>NC_140165.1:23285774-23437788 GCF_963971535.1 Notolepis coatsorum
GTCAAATTGCCTAGTTAAATAAAATGAAATAAAAAATTATAATAATAAATAACAGTAATAACAATTTGTTCCCTCTAGTTTCTCTGGTCCTGCGACATAAAAATAAGACAAACTGAGAAGTCAAGAGAACGCTCTCGTTTTCAACAGCTGTTTCACATTGAATCCAGTATTATTATATATATGTTTTTTTTGCGTGTGTCATTTTTCATCACATTATCCCCATGCGGCCCCTTGTTTATGAAGAAAACATTATTAAGACCACCGCCGGTTTTACTGTCAAGAGTTTATTGCGCCAGAGCTTCAATCCAGTAGAATCCATGCTTGTTAAAGTAATTTGTAACGCAAACACCGTCACCGTTTCACTTATTAGTCACTTTGACATAAACACACGCGCACATTCATATGCTGAAGAACACGCATGCTACACTTGCATAATGGCACATAGCATGCACACACACACACAGAGCCACTTTGTCATGTCTTGTGGGGACATTCCATTGACTTAAAGTCATTTGCTTACCCTTAACCTAACCACTACCATACTGTACCTAACCCATACCTGAACCTTAACCCTAACTGTAACCATAAACTAACTAGAATAACCCGCTGTCCTCGTGGGGTCCGACCGCTGTTCCCACAAGGACATACGTTTTTCTCTCCTTCATTGCGGGGTACATTTGGTCTCCGTGAGGATAGAAATACAATGACACGCACACCTTTTTCACCAACGTCTCAGCTGTATCCTTTCCAAGCGCCTGCCTCGCATTACGTTGTCTTCACATGTCCGGGGGAACACATGCTAATGAAGTCTCGCTCTGTTTACTCTGCCTGAACTCTGCCGCTGCTTTTCCCTCTATGGCTCTCCCACATTAGTCTTCCAGGGTGTACTGCAGGACAATACCCCGGGAGCCAAGAAATGAGTGGAAATACAGACATAATAGCAATCGTCCAACACGGTCGACTGATGTTTATTCGGCTGCTCAAAAAATCCTCTATTCGCTCCTCACGATGGCGATCCCCCCCGCCCCCCCTAACGCACCCCGCCCTCCCTCGGAGTACACTGGGAACAAACACGGCCAAGGAGCACAGCTGAGTGGAAACACTGACCTCATACCTGCAGACGTGCAGACTTCCTGCTCTTGTCGCTGACCTGCCGCCTCTCCGGTGCCAGGTTGCCAAGGTAACGGCGGGGAGGCACACGGCACATTAGGGAGGTCTGTTATTCATTTCTGTTTCCTGTTGTTCGATTGGGCCGCCTTGCGGTCATGACTAATGCTGGCCGGTGGACGTGGTGCTACGAAGACCATCGTGGTCCTCAGGCCTTTCCAGGCCTAAGCAACCCAATGTCGATAGGCCACGGACTCCCGTTGTATAAGATATTGTCCCAGGGCACCACTCCTGAGAAGATTTCATTTCAAACCTTTATTTAAACTCGCGAGGCAACTGAGGTTTCCCTCATTAACAGTCTCGTCGAGTGTACATACAGAAATCATATAAATATCATACACCATATACAATCATGACAATGAGACAACAGGACGAGGCAAAAAGCAAGGACAACAATCAATTAAAACACGTACAACTTAATTGGCAAAGGTTGGAGATCAAGGTATTAAACTCTGAGAGTGGAGAATCTCAAGCTTTAAGGACTTTGGAGTTCATTCCATGAGCTAGGGGGGCATCATAGCAAAATGCAGATGTACCTTGAGGACAAGAATCAAGAGGTTTATTTGTCGTGGCGTCGTCATGGTGACCGGAAACAAGATGGCGCCGCCCACGGCTGCCATGGCGCTACAGTGTGCTGCACTGTTTCGTTTCTTGTCTGTGTTGGTGTTGTTTACTGTGAAAAAAGAAAGAAAATGCATACACTGTATTGCTGCAACAATTACCAATGTGTTTTACACAAATGGCTAAATAAAGGAATCTGAATCTGAATCTGAATCTGAATCTGAATACATACCAGGGCATACAGGACCAGCCAGTCACTAGAACGGGTTCAATAGGTTCTAAGATTCCAATCCAATAATGATGTTTTTTCAGATTCAGAATTTTTATTTGCCACATGGAAGCAATACAATCATACAGTTTTCATACAAAATCATAAATAGAGTTCTACCATGGGCAAAAGGAGCAGGAAGAAGAATAAATCTTATGGTTACCTGCCCCCTATTCTTAAACTAAACAAGTATCAGTATCAGTTTCATTTTTCATTTCAAACCATACAACCTATACAATACAAGACAACCACAAAACAACACTACAACCACCACAAAACAATAGACAACAGCAACAACAGACACCACCCATGGTCCGAAAAGTGGGATGGAAGAAGCCAATCCTGTGAACTTCCATTCCCCACACCCCGGCCATCACCCTCTCTACATACAACATGTAACACAGCTCCGCTTCCCACATCCCCCGACATCTCAACAAGACACACATGAGTCTGACCAGTCAATACATATTTTATATACATACTCCTTTTAATGCCAAACATCATGTTCACCCTCCTCCTTATACCTTTCCAATATTCCTTTTTTTAACTTTCTTTTAAACTGGTATATGTTTTTACTCAGTTTAACGTCCTCGTCCAATCCATTCCATAATTTTACTCCACAAACAGATATACACATAGATTTTAGAGTGGTTCTTACACCCGGTTGCTGTAGTTTCTGTTTCCCTCTAAGATTATAATTCCTGGTTCCTACCCTCTCAGTGAACCGATATTGGATGGGGGTTGGAAGAGAGTTATGTGAAGCTTTGAACATGATTTCGGCAGTTTTAATTTTGATCAAGTCCCATAATTTAAAAGCTGATGCTTGTAAAAACAATGGTGTAGAGTGTTGGTTGTACTTAGCACTGTACACAATCCTTATGGCCTTTTTTTGCAGAATATAAAGAGGTGATATATTGGAACGATAAGTATTTCCCCATACTTCCAGACAATAATTTAAATATGGGACTACAAGTGCATGGTAGAGGATGAGAAGTGACCTTTGGTTGACAAAATTCTTGGCTCGATACATAATCCCCACACTTTTGGCCATCTTGGATTTTACATGACTGATGTGAGGTTTCCAGCATATCCTGTCATCTATGATTACACCCAGGAATGTGGTTTGCTTTACTCTTTCAATACATACATTGTCTATCATAACTTTCACTGTTAAATCACTATTTCGCTTTCCAAATAACATTAATTTAGTTTTACTCAAATTCAACGACAATTTATTCTCATCAAACCATTTTTTTTACTTTATCAACTCCTGTGTGATCACCTGCAAAAGATCCTGCAAATTTTGCCATGAACAAATTATATTAGTGTCATCTGCAAAAAGGATGAATTTCATGATTGATGATACTCTACATGTGAGGATTGGTTCTTTCCCCACCACAGGCTTCCTAAAGTACTGTGATGGTTTTGTCCGCCCCCCACCCACTCGCTCTGTTCCTTTAAGGTATTTTGTTAATTAATTGCATTCTCCGCCTCACGCTTCTTTCCTGTAAGATGCCGTGTTGATTGGTGCTCTCCCCACCACACGCTTCTGGAGCCATGATCAATTTCATCCCGCAGCTGTCACAGCTTGTCATTAGCGCCCTGTGGCTTTATATACCCTGATCTCCCTAATATCGAGGTTGGATCGTTTTGAATATTCCCTCCATCTGCCTTTCTTTCCCGTCGCTGTCTGTTGCTCCCCAGGACTCTCGTGAAGTATCCCTGTTGGAGAACCTGATTCCCCGTACGAAGCTACGCCTCGTTTATCTGCCCACTTTACGCGTTGCGCTCTGGTGAGTTTTTGGAAACAGTCCTTTTTGGATCAATCGTTTTTGTGTGTTTGTGAAACACCGAAGAGATCCCGTTTTTGTTATACTGTTCTCACCTATTTTTTGTTGTTGGATTTACACGTTGGATTACCGTATTGTTTTTTCTCTGGACACTGCTAACTGTGTGTATCACACCGAAGATCAAGTCACTTGGATATATTGTTTGGATCAGTCACCTCTCTGTTTCTATTGTGCGCTGAGCTAACTGGGATTTCTCTCTCTCTCTCCACTTCCACCTGGAGTGTATGCTGGGGGGATCTGCAGAGCGGCTCAGACGTCACAGGCAAATTCCTCACCATCACCTTCTGGGAGAATCTGCAGAGCCGCAAACATTCTTCACATGCCAGATTCCCCGTTTGTTCTGTTCTCCACCTAATTCAATCTTGTGACTCTGTGAATAAACACGTCCCTTGTTTTTGGCTAACTCTGAAACAACTCTCTCTGTGCCGTTGCGCTTGGGGTCGGTTACAAACCCTAACATTACGATCCAACCATGACGACCCCAGCCGACACAGAGAGAGCACTGCACAAGAAGAAACCCTGATGTCTTTGAGTTCCGGGGGGGGGGGGGGGGGTGAACTTCACCCCCTGGACTACATGGTTCCTCCTGGTTCCTCCTGGTCCACATAGTTCCTCCTGGTCTACATGGTTCCTCCTGGTTCCTCCTGGTCTACATGGTTCCTCCTGGTTCCTCCTGGTCTACATGGTTCCTCCTGGTCCACATAGTTCCTCCTGGTCTACATGGTTCCTCCTGGTTCCTCCTGGTCTACATGGTTCCTCCTGGTTCCTCCTGGTCTACATGGTTCCTCTTGGTCTACATGGTTCCTCCTGGTCTACATGGTTCCTCCTGGACTACATGGTTCCTCCTGGTTCCTCCTGGTCCGCATAGTTCCTCTTGGTTCCTCCTGGTCTACCTGGTTCCTCCTGGTCTACATGGTTCCTCCTGGTCTACATGGTTCCTCCTGGTTCCTCCTGGTCTACATGGTTCCTCTTGGTCTACATGGTTCCTCCTGGTCTACATGGTTCCTCCTGGACTACATGGTTCCTCCTGGTTCCTCGCCGGTCCTCTGTCCCCGTGCCCGGCCTCCGCTGTCGGGCCCCTGTCCCCGTCTCCGGCCTCCCTCGCCGGTCCTCTGTCCCCGTCTCCGGCCTCCCTCGCCGGTACTCTGTCCCCGTCTCCGGTCCCCCTCTCCGGGCCTCTGTCTTTGTCCCCCTCTCCAGTGCCCCTGATCGCCGGCTTCCTTCGGTCCCGTCCGGGCAGGCCGGGGCCGAGTGGGTCGCCGGGTGGCTCCCGTGGAGGGGTTGGTACTGTGAGGATTGGTTCTTTCCCCACCACAGGCTTCCTAAAGTACTGTGATGGTTTTGTCCGCTCCCCACCCACTCGCTCCGTTCCTTTAAGGTATTTTGTTAATTAATTGCATTCCCCGCCTCACGCTTCTTTCCTGTAAGATGCCGTGTTGATTGGTGCTCTCCCCACCACACGCTTCTGGAGCAATGATCAATTTCATCCCGCAGCTGTCACAGCTTGTCATTAGCGCCCCGTGGCTTTATATACCCTGATCTCCCTAATATCGAGGTTGGATCGTTTTGAATATTCCCTGCATCTGCCTTTCTTTCCCGTCGCTGTCTGTTGCTCCCCAGGACTCTCGTGAAGTATCCCTGTTGGAGAACCTGATTCCCCGTACGAAGCTACGCCTCGTTTATCTGCCCGCTTTACGCGTTGCGCTCTGGTGAGTTTTTGGAAACAGTCCTTTTTGGATCAATCGTTTTTGTGTGTTTGTGAAACACCGAAGAGATCCCGTTTTTGTTATACTGTTCTCACCTATTTTTTGTTGTTGGATTTACACGTTGGATTACCGTATTGTTTTTTCTCTGGACACTGCTAACTGTGTGTATCACACCGAAGATCAAGTCACTTGGATATATTGTTTGGATCAGTCACCTCTCTGTTTCTATTGTGCGCTGAGCTAACTGGGATTTCTCTCTCTCTCTCCGCTTCCACCTGGAGTGTATGCTGGGGGGATCTGCAGAGCGGCTCAGACATCACAGGCAAATTCCTCACCATCACCTTCTGGGAGAATCTGCAGAGCCGCAAACATTCTTCACATGCCAGATTCCCCGTTTGTTCTGTTCTCCACCTAATTCAATCTTGTGACTCTGTGAATAAACACGCCCTTGTTTTTGGCTAACTCTGAAACAACTCTCTCTGTGCCATTGCGCTTGGGGTCGGTTACAAACCCTAACACTACATATGTCATTAATGTATAATAAAAACAGTATCGGACCCAAAATTGACCCTTGCGGTACTCCGCAGACTATGTTCCTCAATGATGACCTATGTTTGTTAATTTGTACAAATTGTTTCCTGTCTTCCAAATAACTTTCCAACCAATGTAGAACTGTTCCTCTAATACCATATCGATCCAGTTTTTTTAATAATATACCATGATCTATAGTATCAAACGCCTTCTTAAAATCTATAAATATTCCTACAGCAAATGTCTTATTGTCCGTACATGTGGTGATTTCCTCAATTAGGTCTGTACGCCAATGAAGTTGATCTATTTTTTCGGAAACCATACTGACTGTCGGAAAGCAAGTTATTTTTTTCAATAAAACTAAAAAGTCTTATTGAAAAGAGCTTTTCTAGAATTTTTGAGAACTGAGGTAGGAGAGAAACTGGCCGGTAATTTGTAAAAGTATGTTTATCCCCTGATTTAAATAATGGTATTACTTTTGCTATTTTCATTTTATTTGGAAATGTTCCTGTTTGAAAGGATAAGTTGCAAATGTGAGTTAGTGGTTTTATAATTCCCCCAACAATTTTCTTAATCGGCTCCATATCAATATCATTATAATCTTTAGATTTTTTTATTCTTACAGTTCAATACAGTGTCCATTACTTCATATTCATCTACCGGATAAAGAAACATTGAGCTTGAATTGAAGTCTATCAGTTTATCCAGTGACCCAGTTGTGAATGTAATTTTCTCTGCCAATTCAGGTCCAATACGAACAAAGAATTTATTAAAACCATCCACCACCTCATCCATGTTGCTTATGGACTTTTCATTTACAATTAAATTATCTGGATAGTTCTCACCATTAGACCCCTTTCTGATAAGATTATTAAGCACCTTCCAAATACCCTTAATATCATGTTTTTTACTTTCTAGTAGATTGGCATAGTATTCCTTTTTACAGTTTCTCATAATAATAGTTAACTTGTTTTTATACATTTTATATTTAGACAGGTTTTTCTTTTTGCAAGCATTTACTAGCCCCTTTGTTAACCATGGATTATTTGTGGTATTTCTTCTCTTGTCCTGTTTTTTTATTGGACATTTGTTGTCATATGATGCTTTAAATATTTCCAGAAAGGAGTCATAGGCGACATCGATATTATTTGCTTGGTATACTGTATTCCAATCCTGTTCAATTAAGTTATTTCTCAGAGCAGTCAATGACTCCTCACTTCTTACACGGCTATAGTATACATTTTTTGCCTCCATGACTTTTCTTGTATTTTATTTTTTTATTATTTTTTAAACAAACATATAAACAAACATGACAACACACGATAAGATATACAAGCATTAATTGTCAGGGCACATCCAATGAGATCACATTTTAGTTAGTTGTCTTATATAAGATATACCCCTAATACCTATCTAAAAAAAACCTACACACATATGCTCAGCTCGAACCCCCCCCTCCCGGACCCCACCTTGAGAAGTACCTCCACTATCCCTCGCACCTAACCAGACACTACCATTATAAGCTAGCTTTTATTCTCTCCACCACTTCTAACCACATTGACATTTTGGATTCATTGAGACCCAGAATTCTTGCTGTAGATATTTCATGGTAAATTACATCGAGATATGTAAGAAACCAAACTTTACGGCACATTTTTTCCGGTTGAAACCAGCGTGATGCAATCAGCTTTTTGGCTACTGTGATACCCGATAAAACCAATCTCTTTAGCTGTGGATTCACTGCAAACTCAAAAACATCATTCAATAATAATACCGAGGGGTGTACAGGTATATTCCAAGATACGAGTTTTGATATTTGTTGGGTCACATCTTTCCAGAATGCCTTAACTGGTGAGCAGTCCCAATACATGTGCATAAATGTCCCTTCGTCCCCATTTGCACATTGGGTGCATTTGGAATCTTGTTTAAGCCCCATTCGGCACAGTCTTATATGAGTCAAGTATGTCCTGTGAATATAGTTAAGATTGATTTGTTGATGATCCGGGTTCCTTGATGTAAGTCGGACATTTGCCCAGGCTCCTTGCCAATCAAAGTCATTTTCCAGGTCTGGTATATCCCTCCTCCAGACAGAGTCAAGTTGGAGGGTTTCATACGAGGACGTTAGTAATTGATGATAAAATTCTGAAACAAAACCTCTCGATGTCTCTCTTGCGTAGAAGAATTTGTGGTATCTGTGGTGTTCAATTGGTCTGTCTAATGGAACACCGTGAGACTTCAAACATAGCTCTAACTGTTTGTGAAAAAGCCATGTGGACTTGGTGAGATTAAATTTTTTGCGTATTTCTTTATCACTACAAAAACCCTGTTTGTTAAAAACATCCCCTAATGAGTGTATGCCTTGCTCTTCCCATATAGGGAATCGTATAGGTCGTTTTCCAATTAAGAGTGCATTGTTATTGACCTCCATGACTTTTCTATACATAGTATCATACACAACAAAAATTGGTAGATGGTCACTAATGTCATTAAGTAATAGCCCACTCACAGTATTGTTATCTATTATGTTTGTAAAAATGTTATCTATCAGTGTGGCACTATGTGAACTTATTCTGCTGGGTCTGGTGATTTTAGGATATAGGCTCATGCTGAACATAGTGTCAATGAATTCCTCTGTCAATCTATGTTTCTGTGGATTTAGCAGATCAATATTGAAATCCCCACATATGAATACATCTTTTTGATTATTTATAGAAAATAGTTTTTCCATCCAGTTGTTAAACACATTAATATCTGATCCTGGTGTCCTATATATACAGCTAACAACTACATTCTTCTTTTTTGCCAAGCATATTTCAACTGTTACACATTCAAACACATTTTCTACTGCCAATGACATCTTATCCAACACTTTACAATCCATTTTACTATCAACATATAATGCCATGTAATATAAGCTTACCAATAAGGGCCTTAGAAATTAACAAATGCCTGTGTTTGTTTTGCGCCTCTCCATCAGAGAGGACCATCCAACCTTCTTATAAAGGACACAGTGATGAGTGTCATATCTATCACCAGTGATTAATCTGAGGGCAGAGTGACAGAGTCCAACGATTCAAGAGTTGAGGCCGCAGCATCACCATTACATCACCACAGTCCAAGATTAATAAGAAAACTGCTTTGACAACTCTCTCAGGGAAAGCTGGTTCTGTTTCTGAAGACCATTTTCCATTGCAACTTGGAGGCAAGATACTGTATTCGTTAGCCTCTTAATGTTATGGTTTGAAACCGACCCCAAACGCAAACCGCACAGAGAGAGTTGTTTCAGAGTTAGCCAAAATCAAGGGCGTGTTTATTTACTGAGTAACAAGAATGAATTAGGTGGTGAACAGAACAAACTGGGAAACAGGCATGTGAGGAATGTTTGCTGCTCTGCAGCTTCTCCCAGAAGGTGATGTTGTGGAATTTGTCCGTGACGTCTGAGCCGCTCTGCAGATCCTCCCAGCATATACTCCGGATGGAGGCGGAGAGGGAGAGAGAGAATCCGAGTTAGCTCAGCGCACAATTGAAACTGACAGGTGACTGGTGAGGTGAATTGTCCAAACAAATAATCCAAGTGACAGATCTTCGGTGTGAAACACACAGTGAGCAGTGTCCAGAGTGAAAACAATTAGGTAATCCAAAAGTGTAATTCCAACAGACAAAAAGGTGAGAACAGTATGAACAAAAACAGGATCTCTTCGGTGCTTTACAAACACACAAAAAACGATAGATCCAAAAGACTGTTTACAAAAACTCACCAGAGCGCAACGCGTAAAGCGGGCAGATCAAAAGAGGCGGCCGCTTCGTAACGGGGAAGCAGGTTCTCCAAACGGAATATTTCTCGAGAGTCCTGGGAAGCAACAGAACAGGGAAAGCAGCGACGGGAAGGAACAGGCAAATGCAGGGAATGTTTCAAAACGATCCAACATCAATATTAGGGAGATCAGGGTATTTAAAGCCACGGGGCGCTTAATGACAAGCTGTGACAGCTGCGGGATGAAATTGATCATTGCTCCAGAAGCGTGTGGTTGGGAGAGCACCAATCAAACGGCATCTTACAGGAAAGAAGCGTGAGGCGCGGAATGCAATTAATTTAACAAAATACCTTAAAGGAACAGAGCGAGTAGGTGGGCAGCGGACAAAACCTCACAGTACCCCCCCCTCCACGGGAGCCACCCGGCGACCAGGCCGACCCGGCTCGCCCGGATGGGCACGATGGAAGTCGGTGATCAGGCCGGGATCCACGATGAGCTGGCGGGAGACCCAGCTCCGTTCCTCCGGGCCGTAACCCTCCCAGTCCACCAGGTACTGGAACCCCCGACCCCGCCGTCGAACGCCCATCAACCGGCGGACCTGCCACTGGGGGTGACCGTCCACCATCTTGGGAGGAGGTGGATCCGGAGCAGGAGGCATCAGGGGACTGAGAGAGACAGGCTTAACCCGGGACACATGGAAAACGGGGTGAATGTGCATGGACGCAGGAAGCTTAAGACGCACCGCCGCCGGACTGAGTACCTTCAGAACCTCGAAAGGTCCGACGAACCGGGGGTTAAGTTTCTTGGCCGAGGACCGAAGTGGGAGGTCCCTCGCGGAAAGCCACACCCTCTGCCCAGGGTGGTACGTCGGCGCAGGAACCCGGCGCCGGTCAGCCCCACGACAGGCGCGCTCTGATGACTGGAGCAGCGCGGTCCTGGCGATCTCCCAGACCCGACGGCACCGGTCGAGGTGGTCCTGCACGGAGGGAACTGCCACCTCCGTCTCCTGTGCAGGGAAAAGAGGGGGTTGGTAGCCCAGGGATACCTCAAAGGGTGAGAGGCCGGTCGCGGAACTGACCATGGAGTTGATGGAGTACTCGACCCAGGGAAGGAAACGGCTCCAAGAAGCTGGTCTCTCGGCAGCCATACACCGAAGAGCAGACTCCACGCTCTGGTTCATCCTCTCCATTTGTCCGTTAGTCTGGGGATGATAACCAGAGGAAAGACTGACCGATGCCCCCAATCCCTTGCAAAAAGCCCGCCATACCTGGGAAGTGAACTGGGGCCCCCGGTCCGAGACGACGTCCTGGGGAAAACCATGGAGGCGAAACACGTGGTGTGTCAGGAGGTCCGCCGTCTCGGCCGCCGAGGGAAGTTTGGGAAGGGCCACGAGGTGAACCCCCTTGCTGAACCGATCCACCACAGTCAGAAGGCACGTGTTCCCCTGGGAGGAGGGAAGACCTGTGACGAAGTCCAACGCCACATGTGACCAAGGATGGCTCGGAATGGGAAGCGGCTGTAATAGCCCGGAGGGTGCCTGGTGGGAGGCCTTGCTGCGGGCGCAGACCGCGCAGGCCAGTACGAACTCCTTGACATCGTTCCTCATGGTGGGCCACCAGAATCGACGAGCCAGGAAGGAGAACGTGCGATGAACGCCCGGGTGGCAGGCGAACCGGCTGGTATGGCCCCACTGGAGGACCCGGGACCGGACTGAGTCGGGGACGAAGAGACGATGAACCGGTACATTGCCTGGAGCGCGATGGAAGCGTAGGGCACGCCTTACCACCCCCTCGATGCCCAAGGTGACCACTCCTACCACCCTGGCCTCCGGGAGGATGGGAGTCGGGTCCTCAGTTTTAATTTTGTTCAGCATATTTCGGGTCCTACTCATGTAGCCGGGCATACTTTAGATTTAGTTTTCTCACATGGGTTAAACATTAAGAATGTCAACCTCCAGGATTTCCATCTGAGTGACCATAAGTGTATACTTTTTGATGTTTGTTTTAACTCTGATGTGCTCCCTCATAACCAGATGACGCACAGACGTATAATTAAGCAAAACTCTGCAGATACATTTTCAACATTATTTGACTCTGATGTTCTGTCCAATTGCAACGAGTTAGAGTCCCTTGTGCAGTCTTTTCATGACCAATGTTCCACTATTTTGGACATAGTTGCTCCTTTTAAATCCAGACCTGCCTCCCGTACCAATTCTACTCCCTGGTTCAATGAGTCTATCCGCAGTTTTAGACGTCAGTGTAGAAAGACAGAGCGTTTATGGAAAGCCTCCAAGCTTGAAGTCCACAGGTTACATCTCAAGGAGCTATTGGTCCAGTTTAATGACATGATAAGGGATGCAAGAACTGCATATTTTGCTAATCTAATATCATCCAACAAGGGAAACTCAAGGGTTTTGTTTGAAACAATCAATACTATTGTTGCTCCTATGCCTCCATGTGTACCTGTATATTCTTATACTGACTGTAATAACTTTTTGAATTATTTTGTGGATAAGGTCAGTGGTGTTAGAGCAGGCATCTGCCCCTCATCCCTTTCTGACAGCCTTCCTACCACTGTCTCTCCTCCTCTCACGCTGCTAGACTCGTTCTCTCCAGTCACCTTAGAGCAGGTTTCTATAGTGCTGCACAAAACGAAACCCTCTTTTAATCCCCTTGATGCTGTTCCCTCATCCCTGATTTTAGAGGTCCTTGACTCAATTGGTCCCACAATTCTGTCAATAATTAACCGCTCTCTGGCATCAGGTTCTGTCCCTAGCCTTTTTAAACATGCCATAGTTCAACCTCTTTTAAAAAAGGCTAACCTAGACCCCTCTCTTCCTGAGAATTACAGACCAATCTCCAAACTACCTCTGCTGTCCAAGGTGCTGGAGAAAATTGTGGCTGAGCAGCTTCTCATGGTTCTAGAAACCCATAATCTGCATGACCCATTCCAATCAGGCTTTCGGAAAATTTCATTCCACAGAAACAGCCCTTCTTAAGGTTACCAATGACATTGTAATGGCTGCAGATGATGGTAAACACTCACTATTAGTTTTATTGGACCTCAGCGCAGCCTTTGACACGGTTGATCATGTGGTTATGGTGCGTAGGCTCAATGATGTGTTTGGGATCTCTGGGTCAGCACTGAGATGGTTCTCATCTTACCTAGCTGATAGAAGCTTTTCTGTGTCAGTGGGTCAGTTCATGTCGGACTCTACCCCACTGTCCTGTGGGGTTCCGCAGGGTTCTGTGCTAGGGCCAATGCTGTTCTCCCTATATATGTTTCCCCTAAGCCAGATTATTAAACGTTTTAATGGAATATTTTATCAATTTTATGCGGATGACATCCAATTGTATTGTTCTTTTAAGCCCAGTGAGTGTAATCGTTTTTGCATTATTAATGAATGCATCGATGCCATCAAGAGCTGGATGGCTGATAATTTCCTTCAGCTTAATGCAAGTAAGACAGAAGCCCTCATTATTGCTCCCGACCACATCATCCCCATTATAAAAAATTCTATTGGACCCTTAGGTCAGTGTGTCAAACCTCATGTGAGGAACTTAGGTGTAATTTTTGATGACTCTCTGTCTTTTAACAGCCATGTCAACCAGCTCACACGGTCATGTTTTTATCAGCTCAGAAACATTGCCAAATTAAGATTTGTTGTTTCTAGAGCTGAAATGGAAATGATCATCCATGCTTTTATTTCATCACGCCTGGACTATTGCAATTCAATTTTTACCTGTCTGGATAAATCTGTGCTAAACCGCTTGCAAATCATTCAAAATGCAGCGGCAAGGCTTTTAACTGGGACAAGTAGGCGTGCCCACATCACCCCCATTTTATCCACTCTACATTGGCTCCCCATTAATTATCGTGTCCATTTTAAAATTCTTGTTTTAACTTTTAAAGCCCTCCAAGGTAGATCCCCTGTGTACATTTTTAATTTACTGCGCCCCTACTCCCCCAGTCGTGCACTTAGGTCCTCCCACCAAAATCTCCTGGTTGTCCCACGGACCCGGTTAATAACAAAAGGTGACCGGTCCTTCCAATTTATGGCCCCTACCCTTTGGAACACCCTCCCCCTTTCTATGCGTTCACTTGACTCCCTATCCACTTTTAAGGAACAGTTGAAAACGTTTTTATTCAGACAGGCTTTTAAATAATTCCTGGTTGTATACGTTGTTTATTTATTTATAATTGTTGTTTTGTTTTTAGTTGCACTCATATTTAGTTATTTAATTGTAACTATGCTTACGATGTGTCAGAATTGTTTTATGTGTAGTGCGTTCATCTCTATGTTGCTATGTTTTACTTCTGTGAAGCACTTTGTGATTTTATCTGAGAAAGGTGCTATACAAATAAAGTTTACTTACTTACTTACTTACTCAGTGGTTGGAGCCCCCTTGGAGTGTAACCGGGACAGGGAGTCGGCGCACGGATGTACCTTCTGGTCCGTTGCCGACCGCTGGGATAAGATAGCTCCCAGTCCAGTATCCGAGGCGTCCACCTCAACGATGAACTGTCTCTTGGGGTCTGGATGGAGCAAGATCGGGGCGGAAGTGAACCTCTTCTTGAGGGAGCGGAACGCAGCACACGCCGCTGGGGACCAGTCGAACGGCAGGGCGGGAGAGGTCAGTCTGGTAACCGGTTCCGCCACTTGACTGTAGTTCCGGATGAACCTTCGGTAGAAGTTGGCGAACCCGAGGAAGCTCTGTAACTCCTTCCGAGAGGTGGGTTCAGGCCATTCCTCCACTGCCTGGATCTTGCGAGGATCAGCTCGGGTCAAGCCCTTCTCCACGATGAAGCCCAGGTAATCAACGGAGTCGGAGTGGAATCGACACTTCTCCGCCTTGACGAAGAGCCGATTGTGGAGGAGGCGCTCCAGCACACGGCGGACATGCTGGATGTGTTCCTCGAGGGTCTTGGAGAAGATGAGGATGTCGTCTAGGTACACTACCACAAACTCCTCCAACATGTCACGAAGGACGTCGTTCATGAGCGCCTGGAATACCGCCGGAGCGCTGGTGAGGCCGAACGGCATCACCAGGTACTCGTAGTGGCCCCTGGGAGTCTTGAAGGCGGTCTTCCATTCATCGCCCTCACGTATACGGACTAGATGGTAGGCACTCCGGAGGTCCAGCTTGGTAAAGACGGTAGCCTGGGTGAGAGGCTCGAAAGTGGAGTTCATGAGAGGTAGAGGATACTTGTTCTTAATGGTGATCTCGTTGAGCTGGCGATAGTCGATGCAAGGTCGAAGGTCCCCGTCCTTCTTCCCAACAAAGAAGAAACCGGCCGCCACAGGAGAGGAGGAAGGCCGAATGAGTCCTGCTTCCAAGGACTCAGAGATGTATTGATCCATCGCCGCCTTCTCCGGGACGGTCAGACTGTAGAGGCGGCTGCCGGGAAGGGGAGCCCCTGAGCGGAGGTCGATGGCACAGTCGTAAGGCCGGTGGGGCGGAAGGGCCTGAGCCCTGGACTTACTGAAAACCTCCATGAGGTCGTGGTACTCGGGGGGTATGGTCGAAAGGTCCGGAGGTGGCTCACCAACGGATCTCCGGGGCGGGGGACAGGACGCCGCCTGAAGACACTGGGCATGACAGGAGGAGCTCCAGCCCTTGATGGTACCGGAGGACCAGGCGATGTGGGGCTCGTGCAGCGCGAGCCAGGGCCGGCCCAGGACTACTGGGACAAGAGGGGATCTGGTGATAAGGAACTGGAGTCTCTCAACGTGGTTACCAGCAATGGTCAGCAGGACAGGGCAGGTGCGTTGAGTGATGTCAGCCAGGCGGTGTTGGTCCAATGCGAATACCTCCAATGGCCTCACTAGGTCCTCAAGTGGAATGTTGGCCCGGGTAGCAAACTCGAAGTCTAGGAAACTCTCGTCTGCCCCCGAGTCAATGAGTGCCTCCACCGTGGCCCGTTGGTCCGTCCAGGCCAGGGTGACGCTCATCAGATGGCCAGGTGGTGCACGGCTCTGGGAACGAGAAAAACGGCTCACCAGGATCTCCCGGGGTCCTGGCGAGCCTGGTCTTTTGGCCGGGTGGGGCAGTTGGCGATACGGTGTCCCTCCCGACCGCAGTAGAGGCAAAGGCCGGACCTGAACCTCGCCTCCCGTTCAGCTTGGCTCAGATGAGAATGTCCCAGCTGCATGGGTTCCTCCTCGGGTACCGAACAGGAGGGAAAAAAACCACCAGTCGTGTTGGGAGCAGGGCGACCAGCAGTACCGTCACGGGTTCGGGGGGTCCGGAGTACCTCAGGAGGTCCCTGTCGGGTTCTCTCACGTCTTCTCTCCTGGAGGCGTCCGTCGATGCGAATGGCGAGGCTGAACAGGTCCTCGAGGGACTCAGGTTCCTCACGGGTCGCGAGCTGGTCCCTGACTGCGTCATTGAGCCCCCTCATGAAGGTAAGACGAAGTGCTTGGTCGTTCCAACCGCTCTCCGTAGCCGCCAGTCTGAACTCCAGCACGTAGTCGGTAACCCCGCCGCTGCCCTGCCGGAAGGTACCCAACCGGGCTCCAGGGTCCAGACCACGGGCTGGATGGTGGAAAACCCTGCGGAGCTCAGCCACGAAGTCTGGGTAGGAGAAACAGAAGTCTGCCTCCATTGCCCAGGAGGAAGTGACCCACTGGGCTGCCCGGCCTGAGAGCAAGTTAGTCATGTAGGCCACTTGGGCTCCCCTTGAAGTGAAACGACTGGGTTGATGACGAAAAACCAACTCACACAATCCTCGAAGTTACCGTCGAACAGCCGTGGTTCGGAGAGACGGGGCTCCCGAGGTGCGGGATCGAGAGGCGCGGGGCCTGCCAGGGCTGCGGGTGATGCTCCGGCCAAGGCTCCTGAAGGGAGTGGGGGTACAAGCAAGGTGTTAACGGTGTCACTCAGCGTGTGTAAGTGGAGGAGAATACTTGACTGCTGGCTAGCCAGAACGCCCAGGGACCCCTGAATAGGCAGGACCTGATCTCGGAGTTCCTGTACTGCAGCCGCAGCCCTGTCTAGCTGTTGGCTGTGTTCCTTGGTTAACTCAATCTGGCCTGCTAATGCTGTTCTGACTCTCTCTGTGTCGGCTGGGGTCGTCATGGTTGGATCGTAATGTTATGGTTTGAAACCGACCCCAAACGCAAACGGCACAGAGAGAGTTGTTTCAGAGTTAGCCAAAATCAAGGGCGTGTTTATTTACTGAGTAACAAGAATTAATTAGGTGGTGAACAGAACAAACTGGGAAACAGGCATGTGAGGAATGTTTGCTGCTCTGCAGCTTCTCCCAGATGGTGATGTTGTGGAATTTGTCCGTGACGTCTGAGCCACTCTGCAGATCCTCCCAGCATATACTCCGGATGGAGGCGGAGAGGGAGAGAGAGAATCCGAGTTAGCTCAGCGCACAATTGAAACTGACAGGTGACTGGTGAGGTGAATTGTCCAAACAAATAATCCAAGTGACAGATCTTCGGTGTGAAACACACAGTGAGCAGTGTCCAGAGTGAAAACAATTAGGTAATCCAAACGTGTAATTCCAACAGACAAAAAGGTGAGAACAGTATGAACAAAAACAGGATCTCTTCGGTGCTTTACAAACACACAAAAAACGATAGATCCAAAAGACTGTTTACAAAAACTCACCAGAGCGCAACGCGTAAAGCGGGCAGATCAAAAGAGGCGGCCGCTTCGTAACGGGGAAGCAGGTTCTCCAAACGGAATATTTCTCGAGAGTCCTGGGAAGCAACAGAACAGGGAAAGCAGCGACGGGAAGGAACAGGCAAATGCAGGGAATGTTTCAAAACGATCCAACATCAATATTAGGGAGATCAGGGTATTTAAAGCCACGGGGCGCTTAATGACAAGCTGTGACAGCTGCGGGATGAAATTGATCATTGCTCCAGAAGCGTGTGGTTGGGAGAGCACCAATCAAACGGCATCTTACAGGAAAGAAGCGTGAGGCGCGGAATGCAATTAATTTAACAAAATACCTTAAAGGAACAGAGCGAGTGGGTGGGCAGCGGACAAAACCTCACACTTAAGGATGGGGCAAAAATGGGGCTAGTTTTTTTGTTTTGTTTGACGATTGCATTCCCAAAGTAATTTGTGATTTATTATACTTGTTTATACTTATAGCACATGCATGAGTCTGGTCTCTTTTGAAAGGTAACATTCTGAAGATTCTTTCACAATAAAGAAAATGCTAATGAAATAGAGTAACAGAGGTTTGAACACACTGAAGTAAACGTTTTGTGTACTCACATTTCTTTTTACTGGTTGCCAGATGTCTGTTTTTAAGTTCCAGCTGAGAGGTAGGAGCTGGAAAACATAATGGTTCCATAGCCTGAAGTCTTATGTAGTACAGGTCCAAAGTTCATAAAGGTTCATAAAGGTTTTTGTAATGTGTGTAGCAGTGAAAATTCGGCATGATTATCCAAAATGTATTAACTTCCATTAATTTCGCCTCTCGAGTCAAGACTTCTTTGTCTTCTTGTGTCACCTTCCCCCACTCTAAGCGCCCGTCTGGTCAATAATTTTCGCCATCAGCGGTGACTGGTCAGTTCAGGACCGTTCACAACCGGACGCGGTCACCTGTCAGAACGGCTTGTCAAATGACGCTCACCGGATATTTAGTCTTGTAACTCGAGACCCGAAGCATACAACAATAGGTTGAGTGAGGTGACGATCGAAAGGTGGCAAATTCAACTTTCCAACAATGTATTGGTTGATCGGCGGAACATGCAGCCCGGAGCCGGCAGACGAGTGCAAAGTGCCGCGATGTGTGTGCGAGTGCGTGACGGCCCGCCTTAATTAAAGTAATTGACACCTCCCATAAGTCTCTATGACAAACGGTTCATAATATATGAAAGTGGGCGTTTTTTTTTCAATGGACAATGATGGAAATGAATGAATTTTCCATCATTCGTATATCAACAACGATATGTTCACTATGGCAGGTGCCAGAGACTTGATTACCAGCGAACCTGTGTAGTATTGCCCTCTTGTGGTCAAAGGTTGTAACTTCATACTGAATATGTATTTCAATCGACAATTTAATTTAAAATAAAATACTTGTTGTACATCTCATCCAAATGGGCATTGTAGTGTGCGAGATCAGCTGTGGACAGAGGGATAGAGGGACAGACAGAAAGATGCAACCAATTTCATAATCCCCACAGGCTTCTGCCTAGTGGAGATAATACATCACTGGACATCTGTTCTTGGATTGGCGGGGTAAAACATGCCAAAAACACTCCCTCTCCCCTGTAGCCAATAAATGAAACATGTTTGCTTTTTCCATTTTCGGGGCCATCAACAATGTGTCACTAGTTCCTCAGCAAGAGGTTCTCTCTCCCTCTACTTTTTGTATTCTCAAATTGTATACCCATTACAGTTTAGTTTCAGTTAGTTTTTAGATCATCTGAGAAACCCTGAAACTCTTGCGATGTTTGTGAGAGCTTCTGGGCATAGTATACTGACCTCTGTGTAGGAATGAAAGAAACCCCCTCCTTCCCTGAAATATCACAATGAAAGCTCACCATTTCATGGGTTGACTTTGGTAGTGTGACTGAGTGGATTTGAACCTGGCACCATAGGATCCACAGGCGGCCGCACTAAACAGCTGAGCTAAATGGTCCGACCCATTAGCAGGTTGCTCATTGACTGCAACCCACTTGTTTAGTAGTTTACAGTCGTCCTCCCCCCGAGAAGTGCGTCCTTGCACATTCTTTCGTCCAGGTATTAAGGTACTGAGATCCCACCCCCATTGTTATGTGAACCTGGATACAGATTCACAGGGCAGCGAGATCCCACAGGCCACAGCTGTCACCAATGTAACCGAGTGGATTTGAACCTGAGACCATAGGATCCACAGGCGGCCGCACTAACCAGCTGAGCTAAAGGGTCAGACAAGTTAGCAGGTGCTGGTTGACTGCAACCAACTTTTTTAGTAGTTTACAGTAGGTTAGAGATCAGGTCGTTGGATCAGGTTTCCTGGCGATGTGAGCAGAGAATTAGTCAAGGACTACACCTAGGTTCAGGGACAAAGCCACGGCTACATTCTCTACTGTGAGAATTTGCCATGCCAGCACAGAACCTACAATTCCCATTCATGCGAGGAATGAGAGGAGGATCTGATGGTTGATTGTGCTGTGTGTTGATTGTGCTGAAGGCTGCTGACAGGTCCAGGAGAATCAGGACAGAGGACATGCCTTTTGCTCTTGCTAAGTGAAGAGCTTCTGTGACTGCTATGAGAGCCATCTCTCTGTGGAGTGACCAGTCTTGAAGCCTGACTGATTAAGGTCTAGGAGGTCGTTCTGTAATAGATAATCAGTGAGCTGGTTGGATATGGCACATTCAAGTGATTTAGAGAGGAAAGAGAGAAGAGAGACAGGGTGGTAGTTATCTAAGATGGTGGGGTTCAGGGTTGTTTTTTGATGAGCAGTGTGACTCTGGCTTGTTTTAGAGAGGTTGGAACCACCCCGGAGTTGAGAGAGGAGTTGATGGTTGAAGTCAGGAATGGGAGGATGCAATGGTCTGGAGTGTATTGAGTCCAGCTGGCATGTAGTGGGCTGGTTTCACCTCAACAGTGTCAGAACTTTGGCATCTATATAATGGGAGAAAAATATGACAGAATGAAGAAGCAGTTGCGGATGTTCTACCTTTTTCTGAAAGAAGGTGGCAAAGTCCTCTGCAGAAAGACTGGAGGGAGGGGGGTAGGGTGAAGAGGGAGGAGATGGTGCCATGTGGTTTGTCGATGTTCTTAGCCGAGGCCTCAATATTATGGTGAAATAAAAAGGCTTTGGAAGTGATAATGTTTTTGGAGAATGCTGACAAGAGGTCATGATAAGTAGTGATGTCACTTTTTGCACTTCCTCTCTGCAGCTCTCAGGCTCTGTCTATCTCCTCTAACTGTTTTCCGATGGTATTGCTTGTTTTGGTCTTGAGACAGAATATTGTCTTTGGACGGGCAGACTACCGTATCTAGGTAGGTACAGTAAGGCGAAGCCTGGGGGAGATTATGCGATCGTTTTGCATGCGTGCATGAGTCTGTCTTTCTTTCTGACTGCAGCTAATCTCACAAACTTACAAGGCCAATTTGGATGAGCTGTTTCTCATACTGTAGGCTGACAGCAGGCCAGGGACCTGAATTTTGGAATATTTTTCCAATCAGTCAACGAGAAGTATTCTATTTTAATAAATGTCCATCATTGTCCATTGAAAGTATATATTGAGTATTAAGTTACACCATTTGACCACAATAGGGCAATATTACACAGGTATGCTGGTAATCATCTCTATGGCACTTGTTTACAACATGCCATAATGAACCTATTGTCGTTCAAATACCTATGAATTAAAAACATTTATTAACTAGAAAAATACAGTAGAGCGCAAATATCCACCAGGCAGTCATAAGCATGCTAACACTGACAAACACATAGATCAGGGGTCAGCAACCTTTACTCCCACAAAATAAAATGCTCAGTGAGCCGCACAACCTATTTACCCTTAAAATGAAGATAACACGGTGTATAATGTTTTATATATCCCCAAGCATACCCCACATTTAGCATAAAACGCCTGTCAATTGCATACCCAAAGTAATTTGTGATTTATTATACTTTATACTTATAGCACACAGTTTGTTGCATTAATGGAATTATAAAGCAACAAAAAGAAATTTTTTGACTTTTTATTGCTGTTTTAACCTGTTATAACAAAGGAAAACCTCAAACTCTTATAAAGAGGAGAACAAATACTGTCTGTGTAGACCTATTTTTAAATAAAACACAGAAGAGGAGACAAAACACTGGTGTCTGTAGACCGACTTTGAAATAAAACCCTGAACTATTCAGGTATATTTGAGTCCTTCCCTTATTTGTGGAACATTTATAAAATAAAAAGTAGTCCACTTTGAAAAAAGACTACCATGTGTAGACCAACTTTGAAATAAATCACAGAAAAGGAGAAAAAACACTGGCATCTGTAGACCTACTTTGAAAAAAAACCCTGAACTATGCAGCTCTATTTGAGTCCTTCCCTTATTTGTGGAAAATCTATAAAATAAAAAGTAAATTTTTCGTTGTTCGCAAATTTCGCACAACATGGCATACAGGTAAGCCTGCATCCATCGTTAGTCGTGAAAGCAAATTAATCTGTCCACGCCGAATTAAACCCTCTATTTTCCTCAGACTTTCCTTTTTTTGGCTTACTGGGGGGTCAAAAAACTCAAGATTAGTCACTTGCAGACGGCAGGGAGAGGCGCGGGGTGTGACATACATGTATATTTAGTTGATGAAATATTTTTGTTGACTAAATATTTTAGTTGATGAAATATTTGTTAATTTCAGTGTCACAGTATGACATCGATCTCCAAAAAAAAAAAAAAAAAAAAAAAAAAAAATGTTGGGCCAGGGAGCCGCAGCTGATTGGCTAAAGAGCGGCATGCGGCTCCGGAGCCGCAGGTTGCCGACCCCTGACATAGACAAACACACTGGCAGACAGTTAGTTATTAAACTCTTCTGGACTAAGTCTGGCCTATTTTTAAATGCCTGCAGATCTATCTACTCTATAGTTATTAGCTGAACATTGCTGAGGCCATAGCCTGAAGTCTTACCTAGAACACATCTGCATGTAATGGTATATTTAGGCGTTTTTCCCAATAATTGTGAGAGGAGTCAACACTACCTCAATCCCATCTCCCCCTCTTCCACTAATCTCTTGTCACATACACCACCCCCACCCCTTCTCACACAACAACAGATCATCGCAACAACAGATTAGCGCAATTTGCATTCCGGAGAGACAGGCGCACGTTAATTATCTTGCGTACGGTACGCTTTTGCGGTTTTTACCACTTCTCGGTCTCCGAAAATGTCATTTCATTGGCAGTAGCCTTTACACAAACCTTTTCTAAACTGACGCTCGTTGGCTGTTTGGTCTTATAACCCAAGATTGGAAGCAAGTAATAAGTCAAGCGGTGTGTCAATCAAACTGAAGCCTTTTTAGCTTTCAACCGTGTGTTGGTTGATAGACAATAACACAGCATGATGCCAACAGATGGCAGGGCGGGCCGTCAGAATGTTAACACATTCAACGGCAAAAACGAGTTTACTCATTATTGGCCGCCAATTGAATAACGCCAATAATGAGTTTACTCGTTTTTGGGATCGTTATTTCGTGTATTCGCTATTCTATTCATAATTCATAGCTGCAGCCTCTGGTATAGTCTTCAGACCCTGTCTGAGCTGGCAGACGGTCAACACCGCCCTCTACTGCCAGGCAGAGCTATTGCATCTCATTGAAAATGGGCTTGTGTCTTTTAGGAGGCGATCTGAGCCGGGCGGGTGGGGTTTAAATATTCAGGCGAGCCACTTCTATACAACGATGGCATCAGTAACTCCGCCCGCCCGTCATTGTGAAACGGTCGGTAGTGTGGTGCGGACCTCCACAAGCATTATTTGGAATTGCGATAAGATATTTGGATTATCTCTTTTGCATTACATCAGATACAAGGTAAGAACATCATATATGAATTTGATCGTTGATCTGACATTTATTGCTACCCCGATCACAGCTATCTGTGTGGACCGTGTATGGCTGTTTACCATTGGCTGCGGTGGGGGTGGGGGGGGAGCGCCCCGCTACGACGGTCATTTCATGTATGGACGAGGAAACATAATAGTGATAATCTAGCGTTGATTTCAGGATGATTAGATAATCAGCCGAAAAATTACAACGTGATGAATGGATTACAGTCAAATGCATTTTTCTCGCCTTTTCCTGGAATTACTGAAAAACACCCAAACCATACTCTATTCAAAACGGTATAAAACGGAAATGTGCCGATGAAAAAACAATCTGTCTCGGCAATGTTGACTAGAAGCAGCTCACTGAGACCCGACGGCGTTATTAAACCCATAGATATAATATAAGATATATTTTAAGCACTCGCAAATGTCACAGTCTAAAACTATATCCATTGAATAAAGACCTGGCAATGAATGGGGTATCAGCGCCCCCTGCTGTGGCGGTCAATGTGTTAAAGGTGACATGCATTATAAATGTATTTTTTCAGTGTCTAGCATTGTATTATAGTAATAGGAGTTAGTATCAATGTGTTTGTGTCTCTAAATACCATATTGGCGGATTGCCGTCATTCAGGTCATTCATTTCCTGGTCCATTTTAATCAGGTCGTTCTGATTTGACTCGCATGGTGACATCACGTGGCGAGGATGGAGCGGATAGTGATCGGATTGGCTCTGTGGTTGTAGCGCACCAAGCGGGGTTTGACAGAGAGCGAGCGAGAGAGAGAGGGAGAATCAGATAGACCCTCGCGACAGAGCACACATACACACACGCTCGTCGCGCTGTCGTCTCTCGGTCTGTCTCTCTCTCTCCCCCTCTCTATCTCTCTCCCTCTCTCGATTCGGGAGCATAAACACCCCGTCTATAGTGCGTGGCACAGTGGAAGACTTCCTCAAACGGGAGAGGGAGAGAGAGAAAGAGAAGGGGACCTGCGTAGCTCACACGCAGCTGTGTTTACACAGTGCTCTCTCTCTCTCTCTCTCTCTCTCTCTCTCTCTCTCTCTCTCTCTCTCTCTCTCTCTGTCTGCCACTCGCAGACTGTGTGGATGACTGTCACTGAAAGTGCTTATGGGCGGAGCCCAGCCAATAACAGGCTGAAATCTTGAGGCTGGAAAATGATGCTTTTGAGTACTCCATTAGAAATATAAAACAATGATTTTTCTTTTTTTAAATAAACCTTACAGATGTCTTCCATAGACTCACAGGAATTGTGTAAAGTTGCCCAAATAGTGCTAGGAATAGCAATGCAGGTCCCCTTTAAGTGGTTAATGCTAACGCTAGACAGTAATAGGATGCATAGGAAGGGTGATAGTTGAAAGTTGAAAGTTTATCTATTTATTTTTTTACCCAGGGACAGTGCACATTAATCAACATCTTCAGTTTCCACATCAATGTAAATGTGCCAGAATTAGCTAATTAGCTAGTTTCCATCTGTAGTCCCCGCCTAACATGCATGTGTAGCACTTGTGTCACTAACAGTAACATACGGTTATCCTATAACCATAGTTATATGAGTATAGCGAGCGCTCTGCTAGTAGTGGAACATATCCCATATCCAGTCTAATACTGAATACATTTCTTCACATGTACACACCCATCCGCGTGGCCAAACCCCCATCCGCTCCTCTACATAAGGGGGGATGTGGCCATACTAACAGCTCCTTCCCAAGTCTTTCACCACCGAAGGCGAAGACCACGGGGTCCTCAGTGAGTCCAAGCAGAGCGCTCGCTATACTCATATAACTATGGTTATAGGATAACCGTATGTTATATATCGTAATAGCTCGTAGTGGAACACAGGACCCGAGCCCCCGGACCCCCCTAGTGGAGGACGGGAGGGAATCGGATCTGACTGTGCGAAGAGGGTTTAGCAACTCAAACGCACAGGGTGAGCAGATCGTGGGACTTACCTTCCCACAGAAGAACCCACGACTACACAGACACCCACATGCCACTAGGGAACGAACGGAAAAACTGTTACAATCCCCAATATCACGGGGTCAAGGGCAAGAACCCAACCCTGTGGCAAGGCCGTAGCAGCGGAGCGCGAAGGAGGACCCAGCCCCAGGAAGGGTCAGGACCCCCCGGAAAAAGGGGGCCTGGTGACGCCAACGACGCCGCAGCATCGACACCCCACCAGGTGGTCACTAGTGACACCACCCCCCACATCGCCAGTGTATCGGACAGGGCCCATCCAAGAGCAGGCCCTTCCCCCCTACAGCACGCCGCCCTGAAGCACTCAAGAGGCTACACCCCCACAGCGGGACCAGGCAGCGCACCGGGGAGACAACCCCCAAAGAGTTTGATCCCTCAATCCAGGCAACAGGTCAAAAGGACTCGACCTGTGCCTGGAGCACTGCGGACTAGACAGGCGCCCAAGGGGTCTGCTGAAAACAGCACCCCGGCGGAAGGGGCGTTCGGTATGCTGTGCACCATGTCGCAGCCTCCACAAAAAAAACGACCCTCTAGAGGGGCAGAGGCAGAGAAGGCTGACACGATTGGCAGACGTCATGAAGGGTGCGGGGGCACACTCGCAGGCAGACGGGGTCAAGCCCGGCCTAACCCGAGAGTCGACTCCGCTACCAACACACCTGGAAACCAACCACCACCCTATGTTTAGTTTAACAGGAGGCGGTTGTTCCTATAACCCCCCCAAGAAAAAAACTCCAAAACACAACTGCGGGTATACACCGGCTATACAGCAGTACAAGTGTTTCAGTTCTCAATAAGGGGTTAACCCAGGCCAAAAGGTCGACGGGAACGAGTCCGGACCTGGGCCCGGCGGACCGGGACGTACACAGGGATGCCAGAGGGGTACAAGAACCACCTCGACAGCCCCCTCCCAGCTCCGCCAAGCAGGAGAAGAGAGGGGCGAATAAGGATGGAGAAGGACCAGGCTCCTTTAGCACAGCGCAAGGTACAACACAATATGGACCAAGCAATAGTGAAGGATAACACGCAGTGACATAACCACGAATACCTCCATAACATCAACCCCTGCAACGCTCGGGCCAACCCGGCATTTTCCCCCTGAAAAAGCACAAGTCCTTCAGGGTACCAGAACAGCAGATCTGCGCCCCGGCGGACAACGGGTTAACTGACCTGGTCCGGCGCGACCAGAACCAGTCCTGTGTCCTAATCACGCCACCATCCCCAGTCCTAAGAGGGGGGTAGGTACGCGTGTCGATCTAAAACAGATGGGCGCCACCAAGACGGTCAGAACATAAAAGCACCGTGCCCGGTGGCCCACCCCAAAAGCGTGAGACCCCTCCGCCAATGCTTTGATCTATTCCGTTATCTCCCCCCAGAGATGAACGATAATTCATCGAGACTAACCTAGTATACTGGCGCTTGGAAGAGACATAAAACATATCAATGGTAATTCCAACAAGAACCCAGATAACGTTCCCTCCAAGCCGGCTGGGAGAGCGGCAGGAAGCCGGCCAAGAGACACAGATATGGGTCCCATATGACGCGTCTGAGGGAAAACACCCCTGTCAACCCTGCTCTGTATAAAGAGAGGAGACAGGGAACCCCCAGAGAGACTTCCCAAGTGAGTAACAATTGAAAAGATATATGTAACATTGAGCTACGTGACCAAAAGCTCAAGACATATGCAACAGAGCGCAGAGCAGAAAACTTATTTTTAAGTTCACACGCACCTCATAACTCATCTTGACAACAACAGAGGTCCACAACATGTGGCAGGGGCTCAAAACGATGACAGACTACAAAGGCGCCTCCCTCAAACTGAACAGTGACATCTTCTTAGCAAATGACCTCAATACCTTCTATGCGAGGTTTGATGCTGGTAATAACAACACCAGCTCACAAGCCTCGGCAATGGGGGGGGGGGGGTCGGCTGCTGATGGAGGCGCAGTGTTCAGGGTAACAGAGCATGAGGTGAGGCGGACCTTTAAAAAAGTGAATATCAGGAAGGCAGCAGGTCCAGACGGCATCCCCGGCCGCGTCCTAAAAGTCTGTGCCGACCAACTGGCCCCAGTATTCACTGACATATTTAACCTGTCCTTAGAACAGGCTGTCATCCCCACCTGCCTGAAGAAGTCCACTATTATCCCTGTACCCAAAAAATCCAAGCCTGCTTGCCTCAACGACTACCGCCCTGTAGCTCTCACCTCCATAGCCATGAAGTGCTTCGAGAAGCTAGTAAAGGGCTACATCTGCTCCTCCCTCCCCATCAACATGGACCCCCTGCAATTTGCATACCGCCCCAACAGGTCCACGGAGGACGCCATATCCCATGTGCTGCACACAGCAGCATCACACCTGGACAAGAGGCAGGGGAACTATGTGAGAATGCTATTCATCGACTACAGCTCGGCATTCAATACCATAGTCCCCTCCATACTCATAGCCAAGCTCAGGGACCTGGGCTTGGGCTATGACCTCTGCCAGTGGGTCTTGGACTTCCTGACTGGCAGACCCCAGGTGGTGAGAGCAGGCAACTGCACCTCCTCATCCATCACCCTCAACATAGGGGCCCCCCAGGGCTGTGTTCTGAGTCCCCTCCTCTACTCCCTGTACACACACGACTGTGTGGCTCAGCGGAGTAGCAATACAATCGTCAAATTTGCTGACGACACAGTGGTGGTGGGCCTGATCTCTGCCAACGACGAGAGGGCCTACCTGGAAGAGGTCAAGGTCCTGGCGGGATGGTGCCAGGAAAACAGCCTCTCCCTGAACGTCAGCAAAACAAAGGAGATGATTGTGGACTTCAGGAGGTCGGGGGTCAAGGACTACAGCCCCCTCAGCATCGACGGAGCACCGGTTGAGAGAGTCAACAGCTTTAAGTACCTCGGAGCCTACATATCCGAGGACTTGACATGGACCACACACATTAACAGTGTTGTGAAGAAGGCACGACAACGCCTCTACTTCCTCAGGCGCCTAAGGAAGTTCCAAGTCAGCCAGAAGATCCTTAAGAACTTCTACTCATGTACAATAGAGAGCATCTTGACCGGCAACATCACCTCCTGGTTTGGGAATAGCACTGCACAAGACCAAAGCAGACTACAAAGAGTGACACGTTCAGCCGAACGCACAATTGGAGGGGGGCTCCCCACCCTCCAGAACATTTACTACAAGCGTTGCAAGGGCAAGGCTAAGAGAATCATTAAAGACTCCAGTCACCCGAACAACTGCCTCTTTGAACTGCTGCGGTCAGGCAAGCGATACAGGAGTCTCAAGGCGAGCACAGAAAGACTCAGAAGAAGCTTCTATCCCCAGGCCATCAGGCTGCTAAACGAACAATGAATGAACACTACACAACAACAACCACCAAACGCGCATAGCACACACATCCACACGCACACACTCACTTTAAACAAACACACTGTAGCACCCACTCCACACACTTATAGCACACACCAACTTTAAACAAACACACTGTAGCACCCACTCCCCACACTTTATATTTATGGATGAAGGATTGCACTACAACTCGTACACCTTACTGTAAATTGTACCTAAAATTGTACCTCATCCCATTTCTGCTTTGCACTAGATAGTACTGTACATTAGTACACTGCATAGTATTGTGTATTGTATATTATATGGTAACTCAGAACATTGTACATATGTCTATACCGAACACTGTGACCTCATTTTCTTCTTCTAAATTCATGCTATATTATGTTATTATGTTATTTGATACTATCTTGTCTAGCACAGTCTCTGGAGCGTAACAGTAAGAAGCATTTTGTATGAAAGTATTCTGTACTTCTGTATGACAACTATTAAAGAACTAGAACTAGAACATGGAGCCTGAAAAGAACTCACGGAAGTCTCACAACCAATAGAAACGTACTCTATGGCGGGGGGAATTCCGTGACCCACCTGCCCAAATATGGCGTGGGACCAGGGAACTCCCTTCCCCCCCCCCTCTCCCTACCCTGTGACGCGCTGACCCAACAGTGCGACAGGAAGCCCGAAGGACAGGAGGCCCAACCCCCTGACCAATCAGAAAAAAAGGGGAGGGAGGTTTATCAGTTCACCCCCTCATGACCCCACACCCCGGATACGATGAAAAACAACCAGCAGCGATGATACCCGTGTAGCTAGCATGCTACATGAAAAGCGTATATCCACTAGGATAAGCTAAACCAATGCACGCCAGCCACAGACGACAACTCGTTTGCGAACAGGTTTTATATACAAGGCTTTAGGCTCATGTGCGAAACACGTCACCCGTGTTTTATGTCTAAAGAAAAAACACAGACGTTTAAGAGAGGGTCAAGACCTCAATACAAGCTACATATATGAGCACTTCTGTAGGCTAACCAAGTTGTGGACTCGATGCCATGTTTCCAACGTAACAGAATACACACAACCCCCTCAGATAAAACGGTAAAATGTACCATTACAAGAAGAACACAGTCTTCTTCATGATGAGGGAAGACAAGTCTTTCGATGAGTGCTAGCCACAGGCCTTGCCAAGCACACATATATATAGCGACCAGAACGATTTACAAGAAAACTGTCCTACTCACTTAAACAACACACAACCCCACAGCTAGGTGAGGGTTTATACACCGTATCCCCAATATATAACAGTGAATAAACACACAGTTTGTAACAAAAAACATTCCCCCTCCAGGAGGGACCTTTTATTTAGTAACAAAATTATATGTTGGGGAGGGGAAGGGGACAGGGGTAAACAGGGGAGAGTCACTAGCGGCGCCTGCCACGTGCAGCACGGTGCTTGCCCCCACGGGGAGCCGGCCCGGATCCCTACCGTCACCTCCTGGCGTGGGGCGGCTGGCTGCGGCGGACGAGGCACTCCCTCCACTCCTGGCCTTCTTGGACGAAGGCCCAGCAGTGGCGGAGGCAATGGTCGCGGTCCTCTGCCGGCGTTGCTTTCGTCGGCCATCACCGGTGGCATCGGGTCGGGGGAAATGGGGTTGGAGCACAGCGCGCTCCTCCTCCATCTCTCTGCAGGCAGCCATCATCTGCTGCATGGCCGACCCGAACAGCCCAGCATCGGAGAGGGGGGCCGTGCGCAGGGGAATCCTCTTCTGTTCCGGCACCCTCGCCTGCTCCAGCCAAAGGTGGCGCTGGGACAGAGTGGCCAGGGCGCGCCCCTTCCTGACGGCTATCGCCTGCAGCTGGGTAAGGTGCAGGATGGCTCCAGCCGCCTGGGCGTGAAGGTACTGTTGATGGTCGTCCAATACCGACCTGCCCGCCATCATCCCCGACATGTAGCACGCTAGCTGCGCAATGTTAGACGTCGCAGCTAGGCACTGAGTCGCGGCGATGTACGCCTGGTCACTCCAGTTAGCCATCTGCCTAGCCGATTTCCCTTGGGGAACCGGCTTCCGCAACGGCTCCCACACCACTTCGGGACAAAGAATGGATGTCATCGGGCTATCAAGCCGAGGCACCCCATCCTTTAGTCCCTGGACCAAACCCGCCACCCGCGCGACTGGCACGTAGGCGGGGGTAAGGCCAGTAATGCGGGAGATTACCTGTCCCTGTTTCACGTAGGCCTCCATCGAAGGGAAGAATGGGCAGACAACGCCCGTCTCTCTCACAGGACGACGTTGCCAGAGATTACCTATCATATCATCAGGAACAGGTGCAGGCAACAGGAGACGCAACACTCCTGCCACACCCAGAGGGGGCGAATGAAACAAATCCATTGGGGCATCAAACAAGAACGCTCTCTCCCCCTCCATGTGATCCTCAGTTTCCATCGGAAACGGAGACAGGGCAAGAGCACTCTCGTTCGGCTCTAGCACAACCCCAAAGCCAGGCCGTTCGCCCCTGCAGCTCATCGCCCTACGATGGGAGCGAGCAGAGGCGAAGAGCCTGCGTCGCAAATCCCCAGGCACCAGAGGAGCTGTCGGCCTGTCGGCCAACCGTCCACTGGCGGGGGAACCAGGGCCGGAACCAGGCCATCTCACGGGAGACGGCGGCTCAACGGCCCCTCGGAGAGGCAGACTCACCACCGGGCGCCGCTCGGGCGTATCTGACTGCCACGACCGTGGAGTCAGAGCAGCCCCACGACGCACGGCGGACGCTGCAATGGAGAAACGCTGGTGAAGGGTGACGTTGTGAGCGTTCGAACCCCCCGAAGGTGCAGACATTATGACTTAGCTTTTCTCGTAAATTGGCGAGAGAGAGAGAAAAAATAAGATACAATGTCCACGCAGCTCCTTTCCAACAACTATTTCGCCACATCCCCGCTTATGTAGAGGAGCGGATGGGGGTGTGGCCAGGCGGATGGGTGTGTACATGTGAAGAAATGTATTCAGTATTAGACTGGATATGGGATATGTTCCACTACGAGCCGAGCGTAAGCTATTACGATATATAACAGCTCGACGCCACGGACCAGTTCTAGGCTCGAGGGACGAGTAATATACACAGTAAAAGGAGTAGACCAGAGACAAGGTTATAACAGTGACCGGTAATTTATTCAAGTTTAACAGCAGCGCTAGTAAGACAATGACGACAACGTGCAATGAGTAAGTGAGGTAAAGTGAAGTATCCCTTTTAGGTCCTTTCATTAACCACTCCTTCTATTAGGAAGGTTAGTTCGATATCAAGTTCTAGGTTGATTGAATAAACACATTTGGTTTAGACATCTCTGATGATAATCATTAGCTAAAAGCGAGATTGGGTTGGACATTAGATGTATCCCCTTTTTTATTAATTTTTTTGGTAGATTTGTATTTGTTTGTACTACCGGGCAGTCCGGTAGAGAGAGAGAGAGAGGAAGAACGGGAGACAGAGCGGGGGGAAGACATTCGGCAAAGGACGCCGGGTCCGGGAATCGAACCCGGGTCGGCCGCTTCGCGACACAGCGCGTTACATGGGTCGCCACTTGTGTGCCCATGATGTATCCCCTTTTGTGAGTTAACTCATTATCTTTATTCTGCAGGTGCAGATCAGTAAACTTTATATTAGTTTATCATTTCCAGTTAGTAGGTAAGTATTTAAACATATTAATTTAAACCTTTAAGTGTGCAGGGAATGCAAGTACCCTTTTAGGTGAAATTACCCTTTGAGCTCTTCCTTTGCAGGTGTAATACCAAGCAAAGTACCAATAGAAATCTTTCAATGTACAGGGATGCAAGTACCTTATTAGGTGAAATGACCCTTTAAACTCTCTTTCTTTACACGAGGAGAACATGCAAACTCCACACAGAAAGGCCCCCTGCTGGGATTTGAACCCAGGACCTTCTTGCTGTGAGGCAGCAGTGCTAACCACTGTGCCACCCTACCACCCGTACTAGAATGTATAGTAAGCATAGGAAGGATGTGGGAAGCACAGAAAGGTTATGCGAGGCATATGAAGTATGTTAGGAAGCATACAGTAGAAATGTTGTTAGAAAACATAGAGAGGGTGATAGGAAGCATAGCGAGGATATTTGGAAGCTTAGGAAGGGTAATAGGAAGGATAGGAAGGATGTTAGGGAGCTTAGGAAGGGTGATAGGACGCATAAAGGATGTTAGGAAGGATGTTGACCTTCTAAGCCCGATGGGTCCGGTACCGGGTCCACAACGACATCACGCCATAAATCAATCTCTACAGACTGTATGAATTAATGTTGCATTTCTTTTTAAATGTAGCCAAGCGTAAATACCCTAACCCTGTCAAAACAGCAGTCAAAGTATATATTTTCAGTATTACATTTGTTTACCAATAGGTTAAAGTGTTATTAGTGAGATTTTAGTTTATGGAATGTCTTAATAATTTAGCGAATATCCACCATTTTGAATTAGCGGCGTGTTGCCGATTGTAGTCATATGAGGAGAGGAGGAGAGGGCATGCAGAGCTCTCAATGAGCATTGAAATAAAAAAATGCCTTTCCCAGCCAATTCCAGCTTCCTGCAAGCAAATTACTTCTGTATGAAGTTTTTTTATTTCTCTTATTTCTCTGGATTCTCTATCACAAAACTGAACGTTATTGGCATAGATTGGAGCGCAGTTAGTGTGTCTACCTTCTGTGAACATTTAGCAACAATCCCCATTGCAATCCGATCCAAAATGGCGGAGCCATATCCATTATAAGAATGGAACTGTACATACAGTAGATTTCATTCACGGTTCTTTCTGCACGCCTGGAGATACTAAATCCAAATTGAACTCCATTTGAAAGAGGAGATTTGGCCCGATCCATATAGATGTGCAAATTGGGTATAATAAGGTAATTTATAGGCCTGGTATTCCATATTCTATAATAATATTTCAAATTGCATGTGTCCGGATGGCAGAATTCAGTACTGTATCTACAAAACATTATGTTTAATCATCTTCCCTTTACTCATTTGCTTAGATTTTTTATACACATGATCTCAAGAAGGCGCTGAACGAGCTCAGTGGCAGTTTTTCATGGTCATTCTGGTCATTTTAGCATGGTGTTATTCACCCATTTTCAATTCACTATGAATTGAAAATGGGGGACCCTGATGTAAACAAGACAAACGTCTTTCTCTGGTCTGCAACCCCTTAACCCTTTCTGCGCCAACAACAAGTTAACTCGTGTTATCCCGCCAATCGTTGAGCGCCAATAGTTATTATGATTGTTATTTATTTTATTCGCTATTGCCATTCATAATTCATCGGGGCAGCCTGTGCAGGCTGTTCTGAGTGTGTCTGAGATCGCAGACGGTCAATACCGCCACCTAACGCCTTGCGTGCGCTATTGCACTCCATTTGAAACAATGTAGTTTGTTTTCTGGGCCGAGCTGAGCCATCCGGGCAGGGTTTAAATACTCTGGCAAGACAAACGCTTACAACGATGCATCAACCCCCCCCTCCCCCCCCTCGTTCATATGCAATGCCAGATAACGTGGGACGGACTACCGCGACCAGTACTTGGAATGGCGATCAGATAATTGGATTATTTTGTTTGCATTACATCAGAGACAAGGTAAGGACACTATATATCCAATCTTGCGTTGATCTGATATTTTTTCTCCCGCGATCGAAGCTGTCTGTGGGAATGTGTGTGTGCTGTTTCCCATTGGTCACATCACAGCACGGAGGGGCGCCCGCTCCAAGCCCCCTTTCATGCGTGCATGAGGAGCCATTATTACGATAATCTAGCGTTGATTTCAGGAAGAGTCGATAATCAGGCGAAAAATGGCAACGTGATAAGTGGATTTAACTAAAGGACTGTTTTCGCGTCTTTTCCTGGGATTACTCAGAATCACTCAAACTATACTCATATTCACCACAGTATAAAACAGAAATGTACGGATGAAAAAATTATCTGTTTTTTGCATGTTGACCAGAAGAAACTCACTGACAATCGACAACGTTATTAGATCCATAGCTATAATATTTAATATAGTTTTAGCACTCGCAAACACGGCATTCTCTCCATTGAACAAAGCGCTGGCACAAACGGCCATACGCCCACAGTGACCTCCGGCGGTCAATGTGTTAACAATTGTCTGTATTGAGCCGTACTGTATTGTACCCATTCTGCAATCTGTTAAATAAATTCATTCATTCATTCATTCATTCATTCATTCATTCATTCATTCATTCATTCATTCATTCATTCATTCATTCATTCATTCATCATTCATTCATTCATTCATTCATTCATTCAGTCAAAGAAATATCATAATTTATATTCTCCTTTGTTTCATCACAATTTACTCAAGCTTAGTAACAGACACAATATTTCTGACACTGGGAATACATTCCCTGAGATCCATAGATGTCCCCAGATATCAGGAACATGCAAATGGACCTTGTAGAAGTGGAGCATCTTCCATTTACTTAGGTATGTATTTTAGGCAGATTTTATTAGTGAAATATAAGATTATAGAAATCTCAGAGCACGAGTGTAGTCTTTTGAAGGAAGAGACCGATGTCTTTCGATGGGCTTTTGTATTTCTAAAAACTACACTACTAAGCTCATGTCAGTCCCTGTCAATCATCTGACTTCTGGATTTACTTTATAATTTCAGTTATTTTTCTGGATTATCTACCACAAACCTGAACGTTATTGCCATAAAACAGAACACAGTTAGTTTCTCTACCTTTCTGTGAACGTATAGCAAAAAACGGCTTTGCAATCTGATAAAAAATGGTGGAGAAATTGACATTATAAAAAAGTAAATGTACTCACTGTAGATTTCATTCACGGTTTTTGCTGCACACCTGGTGATACTAAATCCAGATTGAACTCTGCCATTGGAAAGGGGAGATTTGGCCCAATCCATAGATATGCGACTTGGCCACAATAAGCAAATTTTTAGGCCTGATATTCTATTATATAATCATATTTCAAATAGCATGTGTCCGGATGGCAGAATTCAGTACTGACACCTTCTGTTTAATCATCTTCCCTTTATTAATTTGCTTAGATTTGACACATGATCTCAAGAAGGTGCTGAATGAACTCAGTGGCCATTTTTCATGTCTGGTAATTTTTTGCATGGTGTTATTCACCGTCAAAGATGAAAAAAGAAAAGGAAAACAAAGAAAATGTATATTCTCCTTTGGTTCATTACAATTTACTCAAGCCTAGTAACAGACACAATTTTTCTGACACTGTGAATACATTCCCTGAGATCCATAGATGTCCCTAGATACCAGGTACATGTAAATGGACCTTGTAGAAGTGGAGCAATCTTCTATTTACTTAGGTAGGCAGATTTTCAGAAAATAGGGCTAGGGCTCAAGAGGTTAAGAAGCTTAGGAAGGGTGATATGAAGCATGTTCTAAGCATGAGGGGTGAGGCTTATTTCAATGGACAATGATTAAGCATTACATCACGCGCAGGAGTGGTTTGTGAACAATAAACCATGCCTAGGGGTGGTCGTTAGACCCCCCTAGGCATGGTTTATTGTTCACAAATCACGACTGCAAGTGGTGTAAAGCTTTTATACAACTGCCAGATTCATCCAACCTTATTTCTATACAATAAACACACATTAATCGAAGATTTATTGAAAAAACCATCCGCCAGAAAAAGTTGTTCCCACAACTACAAAAAAGACAAGTTGCCTCCATGTGGAAGCAGCTTGAAGTGCATCCAACCAAACTAACACATCCAACTGTGTATTATTGGAATGATTGAGACAAGTTGCCTCATGTGGAAGCAGCTTGAAGTGCATCCAACCAACTAACACATCCAACTGTGTATTATTGGAATGATTGATTGAAAATTTTATTACCAGATGCAGAATGGGTACAATACAGTACGGCTCAATACACACAATTGTTAAGGGAATGCAGACCTACTTTCCATAGAACTTCATTCTTAGATGCTTCTATATAAAGTAGGTAAAACAAATTAAAACGTTTTCTTTGCCCTATAGGAAAAAAACGTTTTCTTCGCCCTATTCTTTTATTTATTTTTTTAAACCTACTGTAGAGGGCCTAAACTTAACCACTTGGAAACCAAGCGTACAGTAATAAAATTAGCAATCAATCAATCAATCAATCAACTCAATAGGTTATGCTCACTTAGAACAGCGCAGCACCCAGCTCTCTGACTATCCCCCGCGTTGCAGGCAGAGTGTGTGTGTGTGTGTGTGTGTGTGTGTGTGTGCGTGTGTGTGCGTGCGTGTGTGTGTGTGTGCGTGTGCGTGTGCGTGTGTGTGTGTGTGTGTGTGTGTGTGTGTGTGGGGGGGGGGTGTGTGGCGGTGGGTGGAGACTAGAGCGAGCGCTGACAGTCGAAAGGAAAAAGAAATTGAAAAAAAAATTGAAAATTAATCAATCAATCAATCCGCGATTTTTCTTTTGTTACAGAATGATTCAAGACCCATCAATTACATCATCCAACATTGTTTAAACGACTAAGACATTCGCTATGACAGAATCGCTTGATATTTAGTCGTTTAGTCGCTATCAACATATCCATTTGTAAAGATTATTGTCCACCTTCTTGTGATCCGGCGGAGTGATGTGATGTGGTTCGGTTGTGGGCGGGTCCTGGGCCAGCAGCGTGGAATTGTTGCCAATAAAGACGTGTAAAATGACTGTTTCAGCCAATCAGAATCGAGAAATTTGCATGCCGTTGTATAATTGAAATTAATTAATGCATAAATGTGTTTAATGCATAGGTATAGCAATGACAATAGGTTCACTATGGCATTTCATGTTGTAAACAGGGGCCATGAAGCTGATCCCCTTAGGCTCTGACCAGATATTTGTCTTTTTTTTGTTTCTTGGTTTCCCCCCCCAAAAAAGGCTTAGTTTTATTTCCTAAAATAACACTTTATGCATCTTACAATGAATCCTCATTTACAATGAATCTCAATCATGAAATTGATTCTACTACACAAATAAAAATATGGTAAACCACATTGACATTGAGAGATACCTTTTTGATAATAATTTTTCTTTATCCTATAGGGAAATTAGGACATGGCTGGTGTTATAGTGCTACTGGTGTGCACAATTACATTTCTTCATGGTCGGTTAGCTGGTGGGTGGTCGGAACAAATAACTGAATATTCGGCGCGTGCAGACATTCACAAATGCTAGAAGAAAATAACTCTCACTGCAGCATCAGGCACTTCTCTAGAACTTACACTCGTCATGCTAGGCTAATTTCACTAGCTGTGTCCGTCATCCTGACTTGTTGCATAAACAGAATGTTTTTTTTGTCAGCCTTGAGTACATTTGGCCACAGGAGGACAGCTCTGGTCCACATTATCCCACACTAGACAAGAGTTTGATTCAGTTTTGTTGAAGGTTGCCACAGGGCTACTTTGCAGCCAGCTAACGAGCCAGGAAAGAATGATGCATGCAGGCCAGAAACCAGGCAGGAACAGAGGTCATGCAGGCCAGAGACCAGGCAGGAACAGCACATGCAGGCCAGAGACCAGGGAGGAACAGCGTATTCAGGCCAGAGACCAGGCAGGAACAGCACATGCAGGCCAGAGACCAGGCAGGAACAGCGCATTCAGGCCAGAGACCAGGGAGGAACAGCGTATTCAGGCCAGAGACCAGGCAGGAACACCGCATGGCGGCCAGAGACCAGGGAGGAACAGCGCATTCAGGCCAGAGACCAGGCAGGAACAACACATGCAGGCCAGAGACCAGGCAGGAAACGCACATGCAGGCCAGAGACCAGGCAGGACCAGTGCATGCAGGCCAGAGACCAGGCAGGAAACGCACATGCAGGCCAGAGACCAGGCAGGACCAGTGCATGCAGGCCAGAGACCAGGCTGGAAACGCACATGCAGGCCAGAGACCAGGCAGGACCAGTGCATGCAGGCCAGAGACCAGGCAGGAACAGCACATGCAGGCCAGAGACCAGGCAGGAACAGAGACCATGCAGGCCAGAGACCAGGGAGAAACAGCGTATTCAGGCCAGAGACCAGGCAGGAACACCGCATGAAGGCCAGAGACCAGGGAGGAACAGCGCATTCAGGCCAGAGACCAGGCAGGAACAGCACATGCAGGCCAGAGACCAGGCAGGAAACGCACATGCAGGCCAGATACCAGGCAGGAACACCGCATGGAGGCCAGAGACCAGGGAGGAACAGCGCATGCAGGCCAGAGTCCAGGCAGGAAGCCTATTCTTTAATCCCAGCCGAAGAGTGCTGCCGAGTGCTTCAACGTTTTCCCTGATTGGCCGCGACACGCCCCGCGGCAGAGCGGAGCGGCAGAGCTTGCGGCATTATGTAGCCGTAATCCCCACTGTTTTTCCAGTGACCCTTAGCTCAACTGGTACACCGCCGTGCTGTGGAGCCTGCGGTGCGGTTGGTCACAAGCAGTGGCGGCTCTACCACTAGGGGCGCTCGGGCGCCGCCCCCCCTCAGCTCCTACCCTGGTTATATGAGAGAACAAGAAAAATACGTTTTTAGTTTTTTGTTTTAAAGCCCTATAAATAATATAAACATGTTTAAAATTAATAATATTTACTCATTTTAAGTATGTTTGTGTTTCCAATGCACAATATAACGTTATTATATTAAAAAAGAAATACTCGTTTTCTTGAACAGGAAGTGATTTTTTTTTTTATTTTTTCGTATTTCTCGCCCGGGCTAGAAGCGATAGCGCTCTGAGTGCGCGTCACAGTTTGAACGCTGTCTCCGTCACAGCCAATCAGTGCATACGGCGTTGTGCGTTGAAATATGACTATTATGTTGGAATCCGAGCGCGATTTGAAGCGGTCTAGGCAGCAGCATGAACTTCCGTGAAGAATTTCCATAGCCGCATTTCGCGGAGACGCTCTCTGATTGGCCGACGCCAGTATTTTTTTCCATGGCAGAATTTCACAGAGACGATCTCTGATTGGCCGAATCCAATTTCTAATGTTCCAATTCTAGCTTCTAGCTTGGTTCCTAGGTTGGTCCTAGGTTGGTCGGTGGAGATAGTTGTGTTGTTGTGAGATGCATGCAGCTGTTTGTCTTAGACGAGCGTGCCGTGACTGCAAGTTCTTTAGACTGTTAAGCTTAGGCACTCTTTCAAAGTTGGTTAAAGTTAGAGTTTGTCTTAGAGCATGGCGATAGAACGCCAGGTAGTTTGCAGTCTGTTCGAGCGGAAATGGACAAAGGAATGTACTTGTTGAGTGTTGTGCTAACGAGCTCAGCTAACACTTGGCTAACAAGCTATATGGCGGATTATACACGTTTATCAAGCTCTCCTGCCCTGGACGTTTCAACTAAACAGTGAGTCTCTCTCTCTCTCTCTCTCTCTCTCTCTCTCTCTCTCTCTCTCTCTCTCTCTCTCTCTCTCTCTCTCTCTCTCTCTCTCTCTCTCTCTCTCTCTCTCTCTCTCTCTCTCTCTGTGCTTAACGTTAACGTTTGTAAATAGTTTTTTTTAGGAGCAGTACTACTGCTGGCCATTCATGAAGCGAGACATTGCTGATTGTTTATTTATTTTATAACACAAGACTATGACTACCAACTGCCTAGCCAGCCGTGTATCAATCTTGGATGCAATAATAACGTTACTTACCACACTGACTATGTCGATGGCTCATTGATTTAACTACTGCAGCTCTCTCGGATTAAAAATACGTGGATTATGGCTTGTTCAATATCGTCTATGTTTGAATGAATGAATGAATGAGAACTTTATTAACAGATTGCAGAATGGGTACAATACAGTACGGCTCAATACACACAATTGTTAAGGGGATGCAGACCAGAGAAAGACGTTTGTCTTGTTTACATCAGGGTCCCAGATTTTCGATTCATATCGATAGTTTAATAGCTAGCCTTGGCTCGTTTAACAATATGCAAAATATGTGTACAGCCCTGTACTCATACTGAAGTTATTCTTGGTATATAATAGGTCTGATTGTGTAACGAATCGATTCCACGTCGCGCTGTGTGTGAGAGAGAGAAGGAGAGAGGGAGAGATCTGCCTGTGTTTGTAGACGGGCGAGTTTTGTTTCTAACTTTTCTATTTATATATTGTGTTTCAAGTTGTGAATTAGAGTCTAGACTATACTTTATTTGACTGGTTGTGTGTTGTTGTAGTAACAGCTGAGCGACTCGTTCATAAGAGCCGATTCATTGCCGTGAGCGTGAGTCGAATCGCTCACGTCTTGCTATGAGTGTTGCGTGGTACTGTACTGTACATGTTTGCATTTTGCAAAATGTTTGGTATAGCGCCCCTAGTGGCGAAGTACCCACCAACGCCGCCACTGGTCACAAGTTCGAATCACTTAAATTTTTTTTTTTTTTTTTTTTCGTTTATCATCTCTCGCTATAAACGTGCATTCTTTCGCTGGTTACGTTTAGGCATTCTTTCAGAGTTGGTTAAGGTTAGGGTTAAGTTAAGGTTAGGGTTAAGGTTAGGCATTATTTCGGAGTTGTTTAAGGTTAGGGTTAAGTTAAGGTTAGGGTTAAGGTTAGGCATTATTTCGGAGTTGGTTAAGGTTAGGGTTAAGTTAAGGTTAGGGTTAAGGTTAGGCATTCTTTCGGAGTTGGTTAAGGTTAGGGTTAAGGTTAGGCATTATTTCGGAGTTGGTTAAGGTTAGGGTTCGTCGCAGAGAATGTCTGTCTGTCTTTCTTGACGTGGAGGATGCAGCCTATTTCCGCACTGCCGCTCTCTCGCGCTGCCGCGGTCACATGGGCGTCATGGCCAATCAGAGAAACGCGACGCACTCTTCGGCTGGGATTAATATAGACGCAGGCAGGAACAGCGCTCCAAGCTCAAGTTAACCCTTTCACTGCTACACTACCAAAGGGTTAACCGTTTCACTGTGACAATAAAGAAGGTTAACCCTTTCACTGCCACACAACAAAGGGATAACCCGGTTAACCATCTGTAGTTTTGTAGTGAAAGGGTTAACCTTCTGTAGTGTGGTAGTGAAATGGTTAATGACACAACACTCCCTAGTGGCCGACATTGTGGACTCACCCATTTTTTTGTTTGAGATATTATGTCCAAATGAACTTTATTGAAATGGACGCCTTACAGCTCTGAATCAGAAAATGTCCCCATGTCCCAGTAAAATCCATCACTGCAGTGTCCTAGGAGTTGTTCCACTATTCACTGTCTATGGGGCAGCTCCAGCAGGTTGTTTCCTGATGATAACATCACTAGAGTCTCCTCTTTCTAGTGTTCAGCTTAAAGCTGCAGCAGGTAGTTTTTCATTTTTATTTATTGTTTCTGGGGAGGGGGACTAACCTCTGAAAAGTCTAATTAAGTAGGATATTTCCTCAGTATTGAATACATAAATTGTTACACAGGGAAAGACTATCCCTATGGAGCACTGTTTGGCTGTAGTGCACCTACACACCCCCCACCACACAAAGAAGCCTCCTCTAAGTGCTACATTAGTTACCTTTTTTTCAGTGGGTGATTTTGGGGGATTTGATAATAAATAATATGCATGCATTTGTAAGTAGTCATTGTAGACGCAATCTCCCCGCCCCCCCCCCCCCCCCCCCCCCCCCCCCCCAAAGTGACCCGGTGCCGCTTTAAGGAGAGACGTGTTCAAATTCAGAAATTGAAACCGAGCCGTACAATATTACAGAAATGGCATGATGTGAATTCTATTTTAGGGTGGAGTTTCCGTTTTAAACCGAAATGAACTGGAACTAACCCGCTAACCCTCCAGACAATCTCAAATGAAATCCAATTAAAATAAAGGAATGGTAACTGTGATACACTCCATTGCATGACTGTGATTCCGTTTGACAGCAGCCAAATCCACGGCCTGTTGGACCAGTAGCGACCGGAGACATTGCTCCTATTTTGACCACAGCACTCATTCTGTTTTGTCTGAGGAGAGGTGATGCTTTTTTTTTTTAAGAGCGGCGGTTCTCAACCCGCGATGCGACATTGTGGGGGTCAGAGATAAAAATATATATTTCATGTTGATAATCTTTGGTATCGATGCCTGGCTCTCGCGAAATGATGAAGTCTAACGTTCTCCTCTGAGTATTAATGAAGTAAATGTAGGAACTGCTTTAGGAAATTAAAGGAAAGGAAGGAAGCAGACTTATTTGCCAAGTAGATTTATCATGGAATGTGTTCTCTGAATCTATACCCCTTCTAACTATTTAGGAGCAGTGGGCAGCCACAGATCTGGGACCAGCCTTGGTCAAGGACAATGGAAGCACTATGTGCCTAGCATGCATGTAAATGGATCGTAGTTATAATAGTGCTTTTATAAAAGCACTTTACAATGTATGCCTCACATTCACTCACACACCTACCATGGTGGAGGCAACCATGCGAGGTGCCGACCTGCTCATTGGGAGCGGTCAGGGGTTAAGAGTCTCTCTCAAGGACATTTTGACACGCTGCCGGGAGGAGCCGGAATCTAACCAGCAACCTTCGGATTACCAGACGACCGGTTTGACGTCCTGAGCCACTGTGTCTTTCATTGTGTGGAAGAAAACACAGGGAGAACATGCAAATCCACACAGAAAGGCTTCAAACCCAGGACCTCCTTGCTGTGTTCTTGAGCATGGTTTCTTAAATGTTAAAAGTTTTTTTTTTCCTACTTTTTTTTTTATATCTCGTGGGACACAGGCCAACTGAGACATTATCATAAAAATATTACTTCTGTTTTCATGTGGGGAACCACTGGAGGAAGGTCTGGTCCCGGCCCATAGTTTAAGAACCTTGGCTTTAGAGTATAAAAAATAACACTGTTATTTTTGCCGTCAATACCGAATCCTGAATACTAGATCTTAAAGCCATACTGAGTAGTTTCAGCCACTTAGATGCCACTAGCACCAGCCTGTTTAGACCAAAACAATATGCCGCTTACATAGGAAACACTGTACCATCAAATGAAGTTCAGATCAAACGGTCAAACTGCGCATTTCAGATCAAATATGACTCAAGAACCAGCTATTTCAAACGTAACACTAAAAATGCTGTCAGAAACATATTTTACATTCAACTGTAGGTAGAAAAATCCAGCGCACAGCTAAATAATAAAATACAGGCAGAGGGTAGGGTCTCTGCAGATAACGTTGATTTTATATTATATGTTTGTACCCCAACTCTCCAAACAACAGGAACTAAGCAGGAAGTTCAGTAGGTTGAGTTGAGTAAATGTAAATGGGAGGACGTCACAGTCTATACATATTTCTTTTTTTTTTTATCCACTTTTTCTCCCATTTTTCCATATTTTCTCCCATCCCAATTTCGTATCATCCAATTCAACCCTCCCCTGTCACGAACGCTGTTTCTTGCCTCCCACAAGCCGGCTGCAATGTGGACTAAGTCATACATAGCACAAGTCCCCTCCGGTACTTGAGGTAACAGCAGTCGCATCTTTTCACCTGCGCAGCTCGATCTCTCAGTGTCGAGGAGTAACGCGTGGGAGGCTCACGCTGCCCCCGACACTTCCTGATTCTACTGCGCAGGCGCACCAACCGACTTGTAGGAGTCGCTTGTTCACAACGTTCGATCCCCACCCTTCAGTTTTCCCTCCCCGTAATACGGCCAATGTGTATTACTGCGGACGACCAGCCAAACTGAAAAACAATGTGGAGAGCTGGATTCGAACACGCGAATCCTAGCGTCTCCACACTGGTGGCGAGTGCCTTGCCCACTACACCACCTAGCCGCCCAGTCTATACATATTTCTTTAGGATATTTCTACTCAGTATGCATTTAAGTCAGTGTTTCTCAAAGTGTGGGGTGCGCCCCCACTTGGGGGGGTGCAGAGTCATGACAGAGGTCTATTTACACTGTGCTATTGCTATTGGTATTACATGCTGAACTATTGTTTTGACGTTGGCGTGTTTCTTGCGGCACGCAACAATAAACAAACCGCGCTGTTGCATTCCTCCACTCTCAATGAATGCGTTAATTCAGCTCAGCCCACGGAGTGTCAGTGTCAGTAGGTGAACAGAATAGAGAAATATTTTACAGGGACAAAAAGGAAGATACCCGCTTCTGAAACAAATGGTGTGACGGTAACGTCAATAAACCAAAAACAGGCAGCTGGGAAGCGCAGTGGATTAAGCACTTGCCTACCACCGCAGAGACTCCAGCTGTCAGCAGTACCTCTGGCTTGGTCAGTCGTCCCTTCTAACACAATTGGCAGTGTTAGCGGGTGGGAAGCCGGTGGGGTATGTGTCCTAGTCGTTGTAAACTGCGACTCCTACTGGTTGGTCGGGGCACCTGTTCAGCAGGGAGCGGATTTGGGGGAAATAGCATGAACCTCTGCACGCATTACGTTCCCCCAGACAAAGCTTATCACGCTCTTGCCGAGATTTCTCTGTATTTATGGAAAAGCACACAGTCTGAGTGTCTATTGAACTGTATTGTGATGTATGATATTGTTCTCCATTTTTGATTATTTACTGATGTAGAATGTTATTGTTAAGTGGTTGCACAATTTTAAAGCTCATGATATTGATGTTATTTCAATACATTTAAACGTGGCATTTCATGACTATTTTGTTGGGGCGAGGAGGGGACTAAAACATGTTGGTCTTCCAAAGGGGCCTGACAGTAAACCATTGCTCTCTGTGTAATGGTGGATACAGAGGTAACACTTTATAATAAAACTCAGTTATAAGACCTATAAGAGGTATTTGTAGATAATGAACTAATCATGTACAAATAATTTATATACATTCGTAAATTATTATTAAATCATTTATAACTATATTTGTATAACATTTACAAATTAGTTCTACATTATGTATAACTCATTATCAACATTGTTTGTAGTTGATTTGTTCATCATTAACTTAAATAATGTTGTTTAATGTGTAGTAACACATTTGTAGATGCTTTGAAAAATGGATATGAAAAAACTACTATACTGTACCTCCATTTATTTGTTCATGTTCAACAAATGATTTGTTAAGACATTCATAAAACACCTATAAATCATTTGCAGATGCTATTGTGTGCCCTAATCTAAAGTGAAGCCTATTCATCATTAACAAATGTCTAATAGTTTGTTTATTTGTGGACTTTTATGAATACACACGAAGCAATTACCAGACTTGTCTTTTCATGTTTAACAAATGATTTGTTAAGACATTCATAAAACATCTATAAATCATTTGCAGATGCTAATTGTGTGCCCTAATCTGAAGTGAAGCCTATTCATCATTAACAAATGTCTAATACAGTTAATTATTTGTTTACTTTTTCATCACCTGTTACAAATGTTGTAGACAGCTTTCGGATACACCCTTCTTTGTGACATCAAAATTCACACCTACCAAGCACCCCCCATCCACCCACCCACACCAATCAGCACCGGCACCCCACCCCCAACAGCAGCAGCAGCAGCAGCAGCAGCAGACTGCCCACCACCCCCAACCATGACCATCACTAACAGCCAGGTCAGTAGGCAGCTCTCCAGGATTAGTGTGAATAAGGCCAGAGGACCGGACAACACCAATCCCAGGGTGCTCAAAGCATGTGCGGAGCAGCTGGCAGCACCGCTCCAACATATCTTCAACCTCTTCCTGAGGCTGGAGAGGGTGCCCCAGCTCTGGAAGACCTCCTGCATTGTCCCGGTGCTCAAGAAGGGATGACCCAGCACCCTCAACGACTACAGGCCAGTCGCTCTGACGTCACACGTCATGAAGACGTTTGAGAGACTGGTCCTGCAACACCTCAAGCCCCTGGTGTGTGACTTTCTCGACCCCCAGCAGTTTGCATACCAGGCAAACATCGGGGTGGAGGACGCCATCATCTACATGCTCCACAGAGTGTACACGCACCTGGATAAGCCGCGCAGCTCAGTGAGGATTATGTTCTTTGATTTCTCCAGCGCCTTCAACACCATCCAGCCATCACTGCTAGCGGAGAAGCTCTCTGCGATGCAGCTGGAGCACGGCTTGGTGGCCTGGATCAAGGACTACCTCACTGAGACACCGCAGTACGTCAGACTAAAGGACAGTCAGTCTGACGTACTGGTGAGCAACACCGGCGCCCCCCAAGGAACTGTGCTGTCACCCTTCCTCTTCACCCTCTATACCTCAGACTTCTGCCGCAACTCAAGCGGGTGCCACCTGCAGAAGTTCTCAGACGACTCCTCCATCGTAAGCTACATCACCGACGATGATGAGGAGGAGTACAGAGCCCTGGTGAAGAGCTTTGTGGGGTGGAGCGACAGCAACCACCTCCAACTCAACACCAGTAAGACCAAGGAGCTGGTGGTGGACTTCCGGAGGGGCAAGAAGAGGCCCCCCCCGATTCCCATCACCATCCGAGGGGTGGAGGTGGAGGTGGTGGACTCATATAAGTTCCTTGGGGTACACCTGAACAATAAACTGGACTGGTCGGATAACACAGAGGCCCTCTACAGGAAGGGACAGAGCAGACTGTTCTTCCTGAGGAGACTCAGGTCCTTCAATGTGTGCAATAGACTGATGCAGTCATTTTACCAGTCTGTAGTGGCCAGCGTCCTCTTCTATGCTGTGGCATGCTGGGGAGGCTACATCAACTCAAGCGACACCAACAAGCTCAACAAGCTGGTGAGGAAGGCTAGCTCCGTGGTGGGAGTTGAGCTACCTAGACTAGAGGTGATGGCAGAGAGGGGGATGAGAAGGAAGCTGGCTGCCATCATGGAGAACCCCTACGACGAGCTAGTCAAGATGAGAAGCACGTTCAGCCACAGACTCATACCCCCCTGACACTCAACTAACCCCCTCGGACAGTCCTTCATACCAGCGGCCATCAGGCTCCACAACAGTGGGCAGCGACTAGCGGCCTCCAGGCTCCACAACAGGGGGCAGTGACTGCTGCCAGACATTGACCTAGGACTAATAGGAACCCAAGGAGGACAATAACACTACCTTAGGCATACTGCACTTTATGTGGATACTGTGATACTGTGAATAATGTATATTTCAGTAGATAGTAAATTATAACACTACCTTATGCATACTGCACCTTATGTGACACTGTAAATACGGTGAATATATCTTTCAGTTAGTTAGATAGTAAATTATATTGACCTATTTGTTTACACTGCTTGTGTTGTTTTTACTACCTGTACCCCCCCCCCCCTTCCCCCATGCTGCTATGATGCCTGAATTTCCCCAAGGGGATCAATAAAGGAATATCTTATCTTATCTTATATTATATTATCAAACAGTTACAGAATTAGGACTATAGATAAATACAATTTTATTAACATATAAAATACATGTGCATAACATTATAGTGTAAATGGGTGGCACTAGGACCCAGGCGTACCCTGGCCAGGTATTGACAGAGTATGTAGAGGAAGTATCACGTGAGTGAGACTTGACTTCGACGTGAGTTGCCGTCTGTTGAATGGAAGCACGATACATTAGCAGAGCCAAGTTATTCGTGCTGCCCCACGCTTTTAAGGTATGAGCAGACTAAACAAATTTTTTTTTGGTAAATCTATTCCATCATTTCCGACCTACAACTCTTATATGTTGTGTAGACGTACTTGATGTGGTGGGCTCTAACGTTACATTTGAATTATGTGTTTGTGCCTAATGTGTGCTCAGTATATTGCGGTATGTGATGATGACACGACGGTAATAATTATTTGTATTTTCAGGCTGTAACAGCATTTGTAACAGGTGATGAAAAAGTTAACAAATAATTAACTGTATTAGACATTTGTTAATGATGAATAGGCTTCACTTCAGATTAGGGCACACAATATAATCTGCAAATGATTTCTAGATGTTTTATGAATGTCTTAACAAATCATTTGTTGAACATGAACAAATAAATGGAGGTACAGCATAGTAATTTTTTCATATCCATTTTTCAAAGCATCTACAAATGTGTTACTACACATTAAACAACATTATTTAATGATGAACAAATCAAGTATAAACAATGTTGATAATGAGTTATAAATAATGTAGAACTAATTTGTAAATGTTATGCAAATATAGTTATAAATGATTTCATAATAATTTACGAATGTATATAAATGATTTGTTCATGATTAGTTCATTATCTACAAATACCTTATAAATGTATATATAAATAAATATAAATATATATATGTATTTATAAGTGTTATTATAAAGTGTTACCGACAAAATAATTATTTGAACAAATATTGAATACAATTTTCTGCCACGAGAGACGATCTACATCCTTCACATACACTCTTAGTATCAGATTTTAACAACTGACCTATCTCAAACCCTGCCCTCTTTTCTTTGTGGGTGGCTGGGGGAGGGGATTATCAGGAGGAGGCACTCACGGTCAACAGCAGTAGCACAGCAAGAGATTCTGGGCCCTGTGCACATGTCCCTCTGACCCCCCCCCCCCCCCCCCCAACTGCAATCCAGACCCTCTGAGGGCCTCCCCCGGCTCAGGGCCCCCCGAGTAGACAGGTCAAGTGCCCTACACCATCAGAAAGCTGGGGCCCCCTAAGGAATCATTTGAGATGCAGCTCAAAACGGTATTAATTAAAGGAACACAGCAACATTTTGGGAAATTAGCTTACCATCTTCTCCAGAGAGAGACAAGAAGATAGATACCAGTTTCCTCTCAGTGCGTTCAGTAGAAAGCTATCTGGCTGCATGTTAGCTTAGCACAATGAATGGAAGTGGACATGACCGGTTAGCCTAGGCATTGTCCAACTAACACCTCTCCCAAAGGTTAACCAGCACTGTCCGCTTCCATTCATTGTGCTAAGCTAGGCTAACGTGCAGCCTGCAACCACATAGCTTTCTTTTATGAATAGCTTTTATAAAAGCTTTTATAAAAAAAAAAGCAACAGTTTTCTACTGAACGCACAGAGAGGAAACTGGTATCTATCTTCTTGTTTCTCTCTGGAGAAGACTGTTCCTTTAATATGTGATAAACATTATGTTTTGAATTTCACCAATTCAAATTTAGGACATTTTGAGAGGCTACCCAGGTGGCCAAAAAGTTCCGGCCCATTAATGGCCTGTATCCGGCAGGCCGGAAGAAATTAGTCGGCCCAAGTCCGGCTGCCAGAGTCGGCCAAGTAGGCGGCAATGACTGACTGGCCGATTCCGGCCCGAGTACACTGGGCCAGGTCCGGGGTTGCCGGAAACGGTGAACGTCCGGATCGGCCGAGTAGGCGGCAATGACTGACTGGCCGATTCCGGCCCGAGTACACTGGGCCATGTCCGGGGTTGCCGGAAGCGGTGAACGTCGGGTTGCCTAAAGCAGCCCAGATGCGACCCACACACACTGGGCCAGGTTTGGTTGCCCGAAGCCTAGCCGACACTGCCAATGCAATGGTACTACACAGTAAATTCCGCAGAGTACATTTGACTCAAACTGAGTAAAGAAATTTTACTCAGTTTGAGTGAAATGTACTCAGTTTGAGTCAAATTTACTTTGCGGAATTTACTGTGTACCCAGTATTCTGCCAGAGCTACTCCACTATCTGCCTATGACCATACATTACCGGAAATACAGTAGGAAATGGTTGATTAGTAATACAATGCCACATATTTAAGGACCCTTCCCTTTACCAATGGAGTATTGGCATGTCCCGCATTGAACAATTCAGAAGTTTACATGCTGTCTCCTACCTCACTGAAATATATTCTCAGTGTATGTGCACATTGTACACAATATACACCATTCTGCAGTGAAGCTCAAATATCAAGTAAAGTAACAATTACCCCCATACATGCTACTTTTTCCAGTTAAAAATGACAACTTGAATAGATATTTAAACATTTATTAACAAAAAAATATCACATCCTCCTCTCTGAACCCAACGACAAAGCCTCCAATGAAATTAACCCATTGTTCCCCTGCAACAGCTTCTCCCACAGGGGATCTTTGATTAAACACCTGCTATCAGAAGAATATAGACAGTCAGAAAAAAAGTTCAGTTTACTACTTAAGTACATTTAAAAGTAGAAACTTTGACTTTTACTCAAGTGTGTACTTTCACTTAAACTTTCATGTTAGTCTAGCTTAGCAAATTTTTTTAGGAGAATTAATACAAAAACGAGTGATATGGCCGTTCAGTTGTAAATGAAAGCCTGCATTTAGTCAGACGTTGTTTATAAATGTATTTTGGTTTAGTTATGAATGAATGACAGCATCTCTATAGCACAGCTCTATTACTAGGACATAAAGTGCTTTGTAATGACTGTATACATCATTCACAACGGGTGGCCCCAGCAGGAATCAAACTCCTAACCGTGACAGTGTTAGTGCCATGCTCGGAGTGCCAAGCACAAGACCCCAATGTTATGCGGGGCTCTGCTCATAGGCGGGCGGCTCGTGGCGTGGCTCGTAGTCCTGGTTGTAGAAGCAACCGTCGCCCTCCATGGAGACCCCCCTCCTCCCGCGTCACCCCAGCGAGGTGGCGGGTGGCGACCCTGACGAGGTGAGCCATGGTGGGGTGGCGGGGGGCCGGCAGGGGGAGGCCCCTGGGGGGGGCTCCGGAGAAAAGCGCCAGGGGGCCGGGCCGGGAGGCGCCCCTGGGGCACCCCGGGAGGCGTGGGCATAGCCTTACGGACCACGGGGGAATAGGTGACGTGGGGGCGTAGCGTGGCGGGGGTCTGGGGGAGCTGTCGCCGGCCCCGGCGAGGCGTGCTGGTCCCCGACGTGGAGGGGACGGGACTTCCACTCACTGCCCTACACGAAAAGTGAAAAAGGCAAATAAAAAGAACGAACCACAAATTCAACGACAGAAGAGAAGAGGATGAGATAGAGAGAGAGAAGAGAGAGAGAAGAGAGAGAGAAGAGAGAGAGAAGAGAGAGAAGGAAAGCAAGATAACAAAATACAACAAGAGCCAGTATGGAAGCAAATGAGTGACAGAAGTATTTGAATTTGATCAGACACCGAATTTATAGCATTGAAAATAATTACTTTGAAAACATGTATCTGAATTGAATTTATAGCATTGAAAATAATTACTTTGAAAACATGTATCTGAATTTTTTCAGACACCAAATTTAAAGCATTGAAAATAATTACTTTGAAAACATGTATCTGATTTTTGAATTTTATCAGACACCGAATTTATAGCATTGAAAATAATTACTTTGAAAACATGTATCTGAATTTTTTCAGACACCGAATTTATAGCATTGAAAATAATTACTTTGAAAACATGTATCTGAATTTTTTCAGACACCGAATTTATAGCATTGAAAATAATTACTTTGAAAAATGTATCTGAATTTTTTCAGACACCGAATTTATAGCATTGAAAATAATTACTTTGAAAATCATGTATCTGAATTTTTTTGCTACGAATTTACCTATGTGAAATAAAAATTCAATGTAAAAAAATTCGAATGTATAATAAAATTCAATGTAAAAAAATTCGATGCATAATTGCGGTGTATAAAATTCGATGTAAAAAACCATCATCCGGGCTACCCAGACAGGATAAGCAATCGCGCCTGGATGCAATCGAATTGACTTCTGGCCTATCACTGCACGGCTTTGTCAGTCATGTGATCACACCAACCCGGGAGAAAGATGGCGGTATATATACATACGTTGGGGGGAGAATATACATACGGTGGGGAGGAGACTGTACATTAGGAGGGGGTGGGTGGGAGAGAAATATACATACGGTGGGGAGAGAATATATACATACGGTGGGGAGGAGACTGTACATTAGGAGGGGGTGGGTGGGAGAGAAATATACATACGGTGGGGAGAGAATATATAAATACGGTGGGGAGGAGACTGTATATTAGGAGGGGGTGGGAGAGAAATATACATATGGTGGGGAGAAAATATATACATACGGTGGGGAGGAGACTGTACATTAGGAGGGGGTGGGTGGGAGAGAAATATACATACGGTGGGGAGAGAATATATACATACGGTGGGGAGGAGACTGTATATTAGGAGGGGGTGGGAGAGAAATATACATACGGTGGGGAGAGAATATATACATACGGTGGGGAGGAGACTGTATATTAGGAGGGGGTGGGAGAGAAATATACATATGGTGGGGAGAGAAATATACATATGGTGGGGAGAGAATATATACATACGGTGGGGAGGAGACTGTACATTAGGAGGGGGTGGGAGAGAATATATACATACGGTAGGGAGGAGACTGTACATTACGAGGGGGTGGGAGAGAAATATACATATGGTGGGGAGAGAATATATACATATGGTGGGGAGAGAATATATACATACGGTGGGGAGGAGACTGTACATTAGGAGGGGGTGGGTGGGTGAGAGAGATAATACATATGGTGGGGAGAGAATATATACATACGGTGGGGAGAAGACTGTACATTAGGAGGGGGTGGGAGAGAAATATACATATGGTGGGGAGAGAATATATACATATGGTGGGGAGAGAATATATACATACGGTGGGGAGGAGACTGTACATTAGGAGGGGGTGGGAGAGAAATATACATATGGTGGGGAGAGAATATATACATACGGTGGGGAGGAGACTGTCTATTATATGTATATTTCTCTCCCAACCACCCCCTCCTAATGTACAGTCTCCTCCCCACTGTATGTATATATTCTCTCCCCATCATATGTATATATTCTCTCCCCACCGTTCTCTTGGTGTAAAAAGTTTAAGACCAGGGTGAGGCCAGGCTATGGATGGCTTTGAAGGTGAGGAGTAGTGTTTTGAAGTTAATGCGTTCCTTGATCGGGAGCCAGTGGAGGGAGTGGAGGACAGGAGTGATGTGTTCGCGGGACCGGGTGTTAGTGAGGAGGCGGGCAACTGAGTTTTGGACCATCTGCAGTTTATGGAGGGAGCGGGAGGTGATGCCAGTGAGGAGGGAGTTACAGTAGTCCAGGAGGGAAAAGATGAAGGCGTGTATGAGGGATTCAGCAGCAGGGGGTAGAGGCAGTGACGGATTTTGGCAATGTTGCGGAGGTGAAAATATGAAGTTTTGACAATGGAGCGGACATGGGGTCAAATGAGAGGGTGGGGTCGAGGATGACACAGAGGTTGCGGACTAGGGGGGAGGGGGTGATGGTGGAGTCATTGATGGTGAGTGTGATGTAATACAATAATTTATACTGTAGCATTACAAACCATTTGACAGCCAGGTCCTGCACCTCCGTTCTTGTCCTCTAGGAGCCATCGCAGCATGGCCAAGACCTTCCTCATCCAGCATACTGTCCGGGTGTAACTTATTGCCAGCGGAAGAGTGCAAGAATGCTTCCGCATTCGTCACCGCACGCCAGTACGGTAATGCGCCTTTCCTTTCGCCCCGCTCAGACAAATGCATGTAGTACATTGCAACACAATGCAGCATTTCCGCGGCTGTCTTTAACTAGCAGGACGCTAGTGGGCTAGTCGCTAAAATATATAATTGTACCAACACAGATATTAGGCAGTACACACATTGTCCTGCAATACATGTACAGTGAATGCACAGCTACATTCGCCATATATTTCTATCGCTGCTGCGGTCTATAGTGAAATGCAATATTATTATTATTATTGTAAAGATTATCATTACAATCGCAGCCTGGAGGCAATGTTACAAGTGTACGAGGGTTGTGTGCAAAGAGCACAGCCTCTCAATTTGCACAACGTGCACAAAATAATAATTGTAATGATCTTTACAATAATAATAATATTGCATTTCACTGTAGACCGCAGCAGCGATAGAAATATATGGCGAATGTAGCTGTGCATTCAATGTACATGTATTGCAGGACAATGTGTGTACTGCCTAATATCTGTGTTGGTACAATTATATATAAAACGATATATATATATGAGCGACTAGCCCACTAGCGAGGCAACCTCCTGCACCATCGCAGCAGCGCCGAGCGTGGTGATACAAGCGGGCTGCTCTGAGGAAAGGAGCCCCTTCACGCTAGTGGGCTAGTCGCTCAAATATATATCGTTTTATATATAATTGTACCAACACAGATATTAGGCAGTACACACATTGTCCTGCAATACATGTACAGTGAATGCACAGCTACATTCGCCATATATTTCTATCGCTGCTGCGGTCTACAGTGAAATGCAATATTATTATTATTGTAAAGATCATTACAATTATTATTTTGTGCACGTTGTGCAAATTGAGGCTGTGCTCTTTGCACACAACCCTCGTACACTTGTAACATTGCCTCTCCAGGCTGCGATTGTAATGATAATCTTTACAATAATAATAATAATAATAATAATAATATTGCATTTCACTGTAGACCGCAGCAGCGATAGAAATATATGGCGAATGTAGCTGTGCATTCACTGTATGTATTGCAGGACAATGTGTGTACTGCCTAATATCTGTGTTGGTACAATTATATATAAAACGATATATATTTTAGCGACTAGCCCACTAGCGTCCTGCTAGTTAAAGACAGCCGAGGTTGAGTAGTTTCTTCTGATATCACTTTCAAACTCCAAGTGATTCGTTGCAATGTACGCGGAAATGCTGCGTTGTGTTGCAATGTACTACATGCATTTGTCTGAGCGGGGCGAAAGGAAAGGCGCATTACCGTACTGGCGTGCGGTGACGAATGCGGAAGCATTCTTGCACTCTTCCGCTGGCAATAAGCTACACGCATACTGTCCTTCTGAAGCTCTGAAGTCATTAGTGGCCATGAACCTAAAGAGAGAGAGCGAGAATACGTTAGTAGATAGTCTAAGGCCAGTGATTCTCAATATTATTTTGCATATCTAGGACCTCTAATTTAGTCCATGTCATGCACATCTACATAAAATATACTGTAGCATTACAAACCATTTGACAGCCAGGTCCAGCACCTCTCCGTTCTTGTCTTCTAGGAGCCATCGCAGCATGGCCAAGACCTTCCTCATCCAGCATACTGTCCTTCTGAAGGTCTGAAGTCATTAGTGGCCATGAACCTAGAGAGAGCAAGAATACGTTAGTAGATAGTCTAAGGCCAGTGATTCTCAATATTATTTTGCATATCTAGGACCTCTAATTTAGTCCATGTCATGCACATCTACATAAAATATACTCTAGCATTACAAACCATTTGACAGCCAGGTCCAGCACCTCTCCGTTCTTGTCTTCTAGGAGCCATCGCAGCATGGCCAAGACCTTCCTCATCCAGCATACTGTCCTTCTGAAGGTCTGAAGTCATTAGTGGCCATTAACCTAGAGAGAGCGAGAATACGTTAGTAGATAGTCTAAGGCCAGTGATTCTCAATATTATTTTGCATATCTAGGACCTCTAATTTAGTCCATGTCATGCACATCTACATAAAATATACTGTAGCATTACAAACCATTTGACAGCCAGGTCCAGCACCTCTCCGTTCTTGTCTTCTAGGAGCCATCGCAGCATGGCCAAGACCTTCCTCATCCAGCATACTGTCCTTCTGAAGGTCTGAAGTCATTAGTGGCCATGAACCTAGAGAGAGCGAGAATACGTTAGTAGATAGTCTAAGGCCAGTGATTCTCAATATTATTTTGCATATCTAGGACCTCTAATTTAGTCCATGTCATGCACATCTACATAAAATATACTGTAGCATTACAAACCATTTGACAGCCAGGTCCAGCACCTCTCCGTTCTTGTCTTCTAGGAGCCATCGCAGCATGGCCAAGACCTTCCTCATCCAGCATACTGTCCTTCTGAAGGTCTGAAGTCATTAGTGGCCATGAACCTAGAGAGAGCGAGAATACGTTAGTAGATAGTCTAAGGCCAGTGATTCTCAATATTATTTTGCATATCTAGGACCTCTAATTTAGTCCATGTCATGCACATCTACATAAAATATACTGTAGCATTACAAACCATTTGACAGCCAGGTCCAGCACCTCTCCGTTCTTGTCTTCTAGGAGCCATCGCAGCATGGCCAAGACCTTCCTCATCCAGCATACTGTCCTTCTGAAGGTCTGAAGTCATTAGTGGCCATGAACCTAGAGAGAGCGAGAATACGTTAGTAGATAGTCTAAGGCCAGTGATTCTCAATATTATTTTGCATATCTAGGACCTCTAATTTAGTCCATGTCATGCACATCTACATAAAATATACTCTAGCATTACAAACCATTTGACAGCCAGGTCCAGCACCTCTCCGTTCTTGTCTTCTAGGAGCCATCGCAGCATGGCCAAGACCTTCCTCATCCAGCATACTGTCCTTCTGAAGGTCTGAAGTCATTAGTGGCCATGAACCTAGAGAGAGCGAGAATACGTTAGTAGATAGTCTAAGGCCAGTGATTCTCAATATTATTTTGCATATCTAGGACCTCTAATTTAGTCCATGTCATGCACATCTACATACTGTAGCATCCATCAACACAGGATGACCCTTTCCAGCTGTTGAAATGAAAGTCCCAGATTGAAAAGTATATATATACACAGTCACACACACAATAAAACATTGTATACATCACTTACAAGCATGACCACTTGAAGATCTTGAAGACTTGGTAGATCTTGACCGTCTTGGGAGAGAGAGAGAAGGCATTACAGGATGACTCTTTGAAAATGATGTCCCAGATTAAAAAGTATATATTATATATACACAGTCACACACACAATAAAAACCACAACCACTTGAAGTATACGGGTAGTTGTTATTGAGCTGTCTTCTGCTTTCATGTCGTTGTTGAGAGACAGCACTGTAACAGTATTTGCTACATTAACAATGAAATTATATATTTTATAATTAAATTAAACCATGAAAGATCTGCGTGATATGCATTGGTTAGCTAACGTCAGTATTCTACAGTCTAGGCCTGCTAGCAGTAGTGCTTGTATTACAGATCCCGCCAGTTTCATAATATCGAGCAAATAACGTTACAGTAGACTAGTCACTGAAACACAGACTAAACAGCATTTATATCAGCAGCACGCATTACTTATAAATAATAAAATATATGTGTTGCACAATTACCCGAGATGAGAACAGTTGGTGACAACGTGAGGCTCTGCCTGTAGCAGTGTATGTAGCCTATATATGTGTTGCACAATTACCTGAGATGAGAACAGTTGGTGACAACGTGAGGCTCTGCCTGTAGCAGTGTATGTAGCCTATATAGCTAACGTGAGCTCGCGCTACACTCAGTGTATGTAGCATAGATATCTATAGATATCTGTGTTCTATAGATATCTATGGTATGTAGCCTATATAGCTAACGTGAGCTCGCGGCCTCGCGCTACACTCAGTGTATGTAGAGCTAGTAGCTAACGTGAGCTCGCGCTACACTCAGTGTATGTAGCCTATATAGCTAACGTGAGCTCGCGGCCTCGCGCTACACTCAGTGTATGTAGAGCTAGTAGCTAACGTGAGCTCGCGCTACACTCACTGAAACACAGACTAAACAGCACTCATTTATATTAGCGGTATTACTTATAAATAATCAAAAATATCTGCATAAATTACCTGAGATGAGAAGAAATGCAACCGTGTCATACTGGTCTGGTCTGACTGTGCCGCGCGCGACGCGCGTCAATTCAAAATTTCAAAAACCACAATGCATTGTGGGGATCCCCCCCCCCCCACAATGCAACGCAGCTGTTAGTCAGTGTTGCCAAATGACAATTATTATTTATATTATTTTATATAACAGTTACTCAATCAACTTGCTTTATGCCTACAATCTCTCTGACAAATCTCAATGGCACAAGAATAACTTAAAATAATACTAATAATAATAATAATAATAATAATAATAATAATAATAATAATAATAATAATAATAATAATAATAATAATAATAATAATAATAATAATAATAATAATAATAATAATAATAATAATAATAATAATAATAATAATAATAATAATAATAATAATAATAATAATAATAATAATAATAATAATAATAATAGCTCTCTTTTCAAGTAAAATAATATGAAATAATGTTCGAATTAATACATCTTTAACAAATTATAGGCAGTATAGTATTTGTTTCAAGTTTAAAGTTCAATAACTTCGTTTTTATATACTTTACAGTGAAAATGTTGGTTTTGATTGATTGATTGATTGATTGATTGATTGATTGATTGATTGATTGATTGATTGAAAACTTTATTAACAGATTGCAGAATGGGTACAATACAGTACAGCTCAATACATACAATTGTTAAGGGCATGCAGACCAGAGAAAGACGTTCGTCTTGTTTACATCAGGGACCCCCATTTTCAATTCATCATAACATGACATGTGACATACAGATAGACACTTCTATACATTTATGACATACCAGATTTGCAAATACAGTAGGCCTACTGTTTGTGATACAAAAAGAGTCTAGAAAAGAGAGTATATATTTGACGTAGAACCGTACATTATAGGTGGGGGGGGGGGGGTAGGAGGGGTGGGGGGGGGGGGGGCACTGTACAACTGCACAAGCACAACTGTACATTGGAATATTGACAAAACCATGTTTGGTACTTTACTGTACATTGGAGGGGGTTGGGTTAGGACATTTACAGGGGCCAGTTTCGAATTGCAGTCTCCCGTAGGTGTTCTTTGAGAGTGTTTTGAAAGTGGGTAGTGATTCACATTCCTTTACATCTTTGGGTAGGGCGTTCCACATTGATGTGGCATAATTGCGAAATGTGTTTCGTCCCTGTTTGAGCCGAATCTGGGTTTAACATGATTTGTGGAGCTCCCATGGTGTTGTGGTCGTGGTATTCACTGACCTTTGGGAAGTATTTTGACATGTACACATATACCTTGGTCGTGTATGTATCTTGTAGACAGGCCCATTGCAAGTTGCTGTACTCTGTCGTCTACTCTAAGCCATCCTAGGTTGTCACGTGGGCAGGGGCGAGGTGGGTTCTAGAAGTAAGGTCAAGCAGTAGTCTGACCAGTTTGTTTTGAGATGTTTGTGTAGCAGGGTGGATTATCCCTACTTTATGAGATGTACACTGTCACCAGGTAGGGGGGAACGCAGCAGATCTGATTCCAACTGAATCCCCGACTTTAGTGCAAGAGTGGAGCTTTAGCAGAGGGTCACAGCCTCTTCACCCTGCTCCCCTCTGGGAGAAGGCTGAGGATCCCAAAGGCTGTGAAAGCTCGACACAGACTGAGCTTCTTCCCCTCAGCCGCCAGGCTGATCAATGCCTCAGGTCCCCCCCCCCCCCCTCGGTACCCCCCCCCCCCCCCTCCCCCCTCTGCCCCCAAGTGACACTGGCACAATGACACTGACTGCACTGCACTAGTCCGTACTGGATCCCTGCACTCTTCACTTTATATATATATATGTATTTATTGATTAATCCCCCACTGCACTGTTTCGTTTCTTGTCTGTGTTGGTGTTGTTTTCTGTGAAAAAAGAAAGGAAATGCATACACTGTATTGCTGCAACAATTACCAATGTGTTTTACACAAATGGCTAAATAAAGGAATCTGAATCTGGGGCCTAGGATTTACTAACCTAGTGTGCTAGTCCAGCTTTAACAAATGATCTCTGTATCTTTTCAATGTAAATAATAAATCAGTAACCAGTATTGTTATGTTAGCGTACTGAGCTGCGGTTAAAGGCCTTAACCACAGGTTAAAGGCCTTAACCACAGTTGTTATGTTAGCTACTGAGCTGCTGCAGGCCTTAACCACAGTATTATGTTAGCTATGAGCTGCTAACTATAGAGGCCATAACCACAGTATTACATATACTCTTGTTAGCTTTATGAGGCTACATCAACACGCTCCTATGAGTGCAGCATATGCAGCTTTATGAGGCTACATCAACATCCTATGAGTGCAGCTATAATATTAGCTTTATGAGGCTACATCAACATGCAGGCTCCTATGAGTGCAGCTATTTAAAGGCCTTAACCACAGTTGTTATGTTAGCTACTGAGCTGCTGGTTAAAGGCCTTAACTACAGTGTTGTTATGTTAGCTACTGAGCTGCTGCAGGCCTTAACCACAGTATTATGTTAGCTATGAGCTGCTAACTATAGAGGCCATAACCACAGTATTACATATACTCTTGTTAGCTTTATGAGGCTACATCAACACGCTCCTATGAGTGCAGCATATGCAGCTTTATGAGGCTACATCAACATCCTATGAGTGCAGCTATAATATTAGCTTTATGAGGCTACATCAACATGCAGGCTCCTATGAGTGCAGCTATTTAAAGGCCTTAACCACAGTTGTTATGTTAGCTACTGAGCTGCTGGTTAAAGGCCTTAACTACAGTGTTGTTATGTTAGCTACTGAGCTGCTGCAGGCCTTAACCACAGTATTATGTTAGCTATGAGCTGCTAACTATAGAGGCCATAACCACAGTATTACATATACTCTTGTTAGCTTTATGAGGCTACATCAACACACTCCTATGAGTGCAGCATATGCAGCTTTATGAGGCTACATCAACATCCTATGAGTGCAGCTATAATATTAGCTTTATGAGGCTACATCAACATGCAGGCTCCTATGAGTGCAGCTATTTAAAGGCCTTAACCACAGTTGTTATGTTAGCTACTGAGCTGCTGGTTAAAGGCCTTAACTACAGTGTTGTTATGTTAGCTACTGAGCTGCTGGTTAAAGGCCTTAACTACAGTGTTGTTATGTTAGCTACTGAGCTGCTGCAGGCCTTAACCACAGTATTATGTTAGCTATGAGCTGCTAACTATAGAGGCCATAACCACAGTATTACATATACTCTTGTTAGCTTTATGAGGCTACATCAACACACTCCTATGAGTGCAGCATATGCAGCTTTATGAGGCTACATCAACATCCTATGAGTGCAGCTATAATATTAGCTTTATGAGGCTACATCAACATGCAGGCTCCTATGAGTGCAGCTATTTAAAGGCCTTAACCACAGTTGTTATGTTAGCTACTGAGCTGCTGGTTAAAGGCCTTAACTACAGTGTTGTTATGTTAGCTACTGAGCTGCTGCAGGCCTTAACCACAGTATTATGTTAGCTATGAGCTGCTAACTATAGAGGCCATAACCACAGTATTACATATACTCTTGTTAGCTTTATGGGGCTACATCAACACACTCCTATGAGTGCAGCATATGCAGCTTTATGAGGCTACATCAACATCCTATGAGTGCAGCTATAATATTAGCTTTATGAGGCTACATCAACATGCAGGCTCCTATGAGTGCAGCTATTTAAAGGCCTTAACCACAGTTGTTATGTTAGCTACTGAGCTGCTGGTTAAAGGCCTTAACTACAGTGTTGTTATGTTAGCTACTGAGCTGCTGCAGGCCTTAACCACAGTATTATGTTAGCTATGAGCTGCTAACTATAGAGGCCATAACCACAGTATTACATATACTCTTGTTAGCTTTATGAGGCTACATCAACACGCTCCTATGAGTGCAGCATATGCAGCTTTATGAGGCTACATCAACATCCTATGAGTGCAGCTATAATATTAGCTTTATGAGGCTACATCAACATGCAGGCTCCTATGAGTGCAGCTATTTAAAGGCCCTAACCACAGTTGTTATGTTAGCTACTGAGCTGCTGGTTAAAGGCCTTAACTACAGTGTTGTTATGTTAGCTACTGAGCTGCTGGTTAAAGGCCTTAACTACAGTGTTGTTATGTTAGCTACTGAGCTGCTGCAGGCCTTAACCACAGTATTATGTTAGCTATGAGCTGCTAACTATAGAGGCCATAACCACAGTATTACATATACTCTTGTTAGCTTTATGAGGCTACATCAACACGCTCCTATGAGTGCAGCATATGCAGCTTTATGAGGCTACATCAACATCCTATGAGTGCAGCTATAATGTTAGCTTTATGAGGCTACATCAACATGCAGGCTCCTATGAGTGCAGCTATTTAAAGGCCTTAACCACAGTTGTTATGTTAGCTACTGAACTGCTGGTTAAAGGCCTTAACTACAGTGTTGTTATGTTAGCTACTGAGCTGCTGCAGGCCTTAACCACAGTATTATGTTAGCTATGAGCTGCTAACTATAGAGGCCATAACCACAGTATTACATATACTCTTGTTAGCTTTATGAGGCTACATCAACACGCTCCTATGAGTGCAGCATATGCAGCTTTATGAGGCTACATCAACATCCTATGAGTGCAGCTATAATATTAGCTTTATGAGGCTACATCAACATGCAGGCTCCTATGAGTGCAGCTATTTAAAGGCCTTAACCACAGTTGTTATGTTAGCTACTGAGCTGCTGGTTAAAGGCCTTAACTAAAGTGTTGTTATGTTAGCTACTGAGCTGCTGGTTAAAGGCCTTAACTACAGTGTTGTTATGTTAGCTACTGAGCTGCTGCAGGCCTTAACCACAGTATTATGTTAGCTATGAGCTGCTAACTATAGAGGCCATAACCACAGTATTACATATACTCTTGTTAGCTTTATGAGGCTACATCAACACGCTCCTATGAGTGCAGCATATGCAGCTTTATGAGGCTACATCAACATCCTATGAGTGCAGCTATAATATTAGCTTTATGAGGCTACATCAACATGCAGGCTCCTATGAGTGCAGCTATTTAAAGGCCCTAACCACAGTTGTTATGTTAGCTACTGAGCTGCTGGTTAAAGGCCTTAACTACAGTGTTGTTATGTTAGCTACTGAGCTGCTGGTTAAAGGCCTTAACTACAGTGTTGTTATGTTAGCTACTGAGCTGCTGCAGGCCTTAACCACAGTATTATGTTAGCTATGAGCTGCTAACTATAGAGGCCATAACCACAGTATTACATATACTCTTGTTAGCTTTATGAGGCTACATCAACACGCTCCTATGAGTGCAGCATATGCAGCTTTATGAGGCTACATCAACATCCTATGAGTGCAGCTATAATGTTAGCTTTATGAGGCTACATCAACATGCAGGCTCCTATGAGTGCAGCTATTTAAAGGCCTTAACCACAGTTGTTATGTTAGCTACTGAACTGCTGGTTAAAGGCCTTAACTACAGTGTTGTTATGTTAGCTACTGAGCTGCTGCAGGCCTTAACCACAGTATTATGTTAGCTATGAGCTGCTAACTATAGAGGCCATAACCACAGTATTACATATACTCTTGTTAGCTTTATGAGGCTACGTCAACACGCTCCTATGAGTGCAGCATATGCAGCTTTATGAGGCTACATCAACATCCTATGAGTGCAGCTATAATATTAGCTTTATGAGGCTACATCAACATGCAGGCTCCTATGAGTGCAGCTATTTAAAGGCCTTAACCACAGTTGTTATGTTAGCTACTGAGCTGCTGGTTAAAGGCCTTAACTAAAGTGTTGTTATGTTAGCTACTGAGCTGCTGGTTAAAGGCCTTAACTACAGTGTTGTTATGTTAGCTACTGAGCTGCTGCAGGCCTTAACCACAGTATTATGTTAGCTATGAGCTGCTAACTATAGAGGCCATAACCACAGTATTACATATACTCTTGTTAGCTTTATGAGGCTACATCAACACGCTCCTATGAGTGCAGCATATGCAGCTTTATGAGGCTACATCAACATCCTATGAGTGCAGCTATAATGTTAGCTTTATGAGGCTACATCAACATGCAGGCTCCTATGAGTGCAGCTAATGTTAGCTTTATGAGGCTCTGCCCCCCCCCCCCTCCACTCCTATAACACCCACCTCGCTCTGCCCCCCCCCCCTCCACTCCTCTAACATTTTATTTATAAATTTTATTATTATTATTTTATTTGTTGCCATTAAAATAATAGGCAAGCATAGGGCTAAAACATTTTCATAAACAATAATATAATCTTTTGTTATTTGGTTATAATAAGGGCTTTTCTATGCATTTGTCTGATTGATTGATTGATTGATTGAAAGCTTTATTGACAGACTGCAGAGTGGGTACAGTACAGCTGTATTCACTTGTTGCGGTGGTCTCAACGGAACCATTTTGATTGACAGTCGATTCTGCCAATCACACCGCTGTTGTGTGTGGGGGCGGCGTCGCTTGACTGAAACTTCGGCTCTGCCCCGGCAACCATTGCCGGGCCAGAGCCGGTTTATCTTTGGCGAGCCCGAGTCGGCTCTGCCCCGGCAACCATTGCCGTGCCAGAGCCGGTTTATCTTTGGCGAGCCCGAGTCGGCTCTGGCACGGCAAGCCGAGCCGGGCCAGAGCCGGTTTATCTTTGGCGAGCCCGAGTCGGCTCTGCCCCGGCAAGCAGAGCCGGGCCAGAGCCGGTTTATCTTTGGCGAGCCCGAGTCGGCTCTGCCCCGGCAACCATTGCCGGGCCAGAGCCGGTTTATCTTTGGCGAGCCCGAGTCGGCTCGGGCACGGCAACCATTGCCGGGCCAGAGCCGGTTTATCTTTGGCGAGCCCGAGTCGGCTCGGGCACGGCAACCATTGCCGGGCCAGAGCTGGTTTAGCTTTGGCGAGCCCGAGTCGGCTCTGCCCCGGCAACCAGAGCCGGGCCAGAGCCGGTTTATCTTTGGCGAGCCCGAGTCGGCTCTGCCCCGGCAACCATTACCGAGCCAGATCCGGCTCATCGTTGGCGTGCCGTGCCGGACATATGCCGAGTGTGCCGACCGGTAGCCGGAATTGGGCCGAGTATGCTGGCCACCTGGGTAGGGACATTAGAATGTACCTATAATATCAAGATGATGTCTAATAAGTTGCTCCAGGAATTAATACTATTCGTTACTCAGCTTCAATATCAACCCATTCTGACCACTCACTTTTGACATCTGGAGATTTTTGGCAAGAGTAGTTTTTTTCCAGTTAGGGTTAACGACTGGATGATGAGCAGGTTTTCTTTTTTCCTGAAAATGGTCCCACTTATTGTCAATGCACCTAGGCAGGACATAAATCTTCTGAATGGTCTAGGTCTCATTGTAAAGTTTCTCAAGGTTGCGATAATCCTAGTGGTCACAAGCGATCATTTTATCGATTAAGGCCAAGTATAAAAAAAAAAAAATGCTACTATGGAACTCATTATCATCATGAATATGATTGCACTCATTGGATTGGATTCACAAGACTCTCAGCTTTACAGTCATACCAATTCATGCAATTCCAAGACTGTTTAGGGACCACAATATGTAGAAATAGGCAAATACAGTACATAATATCTTCATAAAAAGCATAACATGATACATGTGTAGTTCCATTGAACCCATTTTCGTATGAATATCTTGAGGCGAGATGTGATGAAACCCCTTCACATCAAATTGCCATGCCAATTTCCCCCCGTTAAAATTAGCAATATTTAGTCCCCTTCCCCAAAAGCTGGCATTACATGCCTGGTAACTACAGATTCCTCATCATGTCTAGTTCCACACGATACCAATTGCTTCATGTACAGTAGCTTTGTGTCATAATCTGTCCATGACGATGGAGAGTCAGCTGAGCAGAAATGGAGTGTACAGTAGTCTTCCGATTGAAACGCACACCTTGATGTCAGCGCCTACTGTAGTGACTTTTAAATTGCAAATGCTTCAACGACAGAACTCGCCCCAGTTACCCAGCTAAGCTAAATACGACAGAATAGTTGTTTCAATTGCAAATGGCTGCAAGTGGTAGAATGACACAAATGGTGGAAGAAAGCACCATTCATCTTTCTACACCAAAAGATGCGACTATAGCTGCACCCATGACTTAAGAGTCGCTTCACCCATTAATGTCAAGTTTCTTTTGGGCTCACTAAAGTGCAAGTCGGCTACGGAAACGTTTTTGATGCGTCATTTGATGTGAAATTGTTAGGTAAAAAATGCTAAATTCCCTTTAATGCCTCAAGCCATCGATACCATGGGAACTTGGGTAGACTATTGTGCCAGGAGTCTGGCACAACAATCCACAGTTGGAGAATGCAATCCCCACACAAAAAAAAGAAAGGTATTCAATTATAATAACTGGTAGAGTAATGGTGGGGGACGCTTGGTATGCGACCATGGCGTAGGCCACATCCTCCTTAAAAAACCCACTCCAGTTTTATTTGTGTGTGAATGTTTTTTTTGCAGTGCCTGGTTTTCCCAGAATGTGTCTGCATTGTGAACCACACTTGTGGGCTGTTGTAATGTGGCTCTTTGATGTGACGCACCAGGAAATGTGAGGAAAAATAACGTGTCAGAGGAAGGAATTCTTGTTCATAGATCAATCTCACACTTTTGATTTGACGTTTTCTGTATTTTTTTTTCCGAGAAAAGCAACTGCAGGAGATGACTCGACACAAAACAACACTTTTTGGTTCTACAGTCGACCGATATCTTGTGGCGAAAAACCTTGCATGTCCAAATAAATCAGGTTTTCATGGATTGGGGGGTTGCAGGGGACATATGTCCCTCTCAATATTGAGAAGAGGTAAATTTGTCCCCCTCAAAAAAGACAGCTAATATGAAAGACAACCCCCTCCCCAAAAGAGGTACAAAATCAAACCATTTATATATCCTTCTCACCTGTAATTAGAGTATAGAATATACATATTAACCAACAATTTCAGACACCCCTACAGGACCATACCATCTCAACCTTGTAGGTGAGACTCTCATAAAAGTACACCAGAATGCAGGAAATTAAGTGTTTAACGCTCAATATTTCCAGGGGGAGGAGGACCACCAGACCCCCCCACTTAAAGTGTCCCCCCCCCCCCCATGTTGAAACCAAACCTACACCCTTGGATTTTAGAATGCTCCATATTTCTGACTTTACCAGTAACCGGTAGAGCCCTTTCTCAGCACAATGCATGCTATTCCTCCATACTAGCTACAGATAGTCAGCCACAAATCAACGCAAAGTCAACAGGGTCGAGGTCCTGTCTGTACAACCTGACTGAGGCCCACTGAAGTTTACTTTGTGTGCACTGTGGAGTACTTTTCAGTGAGCCTTGGTCAGCTTGTACAGACAGGCACTTGACCCACATTGATTTGTGGCTAACTATTCGGGGCTAGTATCAGGGACAGCATGGATTGTGTTCTAAGGACTCTAAGGAATAGGGCATATTATCCCTTTAGTTAATTTCTTTCAATTCTACATGAGGCTGTGAATAGGACAGTGGTTCTCAACCGTTCTGGAATTGATTCAAATGAGACTCCGGACACCCGTTTGATTAGAGTCTGTCTCAGTCCCTGGGGGTCCCCTGACCCCTGCTTGAGAACCAGGAGGAGACTTTACATTCAAATAACACACAAGAAACACTCAAATACAGATGCAGATATAAGCTTTTGGTCTGACAACAGCAATCTATTAAAGGCAGTTTTTCATAAACTATCATTGGGATCCAGAAGGAGCGCCATGTGAATGAATCCTGGTCCCAACATGATAATTAAAAGTACTGGCATGTTTTAATGTGCCTGTTTTAATGAGCCATGGTCACTGAGGTGAGACAAGAATTTCCTTCATTTACTTCTCGAGCGGAGAGGGTTTAAGAGCCCACGGATTAAGGTTTAATGAAAGAAAGAAAAAAGACAGAGAAACAAATGCAGAAGGAAAAGAGGGGGAAAAAATAAAATAAAAACACTTGTACAGGCGAGAGAGCGCAGCTCCGTCTGAATCCAGGCCCGTCTGTCTCTGTGGGGGTATGTGTATGCGCAAGCTCGGTTCAGGTCGAGCAACTCCCTCCGGCCAAGAGAATTACAGATGTGGACGTTGTGGCTGCCAATTGGACACGTCTGTTGTTCGACTGTTAGAACATTTCAAGAAAACAGTGTCACATGTCTCTTCTGAAAAAATGCAGACGGGCCCTTAACCTCCGACGGTGTGCGGTGAGCTAAGGCAGCATCCCGCGGACAGACGCGGCTCCTGCCACATGCAGACTGGAGTTGGAAAACACCCCTCCTTTTTTTTCTGGCTTTTTATCGGAGCAAGTTTTCGGGTTATCCTTTCATCAACAGAGTGTCAGAAGTAACCGGTCACGAGGCGATGTCAGAGAGTATAGCTGGTAGGCCTACAGCTCTAGATGACAAGATACACAGAGAGATGACCTGAACTCGCCGCTGTGTTTGTTACATCCATAGGCGTAGCTTTAGGGGGGGGGGGGGGGTGCAGGGGACATGTCCCCCTCAATATTGAGAATAAGTAAATGTGTCCCGCTAAAAAAATATAGCTAATATGAAAAACGTCATCCTCCCCAAAAGAGGGGGAAAAGATAAGGGCCCTATGTATAGTTCAACACACACAAATAGTGTCTTCTCTCCAGTACCTGTCATGCACAGTATGGGACCTGTAATAGTAGCCTAATCTTTAAAGATTGTATTTCTTGTGATTTTAACTGTCACGGTTTGTTGTTGATGTACATGATTCTGGTAGAAAAGCACAGCATTTTTTTTGATGTGTTTTGAATGTGCAGAAACAATACACGAGAATACATATTTGAAAGCAATACAGAATGCCTGAGTGCCTTACTGCATTATATATTCCATTATATTTGTGTCAGCGGGTACCTGAATGTTGTCTTTTCCTTTACATAAATAAAGACATTTCCACCATAAATTGATGCAGAAAAGTACACTAGAATGGCGTGCTCAAATCTATTGGCGCTGTAATCACATTAAAGTGTGGGAAATTACAATTTTGTGCCCCTCTCTGGACAGCAGCAAGACACAGCTCACGCATGAAAGCTAAACTTTAATATAAATACCCCTGTCTGATTGCACACTGATAAATGGAGACATTGTATTTTCCCTGTAGATAGCTGCTTTAATGTGATCACAGTGCCAGCAATTCATTGCGGCGTGAGAGAGAATACATCATCACATCACCATGGTAAGTCAAATTTACTTTATTGATGGACAGGTATTTGTTTATTTCTCAATAGACCACTGCACTTCCGTGTTACATTGGCTCATGGAGGAGAGAGTGGGGGGAGAAAATTAATGATCAATGGGCACTTTCTCTGCCGAGCTATAGTCACTTTTCTGCACGTATACTCCCGAACCAGGGGTGTAAAGTACTTGAGTAATTGTACTTTGTTACAATACTTAAGTACTGTTTCGGGGGATTTGTACTTTACTCAAGTATTATTAGGTTTGTATACTTGTACTTTTACTCAATTACATTTCAGAGAAGAAAAACACACTTTTTACTCCTTACATTTAAAATGCAGACCTACAAAGTACAAAGTACAAATCTCGCAGGTCCAACTATTTTAATTAGTATATTTGTTTCTCTGACCGAACTAACATTAATGTTATTAATCCTGCGGCCGCACTTTATTTAAAAACAGCCAATCAAATCCCCATCAATGGAAAACGAACCCACCCATACGGCCATACCCATGCTGATTGGTCTTTGTGCAAGACTAGAAAGCGGGTATCTTTGATTAAACACCTGCTATCAGAAGAATAGACAGTCAGAAAAAAGGTTTTTACTTTAACTTTTTAGTAGAAACGTTTTGACTTTTACTCAAGTGTGTTTTAGCCAGATACTCTGACTTTTACTTGAGTAAGATTTTGAGACGGTACCCATACTTTCACTTAAGTATAATTTCTGGATGCAGAGTTGGGGAATAGGTGCAGAAAAGTGACTATAGCTTGGATGAGAAAGTGCCGATCGTCTTGGGATTGGTCTCTCCGTGTTCAGGAGACTCAGGCGTATAAAAAGTCTATTGAATCATGTCTCCAGCACCTCCATAGCCGTAGCTACAACCACTTAATGTCAAGGCTCTCATCCACATTCATTCATTAATTTTCTCCCCCCGCTCTCTCTCCCATGATTTCAGAGTACCGGAAGTGTTGCGGTGGTCTATGTAGTGCTTTCAGCTAGCTTCCATGGCTCTAACGTGTCGGGCTGCCAGTCAACCAGTAGTCTGATGGGATTCACTCTTAACTGTCCAGGGTGTTTTCAGAAACACGACTTTAATAATCCTACAGCCCGGACAGGCTGGATAACACATTTTGATTTAGAGGCACCCCTTAGTCTGCACTGGATACACAGAAACCATATTCCACACATGCAAGTGTTTTGAGAATGCTGGCCTTTCCTGAGCGGCTCATGTAAGACAAGCAGATTTGAACCCTGTGGGAAGGGAAACATCAGTTAAAGGTGGCCCTTACGAAAAAGGTTTGGTCGTTTTACCATGGTACAGGCTATTGTATGAATAATTTACCAAGTTCAAGTTTCAAGTTCAAGTTTGGTTTTATTTGTTACATATAAGGTACATGTACATTACAGTGCTTGGTTCTGTATGAGCCCCCTGAGATTGTGCTTCATACAGTAAAAAGGTAAAAAGAATAAGGCCAAACACTATACAAAATATACAATATATAATATACAAACTAAAGTACAACCTATACAAATGAAGTACAAATGAAAACAATGAAGTACAAAATGCAAACTTTTTAAAATGCAAAAATTAGGTAGGGATGTAGAGCAAATATTTTAGTAAGGAATTGCTAATAAGATGGTGTAGTGTTAACCTCTTAAGCGCGATGGGTCCGGTACCGGACCCAAGCCATAAATCAATCTCTCCAGACTGTATGACATAATGTTGCATTTCTTTTTCAAATGTAGCCAAGAGTAAAGACCCTAATCCTAAAACAGCAGTCATAGTGTATATATATATATATTTTTTTTAACTTTATTATATTTTGTGTCATAGTGAACATCACGTTGCATTGATCATACAGTATTACACAGCGGCACGGTTAACACTGTCGCCTCACAGCAAGAAGGTCCAGGGTTCGATTCCCGCTTGGGGACCAGGTTTCCGCATTGCCAGGTACCCAGGTGGGGTATCTCCCAGGCCTTTCTGTGTGGAGTTTGCATGTTCTCCCCGTGCTCGCAAGGGTTCCCCCCCCCAATAAGAAAAACCCAATGTAAAAACATACACAACCAACAGATCGCTGGGCAGGAGCACTTGGATTGGTCCCCGGGAGCGGGCCCTCGTCGACGCCCTGTCTGCTCCTGGCTGCCCTTGGGGGGAAGGACGACAGGATGGGTTAAGTGCAGAGCTCAATCGCATCGGGAACTGAGAAAAAGACAATGCATGTGTGTGTGTGTATTACAGTGTGTGTGTGCCGCTCCCATTGCATGTCCAGTTTGTTGCATGCCGAATAAAGATCTCTAAAGAGGTCCTGCATTATTTATTATATATTATTATATACTTGATTCACATAGTCAATGACATTTGACACCCAAGCTCTTCCAGGAAAGGACAGGAAAATAAACAAAAAAGAGGGAGGGAGGTAGGTCAGACTCATATTAGTGTTCAAGTTTGTTTATTATTTGTCATTTTCCTTGCTGTTAACTGTAACACTCTCAAGATGTACAACGTAGCGGCTGGGTGGCGCAGCGGACTAAGCGCTGGTCACCAATGCGAGATACACTGGTATCGAATCCAGCTGTCAGCGTTGCCTCCGGCTTGGCCGGCCGTCATACTGGCTCAATTGGCAGAGTCAGCAGGAGGGAAGCCGGTGGGGTGGTATTCTGGTCGTTGTAAACAAGGCTATTTGTATGAGTCCACTTGTGGCTATTGCTGTAGCTGTGCAAACGATTTCAAACAGTCCCTTCCATTCCATTAACTGATTGATAGTAACCAGGCCCAAGTCCGCCCACCTTTTAAAACCCCCATCGCCCATAGCTGGACGGAACTCTGTGAATGAATGAATGAATGAAAACTTTGTTTAACAGATTGCAGAATGGGTACAATACAGTACGGCTCAATACACACAATTGTTAAGGGGATGCAGACCAGAGAAAGACGTTTGTCTTGTTTACATCAGGGTCCCCCATTTTCAATTCATATTGTATTATCTGCTATTGGCATGGCCCTAGATATTGATCGTGAACCTCCCCCCTTTTTCCTTACATTTCCCCACAACTTTAATGTATTTGTAATCCATTTGTTACCATTTGTTTAGAAAGTGAATTCACTTTCTTAACCTCTTCCACCCGGAGCCTATTTTCTGAAAATTATTGGTATGGGACATCTACGGACCTCAGGGAATGTATTCACAGTGTCAGAAATATTGTGTCTATTACTAGGCTTGCTTAAATTGTGATGAAACAAAGGAGAATATGAATTATGATTTTTCTTTGCATCTTTGACAGTGAATAACACCATGCTAATAATGACCAAACATTAAAAACTGCCACTGATCTCGTTCAGTACCTTCTTGAGATCATGTGTACAAAAAATCTAAGGAAATTAATAAAGGGAAGATGATTAAACAGAAGGTTCTGTAGATACAGTACCGAATTCTCCCATCCGGACCAATGCAATTTGAAATATTATTATAGAATATAGAATAGGAGGCTTATAAATTACCTTATTATAGCCAATTCACACATATGGCTATAATATATATATATATACATATATTATCTTTCAAATGCCCAAATTCAATTTGGATTTAGTATCACCAGGCGTGCATAAGAACAGATAATGAAATCTACTGTAATCTACTATACTTTTTTATTTTCCCCACAGTGCAACCGTTTTAAAACTAATTTCAGATCTAATTGTTCCTCCTACATGTTAACAATAGGGAAGAGAAACTTGAAAGCCTTTCAATATTTGTCAAAAACGTTACCTTTTGTGGCTTATTATCCCGAATATGAACAGTTATTGAAATAATTCATACAGAACTCTGAACCTTGAACCCCATAAAATCTTCCAGGAAGTGTAGTTTTAAAAACGTTCAAGCTACAAAATGGCTGCAAAAAGACTACAATTCCCATGGTTCAAAATATCCAAAATGGTCGCCCTCTCGGAATAGACTTTACCAAATCGAAACGTTAAATCTATCTAATGACACTTTTAACCTATTGCTAAACTAACGTATTGATGATAATATACATTCTACATGCTGTTGTGACATGTTCATGATGTTAATACTTGAATACGTTTGAAACTTTTATACAACACTGAAAAATATTGATTTATGACCAGATGTCATTTGCGGTCCGCCGATGGACCGCACAGGGGGAACAGGGTAAAGGTCTTCCTCACCTCATGCTCTGTTAACCTGAACACTGAGTCGCCATCGGCAGTGGCTCTACTTTCTATTGCAGTGGCCTGCTGTTGGAATTTACAGCCTCAAAGCGTGCATAGAAAGTATTGAGCTAATTTGCCAAAGAGACATCAGTGTTCACCATGGGGGTCATCATTCTGAGGCCTTGCCACATACCTCTGGAATCAGCCATTTCAAATTGAAGTTCCACTTATTCCTGTACCGCCCCTTTGCCTCTATCACTGTTATCCGTAGGTTGTAGTGCGCCGCCTTGTGCTCGTCCATGTTGCCTGTCACAAGCTCAAGGTTGTAGGCTGAGGTGCACGCATTCAGAAACTTGCGGACGGATTTGTCTACCAAAGGCTTTTGGTTTGGGAAAACTGTTTCTGTTTTCTGTTTCGATGTTCTCTGTGCTCTCACGGAACATGCCCCAGTATGTGCAATCGAATGCAGCTTGGAGCATGTTTTCTGAGTTCACAGACCATCGTTTTACTTATTGCGTTTCTGCCGGTGCGCGATTAAGACTTTGTTTATATTTTGGCATGAGAAAGATGGTGTTGTAGTCTGATTTACCGTATGGACTAAGCGCCTGTGACTTGTACCAGTCTTTGAATTGCGAGTAGCAGTGATCTTTTTCTTTTTATCCACTTTTTCTCCTTATTCTCTATTTTTCTCCCATCCCAACTTCGTATCGCCAATTCTCCCCTTCAATTCTCCCCTCCCCTGGCTTGAACGTTGCTATACTATACCTCCCACTGGTCGGCTGTACTGAGGATAGAAGCCTTGCATCACGTGTCCCCTCCGGTACACGAGGAGGCAGCCTGTCGCATCTTTTCACCAGAGAGCGCGGACTCTCAGTGGCGAGGAGTACCGCGTGGGAGGCTCACGCTGCCCCCGATACTTCCCGTCTCTGCTGTACAGGCATCACCCAACCGACCTGTAGGAGTCGCTGTCCACAACGTCCAATCCCCACCCATCGACTTTCCACCCGCTACCTCTGCCAATTGAGATAGTATGACGACTGGCCCAAGCCGCAGGCAATGCTTACTCGGGGAGTCGAGACCGGAGTCTCTTGCACTGGTGATGAGCGCAATCTCTGCTATGCCACCCAGCCACTGAGTAGCAGTGATCTAATGTACTATCACTTGTCACTTGTCATTATGGTGGGACAAGTCACATGCTGGTAGAAATCCGTTAAACTTTTTTAAGATTCACATTGTTAACCACTTAAGCATCGGTCATTTGCCCTCGTCTGCCGGCTCTGGGCTGCGTTTTTGCCGCTCAACCAATACATTGTTAGAAAGTAGAATTTGCCACCTTTCGATCGTCACCCTACTCGACCTATTGCGTGATTCCAGTCTCGAGTTACAAGACGTGACATCCGATGAGCGTCATTTGACAAGCCATTCGGACAAGTGACCATGTCTGCTTTGGCCTGGGTCCTGACCGCTGATGGCAAAAATGATTGACCACCTTTGTAGCCAATGAAATTCTGGAGCAAACGCTATCCCATGAGGGGGCTGATCGCAATGAAAAAGGGGTAGAAGAAGCCAGGGAAGTCCTTTGTTTTGACTAGAGCCTCGGAATCAATGAAAGCGGACAGCCATTTTGGATAATCATGCCGGATTAACGCCGGTACACACATTACAAAAACCTTTGTAAAACACACATTTTCCATGGGATTGTTATAAACTTTGTACCTGTACTGTAGATAAGACTTCAGGCTATGGAACCGTTAAGTTTTCCAGCTCCTACCTCTCAGCTGGAACTTAAAAACAGGCATCTGGCAACAAGTAAACAGAAATATGAGTCCACAAAACCTTTACTTCAGTGTGTTCAAACCTCTGTAACTCTATTTCATTAGCACCCAGAGTGATTCTCACATTCTCAGATCAGAATGTTTCCTTTCAAAAGAGACCAGACTCATGCATGTGGTATAAGTATAAAGTATAATAAATCGCAAATGACTATGGGTATGGCGTGTTATGCAAAACTAGCCCCATTTTACCTGATGCATATGTAAGTTTGTTAAGCTCTGAAAGCACTGCCCCAATGTTGACTTGAGGGGGATATAAACTCTGATTAGGATAACCAACATGAATTCTCTCAGGATGAAGAATGGATGACACTTGATGGATATATACTTCACCAACTCTTCTGTCCTGTCCTTGTGGTGAATGGAGAATGAGTCGGCAGGCTGGATAGCGTGATCTGGTACCTCTGGCGTCAACCAAGTCTCAGTGAAACAAAGGAGATTGCAGTCCCTGATGTCCCTCTGGAACTTGATCCTGGCCCTGATGTTGTCCAGTTTGTTCTCAATGGACTGGATGTTGGCCAGCAGGATGCTGTGGAGGTGGTCGGTGGGCCCGGGAATGGAGTCTGTTTTCAAACGCCGGCTCTTTTCCCCCTTTGTCTCTTTTTACGGCTGGGGGAGATGTTGTTGTTGTCCCCCATTGCGTTCTGTGAGGATCTCCGCTGGCCAATCCAAACGGTGAGTGAACTGTAGTCCAATCTTAAAGTATTCTGGAAATACCATTATATTACCCATGTAGGGTACAGCACCACTGGAACACACCTGGATTCAAACCATCAACATCTACCGGTCAACCGAGGCCTGGACAAACATCAACCACCCAGCCAAGGGACCTATTAGATCTGCTAGGCCTCAGGCAAGGACCACACTAAACAGCAGGTTGATGCAAATAGACATCTATCTCAGTGACACAGGGAGCCAGAGGGAGATCTGGGAAAGAGAAACTGCAGGGGCTGCTCTATCCCTCCCAGTCGCCCATCCATCATAGGGCCCTTGACAATTATAAAACGACAAGTAGATTACCTAAAAACAAAGATTTATAAACTCCTACTCCATTTCCTCCTCAGCAACGAGACACACATTAACTTTTTTTATTGGTACGATGCAGAGGCATTTCCTTGTCACGTGTTTGGGTTCCTTCCCCTGCACCCCCCCCCATCCCTCCCTGGCAATGTGAACACATTTTTTCCCGACGAGTAATTTGCGTGTCCTCTGTTTGTTTTGGAGTTCTTCCTCTTATACGAGCCAGACACCACTTAAAGGGTACTTTTCTTTAAAGAGCTCTATTTTCTAATATGCCATAGGCTACTATGGGGCTTATCGCGTCCTTGTTTTGCACGACTAAGCTGAAAACGTGTGTACATTAATTAATTAAACATATCGCTGCACGTGTATCATGTATAGTATGCGTGTGTATGTGCATGCGTATGTGTACTTGCAGTTGCATGTAAGCGTGCGTTCACCAACTGTCACTGTGGCTTCCCGTGCAGCGTGCAAGGGGGTTAACACTCCTTCACAATAAGAGTCTGTTCTCGTATCACAATAAGAGTCTGTTCTTGAGTCGTATGCCCTGTCTATGTCCGGGCTTCATGGAACATTATTTCAGGCGAAATTGTAGGTTTTTTTCGTTTTTTTCTCAATCATCAATCATCACTGGATGTGGGGCCTTGACTGTAATTGTCATGATGTCATCACACCCAATGATGCGGCAGAAAACACCCGAGCCACAGAGCACCAGTGGTGAGCGGCAGGCTTGTTCCTCGGAAGGCAATGAGGCAAAATTGCCCACGAAGCAGTCTCAACAGTGGCTTGCATAATGGTGGCTATTCACGGCGCGAGCGCTGCATAGTGCAAACGAAAACGCAGTGCGTCAGTGCACACCGTCGCGCTCGCCGCTTCCTCGCGATCAAACAGTGAAGCCGGCGGCTCGAGGTTAGAAAGGCTCGTAACGCGGCCCACCGTCTGGCCGCTTGTTTGCTCAACACTCGATCACTATCGCAAAAAAAGCAGGGGCAGAGTTTGAATTCGCTGTCCGGTCGTTAATCTTGCGGTCTTCTGGGGCCTGTGTCGAGCCGGGCCTTAGCGGTATACATTCCTCTCGACGTTGGAAGGACATGGTTTTAGAATAGGGGATGTTAGGAGCCCACAGCAGCCAGACGGGAGGACCGCCGGTGGAGAGGACCCACCATGTCCTCCGCCTATATCCTGTAAATCCCGAGCTCAGTGAGAAACGCTGATATCTGGGTCCAAGTGTTTGAGAGTCAAAGTATTGACATTGTGGGCCTGTTCCAAATCTCTAATCTCTACTAGTACTAGGCCTACTATTTCTGTGTGCTAATTCTCATCTGTGAGAAAAGCATACTGCAAAATGGTACTTCATGACAATTTACAAGGACATTTGTCTCGTTGTTTATCTGTTTGGTGGATAGACATACACACAGTAGGCCTACCTACTATGTAGATGTAGTTTGGTTAAGCAAAGCTACTTTCAAACTACTTCGTGAAAAACGGTCAAATCCACATACAGTATGAAATGTAACAAAGAATTAAAACAAAGCGCTATACAGTCATGACAGCATAATATACCCCTTGATTGAGTTTATTATAGTCACACGCTTCTCACTTTAACTCAATCAGCGTCAGACCCGAGGATAGTCGGGTTATCTCGCCAACTGTTCAGCGCCAGACCCGAGTTATCATTGTTTCGGTTTTCATCGTTATTTCTTTTATTCAATATTTCTATTAATTTCAGGCACACGGACCTCGGGGTTAACATGGGGAATCATCCTGAGATCGCCAAAGTGCAATACCGGCCGCCTCCTTCCAGGTGGCAGTATCGAGCACCCTCTGAAACCTTATATCTTGCCCTGTGTTACGTTCAAATGTCTCCGGGCGCAGTTTTCTTGGTCAGGCAAGTCTAGCGGTTCACTCGATGGCATTGAGACGCGTCTGTTATACTCCCAGACCAGCTCAAGTCTGGGACAGTATGAACTATGAGAGTCACTACCCCAGACAAGGAATTGACAGTATGAACAGTGGTCTCATAGGGCCAACTAGCGGTCACCTGCAGATGATGCAGTCAATAGTGATCCTTCTTAATTGTATTAAGAATATGCTGTTGTTGCAATTATTGTCTATGTTACAAGTGTTATCTGTTTAGGTTGTTCTCTGTGTTTGTATTCTGATTCTGTGTGTTGTAATAGCCTAGTCCTTTGTTCCTGTTGTGTTTGATTATTGTTTAGTTCTAGTGCCTGTCTACCCCCAGCTGTCTTCCATTATTAATTAGTGTCAGTATTTATTGCTTGTACTATAGGTTGTTTGGATTGTTGTGGCGTCATTGTCCCTGCGTTGTTCCCGTGTCGTGCCCGTGTACCCTGGTATCCTGTCGAGTGAGTTTGTTCCTGTTTAAGTCCTGTCCTGTTGTTGTTTAGTGCCAGCCCAGCTGTGCCTTTATTTTGTTTTTGTATTTTGATTGTGGATTTAGTAAATTACCCTTCACTAAGCATCACCCTTCGTCTCTGCCTCCGCTCTTTCATCGTTGTCTGCATACTGAGTTCTCCTCACCTTCATCATCACCCCCAATTGTAACAGCGTCCCATGCACCCGATGCATCTGTTGTGGCAGATTATGTTGGCGACATGATGGACACCAATACTGGGAGTCACGATCAGACATTTATTCTTTTTGGGGTAGTGAAGGACTATATGACATCAATCTTGCTTTGATCCAACCATGATTTCACATCGATCGCAACGTGTGTGTGTGTGTGTGTAACGTTACTCCACAACATATGCTGTTTGTGACAATCAAAGCATCAAAAAACGACCCCCCCCCTTTCATGCATTCATGATGAAACTTAATACCTATGATATACATTTGATTTGGAAATAGTAGCGTGTCCAGGCGAGAAACGCCAACGCTTTTAGTGAAATTCACGTATTGCTGAATATCTACGTTTTCTGGGATTAACCAGGATCACGCGATAACACGCGAACGTATGGATGAAATTTTTTATTATTTTAACGATAGATAGTTGATGTCAAATGGGCCATATTATTGTATCCATAGCTATAATATAGAATATAGATATAGCCCTGCAAACACTGCCACTTATTCCTATCTCTTAGAGTGTTGGCGTGGTAGGAACAAAAGATGCTCAAGTCCGTGGCGTCCAAAGAGTTAATAGCATGGCTAAAAGGCAGACATGAAATAAGTAAGGGATAATGTATAGCTACGAGGTCATTGTCGCAAAATAATTGACCGACACAGCGTTTAGAACACAGAGGTGTTCTAGACGCAGTGAAGGTCAATTATTTTGCGACAATGACCGAGTATGGCTATACATTATCCCGCTTATTACATGGCTAACTTACTAACAATATACCTAATTCATTTTACACCATCGACAAGACGAGATCAAATGCAGACGCAGTTGTTCTGTGGATCCGCTGTAATCGCCGGCAGCCGGCAGGTCTGTGGTCTGATTGCACTGATGAGTGCAGCTGTGCATAATGGTAATGCTTAGCTTTCGTGACTGCGACCAAAATGCTTGATTCTTTTACTGAATGAAACCAAGATGACGGACAATAATCTTTATGAATGGATGTATTGATTCAGTCATAACGACTCATTCAAAATAGATACATTTACCTGGAATATGTTATTTGTTTACACAATGTTGGATTATGTAATTGGTTTGTCATGACTCATTGTAAAACAAAATATAAATCGCGGGGGGAGTGGCCACTGGCAGTTGCAGAATCGTGCAGGTGAACGCACAGACACTCTATCAGCCTACCCAGCATGTAATAGAACTCAAGTCGTTATTATTGGCGCATAGATTGCAGAAATATGGGAACGTTTTGATTATATTTAAAAGGCTTTGACATTGTAAAACGAAATAAGTGGAGTTTTGAAGCTGTAAGCAGAATACAAGTCATAGGAACACCCATGATATAGTGTTCTTCCCCCTTCCTACTGTCTAAGAAAGAATTAAAAACGCATTGCAAGGAGAACAGAGGTTATTTGTTTCGTGTGATTTAAAAAACGCTGTATTAAAATAACCAATATAAGGATCCACGCAAGCTTTCTACTGTGGGTACATCTTGGCGTCCCACAACTATTCCCCAATCACTTCTATCACCGAAAATGCTTAGAAAAGGAAAGCCGACGGTTGTTATTTCGTATAAAATACACTCCACGTGACCCCAGAACCTCAATGTAAATAAACCATAATCACCCTACAAAAACAGTACTGTATTTGTAAATCTGGTATGTCATAAATGTATAGATGTAGCAGTACTGTATCTGTATGTCATGTATATCATATATGTTATGATGCATTGAAAATGGGGGACCCTGATGTAAACAAGACGAAAGTCTTTCTCTGGTCTGCATCCCCATTAACAATTGTGTGTATTGAGCTGTACTGTATTGTACCCATTCTGCAATCTGGTAATACAATTTTCAATCAATCAATCATTCCAATAACAACCGCTAACTTCACTGTTAGATGGCATATAGTATAGATGTAGCACTGTATATCTGTAATAACATTTTCAATCAATCAATCAATCAATCAATCATTCCAATAACAACCGCTAACTTCACTGTTAGATGGCATGCTTTGAAGCAACCTATGTATAGATGTAGCACTGTCTATCTGTAATAACATTTTCAATCAATCAATCAATCATTCCAATAACAACCGCTAACTTCACTGTTAGATGGCATACTTTGAAGCAATCTATGTATAGATGTAGCACTGTCTATCTGTAATACAATTTTCAATCAATCAATCAATCAATCATTCCAATAACAACCGCTAACTTCACTGTTAGATGACATGCTTTGAAGCAACCTATGTATAGATGTAGCACTGTCTATCTGTAATAAAATGTTCAATCAATCAATCCAATAACAACCGCTAACTTCACTGTTAGATGGCATGCTTTGAAACACTGCACCTCCCAGCTGCTTCTAGACACAGAGGCAACTTCTTTTATTTATTTTTGTATCTACTTTTTCTGCGGATGGTTTTGTGAATAAATCTCCATTATCCTTCAATTAATGTGTGTTTATTGTATAGCAATAAGGTTGGATGAATTCGGCAATTGTATAAAAGACATTACACCACTTGTAGTCGTGTTTTATAAGAATTAGAGCATGCCTAGGGGGGTCTAACGACGCTCGGCTGCGCCTCAGGCCTAACAACCACCCCTAGGCATGCTTTAATTCTTATAACACACTCCTGCGCGTGAAGTAATGCTTAAATAACACGATCTATCTTTTTCTCATAGAAAAAGTCCATGGAACCTCAACTTTCTGTCTTATATGACTTGCACAATCTTAAAGTACCCATGATACTGCTAGCAGAATGCTATTTCATTCCGCATATATTTATATGTTTCCTGTAAAAACTGGACAGTTGATGATTGGCGTTTAGAGTCGGCAATAGCTATGTATGTGCATTACGGTCAACCGATTAGCTAGCAATGTTATCAAGGTTATGAATGTTACACAACGTTAGTAACGTTAGCAAGCTAACGTTGAACATTAGTTTTGCTAGGGCGAGTGCTAGCTTAGTTACAATGTGCTGTAAATGTCATTCTAGCAATAATTTCATTGAATGCAACATTTTTATACACCCCTGTGTGCAGGATGACACATCACCATTTAAACAAAATAGTTTTCCAGGAAATTACAAACTCTAAAATACCATTAAGAATATCTACAAAACTACTTTTTTGTCATTGTTGGGACAGATACTGGCGTATAGATGACAATCGGTGTAAGACGTTTGTGCTAAAAGAACATATTCTTCTATTTTGATTTCATGGGGCCTTTAACACTTTGGACACCATACCCGATGATAGTCGGGTTAACTGGTCGACGCTTGGGCGCCAAACCCGAGTATAGTCGAGTTTTCATCGTTACTTCTTTTATTCAATATTTCCATTAATTACAGGCACACAGACGTCGGGGTTAACATGGGGGATCATCCTGGGATCACCAAAGTGCAATACCGGCCGCATCCTCCCAGGCGCCGGTATCCAGTACCCTTTGAAACCTTGTATCCTGGGCTGTGCGTCGATCTAATGTGTCCGGTCTGATTTTTCCTTTTCAGGCAAGGGAAGCGGTTATAACGATTGGATTGAGAAGCGTCAAATGCTCCAGATGGATTATGTGTGGCGGATTATGTTCGACATCAGTACTGGGACTCGCGATCAGATAATTGGAATATTCTTTTTGGGGTACATCCTAGTCAAGGTAAGGGCTATATGATATCAATCTTGCGTTGATCAAAATTATATCAATCTTGCGTTGATCAAAGCATGCCTTCAACCCGATCACAACATCTGTGTGTAACGTTAGTCCACAACGTATTCCGTTGGTGACGATCAAAGCATCAAGAAACAACCCCCCCCCCACCCTTTCATGCATTCATGATGGAACATAATACCTATCATATGCATTTGATTTTTTTATTGTAGCATGTGTAGGGACGAAACGCCAATGGATTTCGTATAATACACGTTGCAGGCTATAACCAGCCTCCCAGGAATTACCCTAGACCGCTCTAAAACCATACTTATATTCACCATGGTATAAAACGGGAATGTATAATTTTTTTTTCTTTTTCACATATTGAACGATAGATACTCAATGTCAAATGGGCCATAGTATTGTATCCATAGCTATAATATAGAATATAGTTATAGCCCTGCAAACACTGCCATGTATTCCTATACTTTAAAGCGTTGGCCTTTTAACCACATCACGCATATCGCTCCGGCGCTGATTGAGTTAAGAGGTAAAACAGGTCAACAGAAATGTTGAACTGGCACCTTTTCAGAACATTTATCATATGTTGATCTTAACAATGTTCTGAAGAACCGAACAATGGGCTTGTGGGCTCAGCTGTCAGAGGAGAATCTCTTAATGTGATTCATATGAGCAGTCTCTCAATGTCCTTGTTCCCTCCTTTTATAGACATGTTAAAGTTAATCACTGCACAAGAGGAAGAGAGGCATGATGACTCACTGACTCTACTTTTTCCATGGAAATTCTTTTGCCGCTCTTGACTGAATCAAGAAGGCCTTTGTCCTTTTGCCAGGCCGGCCGAACAACACCAGACGTTACCGAAACTTTATTTTGCCCGCAGGAATTTGGCGCATTTACGCTACAACGGATGCACACGAGCGAGCCTGTGATTGGACAACGGGTGATCTCACTCACCCGTGGCGTGATCAGCACATATGCTGCTGTATCAGATCTACGATCAGGAATTAATGAGTGCCCTCTGGGGATTAGGGAGTAGAGCAGCAGTCGGTATACGGGACAAGGGGGGGTCAAACCAATTTAGCCCCGATATATATGGGGCGATAGTGGCTCAGGAGGCAGAGCGGTCATCGTGTAATCAGAAGGTTCCCGGTTTCATTCTGCTCTTCCCGGCTCTTCTTCTGTGTCCACCGTCAATATGTGAATGTGTAAGTTGAAAAGTGCTTTGGATAAAAGCACTAAATAAATGCAGTCCATCCATATTGGACGTCCCGGCTAATAAGATATTCCTTTATTGATCCCAATCGGAGGGGGCGGGGGGGGGGGGTCCTCCATTCAAAATTCTACTTAAGCAAAAGTGGAAAAGTGTTTGATATTGAAAGTACAAGTAAAATTACACATTATATTTAATGCTCTTGTTTTTGTTGTGGGGTAGAAACTACAATATTCCCATTGAAATGCCGTGGAATTAAAGTACAAAGTTCCCTAAAATGAAAACACTCAAGTCAAGTAAAAATTGGACTTAAGTACAGGACGTTAAAAAAAAAAAGGAGATGAGAAAATGGAAATGATTTTGTATCACAACTAAGGCTGTCAAAGTTAACGCATTATTAACGTGTTAACGCACAATTCTTTTAACGCCACTATTTTCTTAACACACGATTAACGTTAAACTATTTTTATCGATTGACAGCCTTAATCACAACATGTCATCCAGATATCAAAATCCTGTTTTTGAGCCAGTTTTCAAACAGTGACCCAGGATTTTACGCTTACCTCACTGGCCCAATCAGCGAGTATTTTCCAAAAAAGACATTGTGGCCATCCTGAGATATTCCGGTGATGAAAATAACATGAAAACATGTCAACGACTCCATCAAAATAATCATCTCACACCTGTTGTTTGTCGTGTATTGATTTCCTGGCTTCATTTTCTGGAGTAAAAACCATTCCTGGCATGCTTTGTGAAGACAACCACAGGCCTGCATTGAAAGACAATGAAACAACATCCTGGCTGCCCGTTCACCTAACATCTGAGACCTCGTGTGACTTCATCGTTTTTGGGAGTGTGTTCCCACAGCCCTATGTTCCCACAGCCCTATGTGCCCCCAGCCCTACTGTATGTTCCCACAGCCCCATGTTCCCACAGCCCTATGTTCCCCCAGCCCTACTGTATGTTCCCACAGCCCTATGTTCCCACAGCCCTATGTTCCCACAGCCCTATGTGCCCCCAGCCCTATGTTCCCACAGCCCTATGTTCCCACAGCCCTGTTTCCCCAGCCCAGCTGTACTATATGTTCCCAGTTCCCACAGCCCTATGTTCCCACAGCCATATGTTCCTACAGCCATATGTTCCCACAGCCCTGCCATAATATTCCCACAGCCCTATGTTTCCTCAGTTTAAAATGGCTGCTATTCATGGAAGCTTGATTCCTGGAAACCATGGAGGAAAGGATTTACTTGTTCATAACTTCAGAACACTAAGCAAGGGGCGAAAAAATGCATTGGCGTTGCTGGTGTGTGTGTGTGTGTGGGGGGGGGGGTTAAGGGGGGTCATGAGGGAAAATAGGGCCTAATCTTGATGGGGGGAAATCATTGGGGGAACATAGGGCTGTGGGAACATACTGTAGGGATGACCCCTTGTTTCTAGTAAAAGAGGTTGCTTTGCTGTTTTCGACCGGTCAAGTCGGTACACGCTCACGGCAGGTGAATGCACTTGCACCTCCCAAGAGGTCCTACTAATCACCATAAAGTACCACAAAGAACCACATAGTACCCCAACGTACCCCAAAGTATACCCTAAAAAATACCCCAAAGTACCACAAAATACCGCAAAGTTCCCCAAGATACCCCAAAATATCACAACACAAAGTACCACAAAATACCCCAAAGTGCCTGGAAATATACCACAAAGTACCCCAAAGTGCCTCCAAATACCCTAAAATGCCACAACGTATCACAAAATACCCCAAACAACCTCAAAGTGCCCCAAAGTATATCCCCAAAATACCACAAAGTACCACAAAATACCTAAAATGAAAAACTAATACAGTGTATGTGCACATTTCCCGGAAATATTTCTTATTCTATTAATCATACCAGCCTGGATGCTCATGGATGCTCACCAACATTTACCCGAAAGCACACCATTCTATTCTGAGCTCTTTCATGGTTGTGTCACCAACTGTCCAGTAGAGGTTAAAGCTAGCTACTTCTTCCACACAAATGGATTCTTGTATAAAAATATTTTACTCCAAAACTTGTTAAATTGATAGATATTGTTATACACCCCCAAAGGAAAAAATAACCTAAATATAGCCTGGCCGTATGGGAGTTGAGACATATAAACTCATGTGGATTAATAATACAAGCTCCAAGAGCTTTCAAACTTGACATGCTAGCAGTCAGACAGTTGCTTAACCTAATAGAAAAACCTGAATGTGAATATCTTTATGCATGTAGGAAATATATACCTATGTACTCATACTTAAAATAAGCGGAAATGTAAAAAATGTATATCTATGCAGAATGTTTCTCATTTTCTTTGTAGTAGCTCTGCCATGGATTGTCATAGAAACACAGGCGATGGCTTTTTCGGAAAAGTGTGGTTGTGCTGAATCCAGCAATACCACATGTGTAAATATAGCAGGGAGTTACATCAGTAAATGTATGAGGTGTCCTAAATGAAAGAAAATTAAACATTTTGTGGGAACATAGCCCCTAATTTGGGGGGAAATCATTGGGGGAACATAGTGCTGTACTGTAGGAATGACCCCTTGTTCCTGTATGGCCAAAAGAAAATGGAGAATGGACATCCTTGCACAAACCTGGATGAGCTAAGGTACACACTAGCATCTACCACAGATTCATCAGCTGCAAATCTACCCCCAACAGAAGATGCCTTCCAGCAACATGTGTTGTTGAGAGCCTTGTACCAAACAGCATTGTGGCGTCACAGCCATCTGGCCAAGCCTCTTCTCTGGAACCCAGTTGGTAGAGGGTGGAGGCTCAGAGAAGATGGGACCATTGAACCTGTGATGTTCCAGAAAGGACCGGCACCTAAGGAAGTTCGAGACATCACCCACCTGTACTGTGAAGATGGAAACTGCAATGATGGCAGCAAATGCCAATGTATTTCAGTGGGCTTGACTTGCACTAATTCCTAATTTATGCAAATGACATGTCGTCAGCTTGTGACTGCAACTTGTTCCTGTTTGCGGACGACTCAGCCCTGCTGGTCTCTGACAGGAACAAGTTACTGTCAGGATCCTAGGCCCGGTCCTGGCTGGACTGGGCAGGATGGTAACACTGGGCAGTACACTCCACCTAACTTTGGGCAATGCCCTCTATCTGACATTGGCCCTCGGCCTGACATTGGTCTACCACCCTCTAGTGGTCACAAACAATCGATACACGCTGTAATGATAAATATCCTTAACAGTATGCTGTCATTACATTGTTTGTTGTTGATATTACAATTGTTAGCTGTTTAGGTTTCTCTATGTTTGTATTTCTGATTATGTGTGTTATTTAGCCTAGTTCTTGTTCCTTTGTGTTGTATTAGTTCTTATGCCTTCTCCCCCCAGCTGTCGTCCATTACTAATTAACGTTAATTAGGAGCTGTATTTATTGCCTGTGGTTGCTGAGATGTTTGTGGCGACATTCCTCCAGTTACCCCCTGTTCCTCCACGTCGTGTTGCACCGTTCTCCCTCTAGTAAGTCTTAGTGTTTGTTGTTTTGTATTGTGAAGTTTGTTATTTAGTTTCTGTATTTTCCTTGTATTGCACTGGATTCTACAGTAAACATCATTCTCCAAGCTTCACTCCTCGCCTCTGCCCCCTCCATTCTTTCCCTTTCTGTATTATTGCATTCTACCTAACCCCATCGTGACAGAATGTCGCCACCAACATTAACGAATGCAGCAGGAAGGGCGAGCGATACCATCACCGTTGTCCTGGCCCTGATGGCCGGTGACATGAAGGGTTACTCACTGGCCAAATGGGGGTTCCTACTCCGGAAGATCGACCAGGTCGCCACTGAGAACCCGACACTGCAGACGGCGATGTGGGAGATGGCTGAACATGTTGCTGTCCTCATGGAGAAGCATAAGCCGAAGGCTGGGGTAGCTAGCCTGCCGACTGTTCTCAGGCTTACGGTCAGCCTAGATCCTCCCACAGCCGCTGAGATTGCTCGGATGTCCATCGCCGGTCGGACGTCCACAGCTAACCTAGCTCCGCCGGTTAGCTTCGTGCCAATAGCTAACCGGTCGACTCCAGTTAGCACAGCTCCGCCTGTTAGCTCCGCCACTATAGATGGCCAGACGTCCCCAGTTGGTACAGCTCTACCCGTTAGCTCCGCTCATACAGCTAACCAGACGTCCACAGCTAACATAGCTCCGCCGGTTAGCTTAGTGTCAAGAGCTAACCAGCCACTCCCAGCTAACCTAGCTCCGCCCGTTAGCTTCGTTTCAATAGCTAACCGGCCGTTTCAAGCTAGCACAGTCTCCACTGCCAGACTAGGCTCCAGGTTCAGGGTGAGCCTAGTATCTGAGACAGACCAGATGTCTCCAGCTAGCACAGTCTCCACTGCCAGACTAGGCTCCAGGTTCAGGGTGAGCCTAGTACCGGAGACGGACCAGATGTCCCAAGCTAGCCAGGCATCCCCAGCTAACATAGCTCCGCCGGTTAGCTTTGTGTCAATAGCTAACCAGCCACTCCCAGCTAACCTAGCTCCGCCCGTTAGCTTCGTGTCAATAGCTAACCAGCCACTCCCAGCTAACCTAGCTCCGCCCGTTAGCTTCGTGTCAATAGCTAACCAGCCACTCCCAGCTAACCTAGCTCCGCCCGTTAGCTTCGTGTCAATAGCTAACCAGCCACTCCCAGCTAACCTAGCTCCGCCTGTTAGCCCCGCTACAGTAGCTAACCAGACGCCCACTGCCAACCTAGGCTCCAGGTTCAGGGTGAGCCTGGTAGCTGAGACGGACCAGATGTCCCAAGCTAGTCAGGTCTCTGCAGCTAGCAGGCCTAGGAGGGCTATTAGGACAGGAGCTGCTAGGCTCTCCCCGACTGTTAGCTTAGCCTCGGCAGCTAGCCAGGCATTCTCAGCTAGCCCAGTTCCCACAGTGAGTCCAGGGCCCACAGTTAGCCTAGCCCCCGAGGCTAGTATGGCTAGTAAGGCCTCCACAGCTGGTCCAGCTTCCACGCCCAGTCCAGCCTCTGCTCTGGGTCCTGGCTCCTCATCCCCGGATCCTACACCACGCCTCGCCGCCGAGACCGATCCGGTCTCCACGCCCTGCCCGGCCTCTCCACCGGTTCCGGCTGCCGTGCCGGCTCCCGGCTCCTCGACGGATCCTGGCTCCTCATCTCTGGATCCTACACCACGCCTCGCCGCCGAGACCGATCCGGTCTCCACGCCATGCCCGGCCCCTACACCTGGTCCGGCTGCCGTGCCGGCTCCCGGCTCTTCGACGGATCCTGGCTCCCCGTCTGGTCCAGCTCTGCGCCGTGATCAGCGTCCTGGTCCTCGCCGGGGTCTTCGCCGTGGTCTTCGCCGTGGTCTGCGTGGGATACTGCTCCAGGGGTCGTCGCCGCCGCACCTCCGGTCCGGCTCTCCTGAACCGGTCCCGAGTCCGGCGGCTGGAGGGTCTCTCGCCCGGGATCCTGCTCCAGGGTCCAGCTCCCCTTCCCGGGTTTCTACACCTGTACCCACCCCCCCTCGTCGGGCCTCTCTTCCCAGGTCCAGCCCTCCTCGTCGGGCCTCGGTGCCCGTCCCCACTCCCCCTCGCCGGGCCTCGGTTCTCAGGTTCTGCCCCCCTCCCCGGGTCTCGGTGCCCATCCCCACCCCCCCTCGTCGGACCTCTGTTCCCAGGTCCAGTCCTCCTCCCCGGGCCTCTGTTCCCGTCCCCACCCCCCCTCTCCGGGCATCTGCGCCCGTTTTCTACCCCCCTGGCTGCTATGCCCCTCCTGGGTTTTTCGTTCAGCCTCCTGGTCCCTCTTCTTCGGGTCCTCTCCCTGGGTCCTCTCCGGGGTTCCGGCTTCCTCCCTCACCTGCTTATGGACGTTGTTTTCGGGTGTCTGGAAGCCACCCGTTGAGGGGAGGGTACTGTCAGGATCCTAGGCCCGGTCCTGGCTGGACTGGGCAGGATGGTAACACTGGGCAGTACACTCCACCTAACTTTGGGCAATGCCCTCTATCTGACATTGGCCCTTGGCCTGACATTGGTCTACCACCCTCTAGTGGTCACAAACAATCGATACACGCTGTAATGATAAATATCCTTAACAGTATGCTGTCATTACATTGTTTGTTGTTGATATTACAATTGTTAGCTGTTTAGGTTTCTCTATGTTTGTATTTCTGATTATGTGTGTTATTTAGCCTAGTTCTTGTTCCTTTGTGTTGTATTAGTTCTTATGCCTTCTCCCCCCAGCTTACGTCCATTACTAATTAACGTTAATTAGGAGCTGTATTTATTGCCTGTGGTTGCTGAGATGTTTGTGGCGACATTCCTCCAGTTACCCCCTGTTCCTCCACGTCGTGTTGCACCATTCTCCCTCTAGTAAGTCTTAGTGTTTGTTGTTTTGTATTGTGAAGTTTGTTATTTAGTTTCTGTATTTTCCTTGTATTGCACTGGATTCTACAGTAAACATCATTCTCCAAGCTTCACTCCTCGCCTCTGGCCCCTCCATTCTTTCCCTTTCTGTATTATTGCATTCTACCTAACCCCATCGTGACAGTTACAGGTTGAAAAAAACCTCAGCTCGGAACTAGGCAAAATCTGCATATGGCTCGCTGATAACAAACTATCATTACACATGGGCAAAACAGAGTCCATTCTCTTCGGTTCAAATAACAAACTCAGCAAGACCGACGGCTTCTCAGTTACAGTGGGTGACAATATTGTCACAAGGAAAGATGAAATTACCTACCTGGGTTCCATCCTAGAGGCTAATCTCTCCTGTGACAAAATGGCATCCAATGTAATAAAAAAAGTCAACCAACGAATTCGATTCTTGTACCGGATCTCCTCTCTGGTAAACAAGAATAGCCTGAAGACTTTGGCAGGAGCACTCATTCAAGGGTACTACGACTATGCTTGCACCTCATGGTACCAAAGCACCTCAAAGGCGCTAAAAACAAAATTACAAACATCTCAAAACAAACTGGTCAGACTACTGCTTGACCTTACTCCTAGAACCCACCTCACCCCTGCCCACTTTGACAACCTAGGATGGCTTAGAGTAGACGACAGAGTACAGCAACTTGCAATGGGCCTGGTCTACAAGATACACTACACGACCAAGGTACCCATGTACATGTCAAAATACTTCCCAAAGGTCAGTGAATACCACAATCACAACACCAGAGGGAGCTCCACAAATCATGTCAAACCCAGATTCGGCTCAAACAAGCCACTCTCAAAGAACACCTACAGGAGACTGCAATTCGAAACTGGCCCCTGTAAATGTCCTAACCAACCCCCTCCAATGTACAGTAATTTACCTAGTAAGGTTTTGTCAATATTCCAATGTACAGTTTTGCTTGTTTGTACAGTGTTTCCCCCCCCCCAACCCCCTCCAATGTACAGTGAATTACCTAGTATGGTTGTCAATATTCCAATGTACAGTTTTGCTTGTACAGTGTTTCCCCCCCCCAACCCCTCCTACCCAACCCCCCCCCCCCCCCCCCCCCCACCCAACCCCACCCAACCTCCTCCAATGTACAGTTTTTACATCAAATGTATACTCCCTTTTCTGGACTCTTTTTGTATCAAAAACAGTACTGTATTTGCAAATCTGGTATGTCATAAATGTATAGATGTAGCAGTACTGTCTATCTGTATGTCATGTATGTCATATATGTCCTGATTAATTGAAAATGGGGGACCCTGATGTAAACAAGACGAAAGTCTTTCTCTGGTCTGCATCCCCTTAACAATTGTGTGTATTGAGCTGTACTGTATTGTACCCATTCTGCAATCTGTTAATAAAGTTTTCAATCAATCAATCACTGAGTTTTGCTCTTGCTCTTTCCCTGACTGCCCAAATATGATACATTTTGTCACTGATGATAATGTGGATGAGTGATGTGTTGCTAGAATAAAAAATCAAGAGGTTTATTTGTCACATACATACCAGGGCATACAGTGAAATGCGGGTGGTCATGCCTGCATCGATTGTGCAATAATACAATAATAAAATAGACAGAAAAAAAACATGTAAGACATAAGATCTGCATGATAAAAATAGACATGCTAAATTCCTGAGAAGGCACTGGTTCCTATGTACCCTACTATACAATATACAATTTTAACTCCATCATTATGTTTTACTTACTATATCTAAACTATACTATACAAGAACCACATCTGTTCTTTCTTTTTGTGTTGTGTGTGTGTGTGCTCATGTGTACTTGTGAGTGGAGGGTTCAGTGTTCAGTGTTCTGATGGCCTGGGGGAAGAAGCTGAGCCGGAGTCTCTCTGTGCTCATAGCGTGTGTACGTAGACACTTGCCTGACCACAGCAGCTTGAACAGGCTGTTGTTGGGGTGGGGGGGTCTTTCATTATTCTGCAGGCTCTGGATTTGTACCTCCTGCAGGGGTGGTAGTGCAATACCTGTAGTACGCTCTGCTGAGCGCACCACTCTCTGGAGGGCCGTCCTGTACTGTGCCGTGCTGTTTCCAAACCAGGCAGTGATGTTTCCAGTCAGAATGCTCTCTACAGCCCCGGAATAAAAGGAGTGTAGTATCTTCCCCGATACTCTGAACTTCCTTAACTGTCTCAGGTGATAGAGGCGCTGTTTCGCCTTTTTCCCCACATAATGTGTGTTGACCATGTCAGGTCCTCTGTGATGTGGACTCCCAGGTACTTGCTCCCAGAAACTGCTCACCCGGTCCACGATAGCCCCCTTTATCCGCAGTGACTGACGTGTGTGTCCCCTGCTGTATTCTCCTAAAATCCACGATCAGCTCTTTGGTTTTACCAATGTTCAGGAGTAGGCTGTTATCCCTGCACCAGCGTGCCAGTTCATCAACCTCCTCCCGATAGGCCTTCTCGTCATTGTTAGAGATCAGCCCACCACCACCATGTGTCGTCCGCAAACTTCACTATGGAGTTGGAGCTGAACCTGACCATACAGTCATGTGTGTACAGTGAATACAGCAGGGGGCTCAGAACGCAGTAGATTGAAATAAAGGTGTTCTATTTCAATTTCAACCTGATTCAATTGGATCTTTGTTTCCATATGTATCATATGAAATGTATAATTTATTAAATGTATCATTAAGAGAAGAACCGGAATTGCAAAGGGCGCATTCTGGAACCATAAAGAATTATTGAGAAGAAACATAAGTTGGAAAACGAAGACCAGGATTTTGGAAACGTATGTTATGTCAGTCTTTTCATACGGAGCAGAAGCATGGACGCTGAATGAAGAGGCAAAGAGGATGATAGACTCTTTTGAAATGTGGACACTGAGGAAGATGCTGAAGATAACATGGAAGGATAAGATCAAGAATGAGGAGGTACTGAGAAGAGCGGATATGCAAGGAGGACAGCTGCTGGAGAGGTTGAAAAAGAGAAAGATGGAGTTGTGCGGGCATGTTCTGAGAGGATCCAGCGGGGAGATGTTCAAGAAGGTGGTGATGGGGAAGGTGGATGGAAAGAGAGGAAGTGGAAGACCAAGAAGAGGCTGGGTAGACGACGTCTGTGATTGGAGTGGAGTGAGAGGCGGAGTCACGGAGTTGGAGAGAAGAAGTGGGGACAGAATGGGTTGGAGAGTGATAGGCAACCTTCGGAACGAAGAAGCCACCTATTGATGATGATCATAAATATATTAAGATAAGATAAGATAAGATATTCCTTTATTGATCCCCTTGGGGAAATTCCAGTGACACACACATACAGCTCATCGTCTCATTAACAACAACATATCACAATCATTACATTTTTACAGTAACAACGGCACAACATAAATTCAAACAGACATGTACATTTGTTGACACATGTCGACTACAGAATGCCTGAGACACCATATGCGATAGTCGGCTGCGACAACACCGGGGTGTCGTTGCGCCAGGTGGCGGGAGGGAGGGTGGAAAGATTGTCCAGCGGGAGGGGGCAGGGATGGGGGGGATCAGGCTTTGTTTTGGCTGACTGACTGGCACATTTATCCCAGCCACGTCACTTTAAATTTGATTTGAATAGAGTGAAATATAACTCTATTGATTTGAGTGGAGTGAGTTTTAACAACTCCGTCCAAATGACTGTATGCATTATTAGTCCAAGTGTCCAAGTGTCTTAATCAGTTCATTTTGGTAGGTCCTGTGCGCAGTAAACAGATCCAAAATCTTCTTATTGCAGTCCAAAAGCCTTGATAATCCAAAAATGACCACGTCTTCAAGTTGATAGCCCGATTATAATGTCCCAATAGGCCGAGAGGTTTGCCTTATTCTGCTTCTTGAAGAAAATATGCAATCCACTGATTAGATCCATTTAGAGTTGACTTGAGTATAGTACGGCAACCGGCACGAAGCAGAGCATAGCAGCGTCGGGCTCCATGGAGCAGTAGAGGCGGCGGTAGGAACGGCCTTGAGGAGCCTGGGGAGAGGAGAGAAATGCGACTGTCTCTGGGAAGGGCTGGTCTACATTATAGACCAGAACATTACCTCATGTGACTTTACTTTGTAGTAACATTGAATTTGTCAACATGCTTCTCACCACTGATAGGGCTTTGGACTGAAGACTTCATTATGTCAATGTTTAATTTTCTTTAATTTAGGACACCTCATACATTTACTGATGTAACTCCCTTACCATGCATGCTATATTTACACATGTGGTATTGCTGGATTCAGCACAACCACACCTTTCTGAAAAAGCCCTCATCTGTGTTTCTATGACAATCCATGGTAGAGCTACTATAAAGTAAATGAGAACATTCTGCATAGATATTAATTTTTTACATTTCCGCTTATTTTAAGTATGTGTACATAGGTATATATTTCCTACATGCATAAAAATATTCACATCCAGGTTCTTCTATTAGGTTAAGCAACTGTCTGACTGCTAGCATGTCAAGTTTGAAAGCTCTTGGAGGTTGTATTATTAATCTACATGAGTTTATATGTCTCAACTCCCATACAGCCAGGCTATATTTTGGTTATTTTTTCCTTTGGGGGTATATAACAATATCTATCAATTTAACAAGTTTTGCAGTAAAATATTTTTATACAAGGATCCATTTCATATATGGGAGACCTTAGAGATCAGGAAAAACATGCTTGTGTTTTGTTCTACCTCCGGTAGGGGTATCTCAAAAACTAAAGCCCTTTTTGACAGTTTGTCACAGCACTAAGAGCAATGGCAGCCAGATGCCATGCAAGGTGCTAGCCTGCTCATTGGGAGCAATTTGGGGTTCAGTGTCTTGCCCAAGGACACTTCGGCATGTGAACAGAAGGAGCTGGGATTCAAACCACTGACCAAACCATTGACCATATGATCATTAGTTGACCTGCTCTATCTTTGAGCCAGTATTTTGTGGTACATTGAGGTACAGTATACTTTGGGGAACTTTGAGGTTCTTTGGGGTATTCTGTGATACTTTGTGGTATAGCCCAGGTGGCCAGCATACTCGGCCCAATTCCGGCTACCGGTCGGCACACTCGGCATATGTCCGGCACGGCACGCCAACGATGAGCCGGATCTGGCGCGGTAATGGTTGCCGGGGCAGAGCCGACTCGCGCTCGCCAAAGATAAACCGGCTCTGGCCCGGCAATGGTTGCCGGGGCGGAGCCGACTCGCGCTCGCCAAAGATAAACCGGCTCTGGCCCGGCAATGGTTGCCGGGGCGGAGCCGACTCGCGCTCGCCAAAGATAAACCGGCTCTGGCCCGGCAATGGTTGCCGGGGCGGAGCCAACTCGGGCTCGCCAAAGATAAACCGGCTCTGGCCCGGCAATGGTTGCCGGGGCTGAGCCGACTCGGGCTCGCCAAAGATAAACCGGCTCTGGCCCGGCAATGGTTGCCGGGGCTGAGCCGACTCGGGCTCGCCAAAGATAAACCGGCTCTGGCCCGGCTCGGCTTGCCGTGCCAGAGCCGACTCGGGCTCGCCAAAGATAAACCGGCTCTGGCCCGGCTCGGCTTGCCGTGCCAGAGCCGACTCGGGCTCGCCAAAGATAAACCGGCTCTGGCACGGCAATGGTTGCCGGGGCAGAGCCGACTCGGGCTCGCCAAAGATAAACCGGCTCTGGCTCGGCAATGGTTTGCGGCGTCGTTTCTTGCGCTAGCCTCTTGTTAGCCAGCATTGCCTTAATAGCTTTGAGCTAAGGATCTTTGCCGATGCATAAAGTATTGTTTATAGTGCATTTCTTGCCACCTTATAGCATTTGTACATTTGTATGACCGTCTATAATGCTCCCGTTAGGTTTTTCCGGACGTTTTGGTAATGATTTTCACTATAAAATCATATTTCTAAATGACAGGAAGTTGATAAACTGGCCGGAATAGCTTTGAGCTAACGGATCTTTGCCGATGCATTCCATTCTAAACGTAACGTTAGTTGTTCAAAACATTCCCCGTCTATATAATTTGTTCCTCAACGTTATATAGACGGGTCATGTTTTGTAAACTAACGTTATGTTTAGAATGGAATGAATACGGGTCGGGAAAGATAGTTAGCTCAAAGCTAATCCGGAAGGACAGCTAACAGTATAGCTATACTGTCTAACTGTGATGCATTTTCTGTTTGCAGTCCAATGTTCACCAAAACACACACCCACACACTTATAATTTGTTCCTCAACGTTATATAGACAGGTCATGTTTTGTAAACTAACGTTATGTTTAGAATGGAATGAATACATGGGTCGGGAAAGATAGTTAGCTCAAAGCTAATCCGGAAGGACAGCTAACAGTAGCTACTGTCTAACTGTGATGCATTTTCTGTTTGCAGTCCAATGTTCACCAAAACACACACCCACACACTTATAATTTGTTCCTCAACGTTATATAGACAGGTCATGTTTTGTAAACTAACGTTTAGAATGGAATGAATACTAACACAACACAGACTGCAGCTCCCCAAGCTAACACAAGCTAACACAACACAGACTGCAGCTCCCCAAGCTAACACAAGCTAACACAACACAGACTGCAGCTCCCCAAGCTAACACAAGCTAACACAACACAGACTGCAGCTCCCCAAGCTAACACAAGCTAACACAACACAGACTGCAGCTCCCCAAGCTAACACAAGCTAACACAACATGGACTGCAGCTCCCCAAGCTAACACAAGCTAACACAACACAGACTGCAGCTCCCCAAGCTAACACAAGCTAACACAACACAGACTGCAGCTCCCCAAGCTAACACAAGCTAACACAACACAGACTGCAGCTCCCCAAGCTAACACAAGCTAACACAACATGGACCGCAGCTCCCCAAGCTAACAGAAGCTAACACAACACAGACTGCAGCTCCCCAAGCTAACACAAGCTAACACAACACAGACTGCAGCTCCCCAAGCTAACACAAGCTAACACAACACGGACTGCAGCTCCCCAAGCTAACACAAGCTAACACAACACAGACTGCAGCTCCCCAAGCTAACACAAGCTAACACAACACAGACTGCAGCTCCCCAAGCTAACACAAGCTAACACAACACAGACTGCAGCTCCCCAAGCTAACACAAGCTAACACAACACAGGTCATTTGGACATTCTTTCGATGCCATTATGAATGACTAGCAATCTGTCGGAGTCGATGAGAGCTTTCATTTATGTCATTTAGTCATTTATTCAAAATGCCATTCCAGAATCCGTTCCTATGAGACAGTTTTAGTTCAATTCTGCACTAATGCCAACTGTTTAACATGAGTATGCAACAAGCTCATACTGGCTGCATATCTGTTCTACTGTCTATCTAGAAGCTCATACTGGCTGCATATCTCTTCTACTGTCTTATCTAGAAGCTCATACTGGCTGCATATCTCTTTCTTATCTAGAAGCTCATACTGGCTGCATATCTCTTCTACTGTCTTATCTAGAAGCTCATCTGGCTGCATATCTCTTCTACTGTCTTATCTAGAAGCTCATACTGGCTGCATATCTCTTCTACTGTCTTATCTAGAAGCTTATCTGGCTGCATATCTCTTCTACTGTCTTATCTAGAAGCTCATACTGGCTGCATATCTCTTCTACTGTCTTATCTAGAAGCTCATACTGGCTGCATATCTGTTCTACTGTATCTAGAAGCTCATACTGGCTGCATATCTGTTCTACTGTCTCTAGAAGATCATACTGGCTGCATATCTCTTCTACTGTCTTATCTAGAAGCTCATCTGGCTGCATATCTCTTCTACTGTCTTATCTAGAAGCTCATACTGGCTGCATATCTCTTCTACTGTCTTATCTAGAAGCTCATCTGGCTGCATATCTCTTCTACTGTCTTATCTAGAAGCTCATACTGGCTGCATATCTGTTCTACTGTATCTAGAAGCTCATACTGGCTGCATATCTGTTCTACTGTCTCTAGAAGATCATACTGGCTGCATATCTGTTCTACTGTCTCTATATAGAAGATCATACTGGCTGCATATCTGTTCTACTGTATCTAGAAGCTCATACTGGCTGCATATCTCTTCTACTGTCTTATCTAGAAGCTCATACTGGCTGCATATCTCTTCTACTGTCTGTCTAGAAGCTCATACTGGCTGCATATCCTTTCTACTGTATAGAAGCTCATTGGTTTGTAAATTGACTAGATTTTCTAGAGATTTTTAGTTTTTAATTGTATGTTTTGTAATCTGTATCTGTCGTTACCAGTTAGTCGTGTTACTTTGCTCGTATTCACTGTTCTGGTGGTTTTAGTTGTACGCCTGGATCTGGTGTTCTTTGACCGTGTCCTATATGCCCTGTAAATAATATGTACAGATACCGAGATGTCACAAATATGTTACCTGTTACCTGTTTATTGCACAATGTTGTTTTTTTATTGGATTCTATTATATGTTGTACCACGTATTGCACATCGTTGCGGGCAAGACCACCCGCATTTCATTGTATACTTGTATGCCGTGACAATTCAAACTCTTGACTTGACTTGACTTGACTTGACTTGACCCTGCTACACTTCATCTCAAAACAAACTGGTCAGACTACATGCTTGACCTTACTCCTAGAACCCACCTCGCCCCTGCCCATGTGACAACGGCTTAGACGACAGAGTGCAGCAACTTGCAATGGGCCTGTCTACAAGATACACTATACACGATCAAGGTACCCATATATGTGTACATATCAAAATACTTCCCAAAGGTCAGTGAATACCACGACCACAACACCATAGAGGGAGTTCCACAAATCATGTTAAACCCAGATTCGGCTCAAACAGGAACACGTTTAGCAATTATGCCACATCAATGTGGAACGCCCTACCCAAAGCTGTAAAGGAATGTGAATCACTACCCACTTTCAAAACCACTCTCAAAGAACACCTACGGGAGACTGCAATTCGAAACTGGCCCCTGTAAATGTCCTAACCCAACCCAATGTACAGTCAATTACCAAACATGGTTTTGTCAATATGTACAGTTGCTTGTGCAGTTGTACAGTGTCCAGTGTCCACCCCTACCCAACCTACCCAACCCCCCCCCCACTCCACCCACCCCCCCACCTATAATGTATACGTTTTCATAAATGTATAGCCGTATATCCTGATGAATTGAAAATGGGGGACCCTGATGCAAGACGAAAGTATTTCTCTGGTCTGCATCCCCTTAACAATTGTGTGTATTGAGCTGTACTGTATTGTACCCATTCTGCAATCTGTTAATAAAGTTTTCAATCAATCAATCAAAACCGTGGTCAGTCTGTGCGGAGAAACAAGGATCCGAGCATGGTTGCCAGATCGGATTAACAATATCCGAACCGCCCATTATTATCAAAGGTCTGTCAGATGAAGGCGGACTCTCAAATCTGGCAACACTGATGCGTTGCATTGTGGGGGATCCCGGTTTGAAATTTGAATTGAAGCGCGCAAGAGATCTGGACCACGTCGTGAGCATTGCAACTGTTGCATCTTCTCCTCAGGTAATTGTGTGCAACACATATATTTTATTATTTATAAGTAATGCGTGCCGCTGATATAAATGAGTGCTGTTTAGTCTGTGTTTTCAGTGACTACTGTAACGTTATTAGCTCGATATTATGAAACTGCAGCGGGGTAAACTACCGGAGCTGCTAACTGGCTAACGGTATGACTAGCTAACGTTGCTATACTGTACCCGGAGCTGATAGCGTTATGACTATGCGAGCTAACTTTTGTTAGCTTGGGGAGCTGTGGTCCGTGTTGTATTAGCTTGTGTTAGCTTGGGGAGCTTACTAACCCTACTGTCATGCACTAATAAACTAACCTACGCTGTAACACGCAACACTTTGATGAATATTGTTACTCAGCTGATAGAGTTGTAATAAAATATATAATTTCATTGTTGCAAATACTGTTACAGTGCTGGATCTCATCAATGAGATGAACGCAGAAGACGGCTCAAGAACAACTACTTCAAGTGGTCGTAAGTGATGTATACATTTTTTTATTGTGTGTGTGACTGTGTATGTATATATAATATATACTTTTTAATCTGGGACATCATTTCAAAGAGTCATCCTGTAATGCCCTCTCTCTCTCTCTCTCTCTCTCTCTCTATATGGGTAACGCATGTATTCCTGGTAACCTGCCCCATTTCTAAGCCATATAACCCAGGACGTTATACGAACAACATTAAAATCTTTTCTCATGTCAAGAATGATTGTTATAGATGCCAAATAATTCACCTTAAAAAAAATACATCATGTAATGAGGGATGGCGGACCTCTAAAGTTGACCTAAGTTACCGGGAATACCAATTCACTATCTCCTCCAATTTAAGAGAGAATTAAAATGTTTTGGTTGTTTTGTAGGGATATCATCATCATGTAACATAATACCATAGTTCTCCCCGAGTTATCTCAAGAGAATTCAAATTTAGCTGAATCTGAAGGGAAAATCCGGGTATGGGATATGAGTCAACATAGTTCATGACCTTCAATTGATAACAAACATAAAAGGCTTAATTTTCATGGCAGATGCATGATATGTTTTGGGCATGATCTTGGCACCCCAATGAACAACCAAAATGAGTTTCGTCTTTTGTGGCCAATTATTTGAGGAGATAATTACGTTTCACATATTGATCCCAGGTTACCGCGAATACCTATCCTCACAATTCCAGATAAACACTTAAATCTCCTATTTGACTAAAGATTGGTGAGATTTTATTTTTGGAAATCATAACATCAATAATAAGGGTTAGGTGTAAACCAGAATTACTAGAATGTGTTGTGTTTTGTCTGTTAAAATGAGCAAAAACAAGGAAAGGGTATTCCCAGTAACTTAAAAACAAGTGCAAAAAATACAGTTCTAGAACAAGTATTTTAATTTTTTCTATATTCAAGAAAGTGGAAAGGAACCCAACATTTTCAATTGTCTGCACACAATCGTTGTTTTGTTATTCACCACCATGCCCCTAGTCAGTCTACACCACCATGCCCCTAGTCAGTCTACACCACCACCATGCCCCTAGTCAGTCTACACCACCATGCCCCTAGTCAGTCTACACCACCACCATGCCCCTAGTCAGTCTACACTAGCAACCTGCGCCTAGTCAGTCTACACCACCATGCCCCTAGTCAGTCTACACCACCATGCCCCTAGTCAGTCTACACCACCATGCCCCTAGTCAGTCTACACCACCACCATGCCCCTAGTCAGTCTACACCACCATGCCCCTAGTCAGTCTACACCACCACCATGCCCCTAGTCAGTCTACACTAGCAACCTGCGCCTAGTCAGTCTACACCACCATGCCCCTAGTCAGTCTACACCACCATGCCCCTAGTCAGTCTACACCACCACCATGCCCCTAGTCAGTCTACACCACCACCATGCCCCTAGTCAGTCTACACCACCATGCCCCTAGTCAGTCTACACCACCATGCCCCTAGTCGGTCTACACCAACCTGCCCCTAGTCAGATATGCTTACTTTTGGTTAGGCCTCCAAATTAAGATAATCTGGACAAACCTGTCAGATTTTCTGATTTATATGTAGACCGGTTTGAGTTTATTGTAGTGATGTTACTGTGTTTCAAAATCTCAGATATTAACTTGTTAAGTGTTTGTTTTTTTACAGTATGTAAAACCCTACTGTCATGCACTAATAAACTAACCTACGCTGTAACACGCAACACTTTGATGAATATTGTTACTCAGCTGATAGAGTTGTAATAAAATATATAATTTCATTGTTGCAAATATACTGTTACAGTGCTGGATCTCATCAATGAGATGAACGCAGAAGACGGCTCAAGAACAACTACTTCAAGTGGTCGTAAGTGATGTATAATTTTTTTTTATTGTGTGTGTGACTGTATATATAATATATACTTTTTAATCTGGGACATCATTTTCAAAGAGTCATCCTGTAATGCCTTCTCTATCTCTCTCTCTCCCAAGACGGTCAAGATCTAACGTATTCTCGCTCTCTCTAGGTTCATGGCCACTAATGACTTCAGACCTTCAGAAGGACAGTATGCTGGATGAGGAAGGTCTTGGCCATGCTGCGATGGCTCCTAGAAGACAAGAACGGAGAGGTGCTGGACCTGGCTGTCAAATGGTTTGTAATGCTACAGTATATTGTATGTAGTTGTGCATGACATGGACTAAATTAGAGGTCCCAGATATGCAAAATAATATTGAGAATCACTGGCCTTAGACTATCTACTAACGTATTCTCGCTCTCTCTCTTTAGGTTCATGGCCACTAATGACTTCAGAGCTTCAGAAGGACAGTATGCGTGTAGCTTATTGCCAGCGGAAGAGTGCAAGAATGCTTCCGCATTCGTCACTGCACGCCAGTACGGTAATGCGCCTTTCCTTTCGCCCCGCTCAGACAAATGCATGTAGTACATTGCAACACAACGCAGCATTTCCGCGTACATTGCAACAAATCACTTGGAGTTTGAAAGTGATATCAGAAGAAACTACTCAACCTCAGCTGTCTTTAACTAGCAGGACGCTAGTGGGCTAGTCGCTAAAATATATATCGTTTTATATATAATTGTACCAACACAGATATTAGGCAGTACACACATTGTCCTGCAATACATACAGTGAATGCACAGCTACATTCGCCATATATTTCTTATCGCTGCTGCGGTCTACAGTGAAATGCAATATTATTATTATTATTGTAAAGATTATCATTACAATCGCAGCCTGGAGAGGCAATGTTACAAGTGTACGAGGGTTGTGTGCAAAGAGCACAGCCTCTCAATTTGCACAACGTGCACAAAATAATAATTGTAATGATCTTTACAATAATAATAATATTGCATTTCACTGTAGACCGCAGCAGCGATAGAAATATATGGCGAATGTAGCTGTGCATTCACTGTACATGTATTGCAGGACAATGTGTGTACTGCTTAATATCTGTGTTGGTACAATTATATATAAAATCGATATATATTTGAGCGACTAGCCCACTAGCGTGAAGGGGCTCCTTTCCTCAGAGCAGCCCGCTTGTATCACCACGCTCGGCGCTGCTGCGATGGTGCAGGAGGTTGCCTCGCTAGTGGGCTAGTCGCTCAAATATATATATCGTTTTATATATAATTGTACCAACACAGATATTAGGCAGTACACACATTGTCCTGCAATACATGTACAGTGAATGCACAGCTACATTCGCCATATATTTCTATCGCTGCTGCGGTCTACAGTGAAATGCAATATTATTATTATTGTAAAGATCATTACAATTATTATTTTGTGCACGTTGTGCAAATTGAGAGGCTGTGCTCTTTGCACACAACCCTCGTACACTTGTAACATTGCCTCCAGGCTGCGATTGTAATGATAATCTTTACAATAATAATAATAATATTGCATTTCACTATAGACCGCAGCAGCGATAGAAATATATGGCGAATGTAGCTGTGCATTCACTGTACATGTATTGCAGGACAATGTGTGTACTGCCTAATATCTGTGTTGGTACAATTATATATTTTAGCGACTAGCCCACTAGCGTCCTGCTAGTTAAAGACAGCCGCGGAAATGCTGCGTTGTGTTGCAATGTACTACATGCATTTGTCTGAGCGGGGCGAAAGGAAAGGCGCATTACCGTACTGGCGTGCGGTGACGAATGCGGAAGCATTCTTGCACTCTTCCGCTGGCAATAAGTTACACCCGGACAGTATGCTGGATGAGGAAGGTCTTGGCCATGCTGCGATGGCTCCTAGAGGACAAGAACGGAGGTGCAGGACCTGGCTGTCAAATGGTTTGTAATGCTACAGTATAAATTATTGTATTACATCACACTCACCATCAATGACTACACCATCACCCCCTCCCCCCTAGTCCGCAACCTCTGTGTCATCCTCGACCCCACCCTCTCATTTGACCCCATGTCCGCTCCATTGTCAAAACTTCATATTTTCACCTCCGCAACATTGCCAAAATCCGTCACTGCCTCTACCCCCTGCTGCTGAATCCCTCATACACGCCTTCATCTTTTCCCTCCTGGACTACTGTAACTCCCTCCTCACTGGCATCACCTCCCGCTCCCTCCATAAACTGCAGATGGTCCAAAACTCAGTTGCCCGCCTCCTCACTAACACCCGGTCCCGCGAACACATCACTCCTGTCCTCCACTCCCTCCACTGGCTCCCGATCAAGGAACGCATTAACTTCAAAACACTACTCCTCACCTTCAAAGCCATCCATAGCCTGGCCTCACCCTGGTCTTAAACTTTTTACACCAAGAGAACGGTGGGGAGAGAATATATACATATGATGGGGAGAGAATATATACATACAGTGGGGAGGAGACTGTACATTAGGAGGGGGTGGTTGGGAGAGAAATATACATATAATAGACAGTCTCCTCCCCACCGTATGTATATATTCTCTCCCCACCATATGTATATTTCTCTCCCACCCACCCACCCCCTCCTAATGTACAGTCTCCTCCCCACCGTATGTATATATTCTCTCCCCACCGTATGTATATATTCTCTCCCCACCATATGTATTTTCTCTCTCACCCACCCACCCCCTCCTAATGTACAGTCTCCTCCCCACCGTATGTATATATTCTCTCCCCACCATATGTATATATTCTCTCCCCACCATATGTATATTTCTCTCCCACCCCCTCGTAATGTACAGTCTCCTCCCTACCGTATGTATATATTCTCTCCCACCCCCTCCTAATGTACAGTCTCCTCCCCACCGTATGTATATATTCTCTCCCCACCATATGTATATTTCTCTCCCACCCCCTCCTAATATACAGTCTCCTCCCCACCGTATGTATATATTCTCTCCCCACCGTATGTATATTTCTCTCCCACCCACCCCCTCCTAATGTACAGTCTCCTCCCCACCGTATGTATATATTTTCTCCCACCCCCTCCTAATGTACAGTCTCCTCCCCACCGTATGTATATATTTTCTCCCACCCCCTCCTAATGTACAGTCTCCTCCCCACCGTATGTATATATTCTCTCCCCACCATATGTATATTTCTCTCCCACCCCCTCCTAATATACAGTCTCCTCCCCACCGTATGTATATATTCTCTCCCCACCGTATGTATATTTCTCTCCCACCCACCCCCTCCTAATGTACAGTCTCCTCCCCACCGTATGTATATATTTTCTCCCACCCCCTCCTAATGTACAGTCTCCTCCCCACCGTATGTATATATTCTCTCCCCACCGTATGTATATTTCTCTCCCACCCACCCCCTCCTAATGTACAGTCTCCTCCCCACCGTATGTATATTCTCCCCCCAACGTATGTATATATACCGCCATCTTTCTCCCGGGTTGGTGTGATCACATGACTGACAAAGCCGTGCAGTGATAGGCCAGAAGTCAATTCGATTGCATCCAGGCGCGATTGCTTATCCTGTCTGGGTAGCCTGGATGATGGTTTTTTGATCGAATTTTATACACCGCAATTATGCATCGAATTTTTTTTACATTGAATTTTATTATACATTCGAATTTTTTACATTGAATTTTTATTTCACATAGGTAAATTCAGAGCAAAAAAATTCAGATACATGATTTTCAAAGTAATTATTTTCAATGCTATAAATTCGGTGTCTGAAAAAATTCAGATACATTTTTCAAAGTAATTATTTTCAATGCTATAAATTCGGTGTCTGAAAAAATTCAGATACATGTTTTCAAAGTAATTATTTTCAATGCTATAAATTCGGTGTCTGAAAAAATTCAGATACATGTTTTCAAAGTAATTATTTTCAATGCTATAAATTCGGTGTCTGATAAAATTCAAAAATCAGATACATGTTTTCAAAGTAATTATTTTCAATGCTTTAAATTTGGTGTCTGAAAAAATTCAGATACATGTTTTCAAAGTAATTATTTTCAATGCTATAAATTCAATTCAGATACATGTTTTCAAAGTAATTATTTTCAATGCTATAAATTCGGTGTCTGATCAAATTCAAATACTTCTGTCACTCATTTGCTTCCATACTGGCTCTTGTTGTATTTTGTTATCTTGCTTTCCTTCTCTCTCTTCTCTCTCTCTTCTCTCTCTCTATCTCATCCTCTTCTCTTCTGTCGTTGAATTTGTGGTTCGTTCTTTTTATTTGCCTTTTTCACTTTTCGTGTAGGGCAGTGAGTGGAAGTCCCATCCCCTCCACGTCGGGGACCAGCACGCCTCGCCGGGGCCGGCGACAGCTCCCCCAGACCCCCGCCACGCTACGCCCCCACGTCACCTATTCCCCCGTGGTCCGTAAGGCTATGCCCACGCCTCCCGGGGTGCCCCAGGGGCGCCTCCCGGCCCGGCCCCCTGGCGCTTTTCTCCGGAGCCCCCCCCAGGGGCCTCCCCCTGCCGGCCCCCCGCCACCCCACCATGGCTCACCTCGTCAGGGTCGCCACCCGCCACCTCGCTGGGGTGACGCGGGAGGAGGGGGGTCTCCATGGAGGGCGACGGTTGCTTCTACAACCAGGACTACGAGCCACGCCACGAGCCGCCCGCCTATGAGCAGAGCCCCGCATAACATTGGGGTCTTGTGCTTGGCACTCCGAGCATGGCACTAACACTGTCACGGTTAGGAGTTTGATTCCTGCTGGGGCCACCCGTTGTGAATGATGTATACAGTCATTCCAAAGCACTTTATGTCCTAGTAATAGAGCTGTGCTATAGAGATGCTGTCATTCATTCATAACTAAACCAAAAGACATTTATAAACAACGTCTTACTAAATGCAGGCTTTCATTTACAACTGAACGGCCATATCACTCGTTTTTGTATTAATTCTCCTAAAAAATGTTGCTAAGCTAGACTAACATGAAAGTTTAAGTGAAAGTACACACTTGAGTAAAAGTCAAAGTTTCTACTTTTAAATGTACTTAAGTAGTAAATTGAACTTTTTTTCTGACTGTCTATATTCTTCTGATAGCAGGTGTTTAATCAAAGATCCCCTGTGGGAGAAGCTGTTGCAGGGGAACAATGGGTTAATTTCATTGGAGGCTTTGTCGTTGGGTTCAGAGAGGAGGATGTGATATTTTTTTGTTAATAAATGTTTAAATATCTATTCAAGTTGTCATTTTTAACTGGAAAAAGTAGCATGTATGGGGGTAATTGTTACTTTACTTGATATTTGAGCTTCACTGCAGAATGGTGTATATTGTGTACAATGTGCACATACACTGAGAATATATTTCAGTGAGGTAGGAGACAGCATGTAAACTTCTGAATTGTTCAATGCGGGACATGCCAATACTCCATTGGTAAAGGGAAGGGTCCTTAAATATGTGGCATTGTATTACTAATCAACCATTTCCTACTGTATTTCCGGTAATGTATGGTCATAGGCAGATAGTGGAGTAGCTCTGGCAGAATACTGGGTACACAGTAAATTCCGCAAAGTAAATTTGACTCAAACTGAGTACATTTCACTCAAACTGAGTAAAATTTCTTTACTCAGTTTGAATCAAATGTACTCTGCGGAATTTACTGTGTAGTACCATTGCATTGGCAGTGTCGGCTAGGCTTCGGGCAACCAAACCTGGCCCAGTGTGTGTGGGTCGCATCTGGGCTGCTTTAGGCAACCCGACGTTCACCGCTTCCGGCAACCCCGGACATGGCCCAGTGTACTCGGGCCGGAATCGGCCAGTCAGTCATTGCCGCCTACTCGGCCGATCCGGACGTTCACCGCTTCCGGCAACCCCGGACCTGGCCCAGTGTACTCGGGCCGGAATCGGCCAGTCAGTCATTGCCGCCTACTTGGCCGACTCTGGCAGCCGGACTTGGGCCGACTAATTTCTTCCGGCCTGCCGGATACAGGCCATTAATGGGCCGGAACTTTTTGGCCACCTGGGAGGGTATACTTTGGGGTACTTTGGGGGTATTTCCGGGCACTTTGGGGTATTTTGGGGTACTTTGTGGTCAACTTTGAGGTACTTTGTGGTATTTTGGGGTATACTTTGGGGTACTTTGTGAAACTTTGTGGTTCTTTGTGGTACTTTATGGTGCTTAGTAGGACCCCTCCCAAGTGCATAAAAACCATAAAAAGACACATGTGCATGCTTGTGTGTGCACACACACACACATGAGACAGACACACGCATACACACACTTTCTCACATGCACACACACACATACATTCAATGAGGCAGACACATATTTTGTACCCACTGGAGGAGATCCCGAATGACAGATGCTGACAGGCAAGTCAGGGTACCGTGGAAAACCACAATCATAACATTTTCAAGATGGCTTTGTCTGAGTCTGAACTCTGAACAAGTCCTGTAGTTGTTGAATCCAGAGTCATCTTGACTAATTGATAATGAAGCTTCCACTAACCAGGTAAGCACAGTCGCTTTCGCTACAGTATATCCCTTTCACTACCACACTACAGATGGTTATATATCGTACTTGGCTTATCGTGTCCCGCTCTTAAGCCTATCGAGATACCTCATCTCATGTACCTATTGTACCTCCATCAACGAATAAAAAACAAATACACCCACACCTGCCGGGTCCCGCCCTTATGGAGGCGCAGCCTACAAGACAGCGGGCCTGGTCACCAAACACTCTTCCTCTATTTCGTTCCCATCATATCGGATGCAGTGCACCTTATGTTAACTAGTTGTTATGAAAAGATTAGAGAAATTGCGTAATGTTGAAAGCTTACCGGAGGTTTGCTTACCCCTGGAATCTTCGGGGCGTGTTTCAGCGACACGTCGGGCCTATTCTGATGTTCCTCATCTGGTGACAGCAGATCCAGGAGCAGCGTACAAGGTTGGCTATCGAGCCAGGTTGTGCACAGGTAGGCCCTCTGTCATCAGGCATGGGTATTAGTGTTAGTAATGCTGGTTTGTTTTGTTACACAACCATGTTGTGTGTCGGCGCCAGGGGCGGGATGGTTTGGTGAACGTTTCACTGCAGTGAACGGGTTCCAAACGGTCCTGGGCGTGCTGTTAAACAACTAATGCTAATGCTTCATGCTAACGCTAATGCTACATGCTAACACTACTGCTACGCTGTTCTAATGTCTCCGCCGTGGGATGTTGTCACTTTTCCCTCCTCTTGCCCGGTTCATCAATGAAGGTCAGTCGGTAGCTGATGTGGGGGTTTTGCTGAGTCCTATTTACCTTTTTTACGGGTAAATGAGTTGACAACAGGGTAGGCCGTGGCTAGGTAGCCTAGCCAGGTAGCGTTACCCCTATGTCCCGGCGGGGTTGTTGAACGGTGTCCCCACCTGGGAGCCGATGCTTGAAGCTCGGCGGGTAGCAGTAGAGCTATACTACTGCAGGATGGGACTTAACGGCGGCCCATGTTGTGGCTCAGCTGACTGTTTTCTGTCCATAGTAGCGTTGAACGCTATATGCTATAGTAGTGTAGTGGGCTACTGTTTTGTTCTGTCGCTCTGCTATGAGAAGGTCTGTCTTTGCTGCAGCTTTCTCTCCTCTCAACCATTTCATGCTGACGGTCAATCGGTGTCTACTGGGGGAGTAGTGCGGGGGGGGGGGCTTTGTTTACCTTTTTTGGTAAATGGGCTAAGCTAGGGCTGGTGTGCTGTTGTGAATATTTTGAATGAATGCGGGACTGGTTCGCTCTGGTCCACCTCCCCTTAACGTTGTGTATATGGGCTTGCTCATTCTACAGTATTTTGTGGTTTAGTTTTTTTATTCATTTAACCCCTTCATGGTGCACACCACAGTGGAGGTTGCTGTTTGCAACCACCAATGGTGCTCCATGTTAACATCAGTCCTTTGCTTTTGACATATTGAAACAGTGCCCCGCCCGGCCGACGCCATGGGTGGGTCGGCCTGGCGAGTGGCTGGTGGGCTGCTAAAGCCTGTACCGCCACGGTATGGAATTGGCAGCGATTAGAACTGTGTTCGAATTGCTGTTTTTTCTATCAAAAAAAATGTTGTCTGGTGGCGGGGCCTTGAGGGCCAGCCGACGTCGACACATCGCGCAAGGTTGTTGACGTTATTAGCTTTGACCTAGCCGCAAGCTATAACCGCTCAGGGTTCCCCTCTCCGCAGGGTATTTTGGTCTTCTGCTGGAGCGCGGGCCGTATTGTCCTAGGCCCCACACCGCCTCACACCGCACAGCCAGAAGAAGAGAGAGCACGGCCTCGTTAGCGGCGATGACGAGGCCCTCGACAGGCGGCCATGTTTTTCCCCCGCCAGAGGTATGATGATGATGATGATGATGATGACTTGGATTTATATAGCGCTCTTCACTGACCCAGAGCGCTTCACAGAGTCCATTATTCGTTCATACACAGTCATACCGGTGGTGGTAAGCTACAATTGCAGCCAGAGCTGCCCTGAGGCAGACTCACGGAAGCGTGGCGAATAATCATCGCCTACGGCCCCTCCGGCCACCACCAACATTCATTCACATGCATACACATTCATACGATGTATCCTGGGCGTTGAATCGACAGGTGTCCACAAGGCCGACAGCCTTGGCGGCCGAGGGATCGGCCCTGTTGGATGGGCTCGGCTTGAACAACAAGCCGTCACCGTCCTGCCGCGAGCAGCCCGCTCTCCGATCACTCCCTCCCTCAACACCAGCGGAAAAAGTGGGCTCTGATTGTTTCCTTTGGCTGCGGGCCGCGTGCCTTCGTTGAAGCGCGGGCGGCCCCACTTTTCGCTTCTCATGGGGACAGGGGCTGACACCCAGTTGATGGCTGAGCCTGGGTCTGTCCGTGAGAATGTTGTGCTGTCAAGCGGCTCCCACACCATAAGCTGTGTTGGTTGAGCCTGGTGTTACGTCTGTCAACTATAAGTGTTGTCAGCAGGGGGGCTCGAAACCTTTTGAGGCACACAGTGCAGGCTTCCCTGGCCTCGCCTTCGCCAGGCCAGGTATCATGTTGGTGCCTCCCACTCCTGAAAGATTGGCAGTGGTCTCGCAGGCACGCGTGATTTGGGTGGTAGTAATATCAGTAATAGCAGGGCTACGGTGTGTAGGAACCCATGGGGTCCTCACACCTTGCATGTCCGGCTGCAGAACAACTCCTCAGCATGTTCTGGAGGGGTGTTCAGTGGGGGGGCTTTTTTCACCTAGAAAGCCCCCCGTATCAAACCGGACCTTTCTGTCAGGGTCCCCCCCTTGGGTGCGATTGCCTCGTGGGTAGTGTCAGGGTCAGATGTCCCGACACGGAACGCTCTGCTCGCACGGGTCCAGGGTTGGCTACGCACAGCGGGTGGGACCGGGCCAACTATCTACAGTTCCTGGCGGACCTGCGCCACATGGCGGCGGGTGCGTTGGGAGTGTCATCACATATGACTACGGCAGTACCATATGTCGAGGTGGATGGAGAAAACGCTGAGGCGGGGACTTGTGTTTACACAACCCCACCCGTTTTCGGGTTTGGTACAGACCCTATTGTCAGGGTCTCCAGCAGTGACAGCTCTGGTCAACGAGATCCAATCTCTGTGGACGAAGCAAGCCATCGTCGTGGCGTTCTCCTCCCGGTGTTCTCTGGTGCCTGAGAAATCGGGAGGGGGGGGGGGGGGTGTCAGACCCAGGCTGGACCTGTCCCATGGGAAGGTTCAGCATTTTTTGGATCGTCTCCTACCTGTTGAACACTGTCAGGTGGGGGTCTGGTTCTCCTCCATAGACCTGTAGGATGCGTATGCGCATCCCCGATCTTCCATCCTAGGACTTACCTACGCTTCCTTTGCAGGGTTAGCGTATGAGTACCAGAGGCTGCCGTTCGGTTTTCTCTGGCTCCCCGCATCTTCACCAAGTGCGTGGAGGCCGCACTGGGGCCTCTGCGTCGTCAGGGGTTGCAGAGTGTATTCTGCCCTGACGACGTTCTGGTCCTTCGCGGTCAAGGTGGATCGTCAGGTCTCGTACCAGGCAGGTCCCTACCAGCCTGGGGTTTGCTGTAGACTGCAAGTAGAGTACTCCTCTTCACAGTCAACGGTTGGAGGGCTATGGGCATCCCTCTCAGAGCGTGTTGTCAACACGCTCGGGAGGTTCCGTCCTAGGACGGTTACGGGGCTGTCTCATGTCACGTTTTTCACCGACGCCTCCCTCGCTGGTGACGCGTCGGGCCAACGCAGTAGGGGGCAGCTGGCAAACCATGCTGCCCGGTCTGCGCTACGTATGTGTTGGTATTGAAAGCGGTCCTTCTGGTCCTCAAACGGTGTTGATCAGGACGGACAATACGACGTCAGTGTCGTATATCGACAGACAGAGAGGAGTGCGCTCCCCCCGTCTGCACCAGGCGGCGGGCGGCTGGCTATGGGCGTCCTCCATCTGCGCGGCCTGAGGGCTCCCCACATCCCCGGCAGGGTGAATGTGGGTACAGGTGTACTGTCGCAGGGCGGTCCTCATCCTGACGGGTGGGGATTACGTCCGGACATAGCCAGGCAGGTCTGGGACTGATGCCGTGCCGCCTGGGATTCTTCCCCATACATCTGTTAGGTCAGTTGTTGGGACGGGTACGTTAAGGAGCGCAGGTTCTTGATCCTGATGGCGCCGGACCGGGGCGCAGCTGTGTGGTTCCCGGTCCTGATCCGGCTACTGGTAGTCTGGAGAGGATGGACCCTTCTGTGGTTGATACCATCCGGAATGCGCATGCTCCCTCCACTGTCGCGCTTTACGCGGGCAGATGGCATATGTGGTGTAAGGCGGGGGGCCGGGACCCTAAAAGGTCTCCTGCCCCCTGGATGCTGTCCTTAGTTACCTCCAGTCTCGCCTTGATAGACTGTCGGCTTCGACGGTGAGGGTATATGCAGCAGCTATATCCTCCTATCATGAGGGATTTGAGGGGGATGTCTTGTTCAGACACCCTCTTGTGAAGCGTTTCCTGCTTGGCGCTCGACGCGTTAAGCCGGTGCAACGCTCTTTGGCTCCGAGTTGGGATCTTCAATTGGTCCTCGTCGGTTGTCCTTGGCCCCGTTTAAGCCTCTTGAGCAAGCGCCGTTGGAACAGCTGTCGTTCAAGACTGCGTTCTTGCTGGCCGTCACCTCCGCTGAACAAGTGGGTGTGCTTTGTGCTCTCTCGGTACGACCAGAGTGCCTGTCTTTCGTTCCGATTGCGGTGCCACTCTGCGGCCTAATCCTGCCTTCGTGCCTGTAAATATCCGGAGTTCTTCCGCTCCAGGGATATTGTGGTTCAGGCGTTTCATCCGCCTCCTCATGCTAGTGAGTTAGATGCGGGCCTTCACCTGTCATGTCCGGTCCGTGCTTGGGAATTACCTCAGCCGTACTCAGGACCTCGGGGTCACCGATCAGCTTTTTGTCTGTCACGGTGGTTCTCAGGCCGGTAAGGCACTATCGAACAACGCCTGTCCCATTGGTTGTGCAAGGGCATTGCCCTCTGCTACACGTTGGCCGGGCTGGATCCCCCTGGGGGCGTCAGGGCGCACTCCACTCGTGGGGTGGCTGCCTCTGCCGCTCTGCTGGGTGGGGCCTTGGTGGAGGACATCTGTGCTGCAGCTTCATGATCCTCTCTGGGCCCCTTTGTAAGGTTTTACCTCATGGACATGACCGGGGGTTCTGTCTCCCAGGCGGTTTTGGGGTCTGTGGCCTTTCCTGCTTCCCGTCCGTTGGTAGGGTAGCAGGAGTGTGTGGGTATGGGCCACAGTGTGTTAGGTCACACGTGGTTCCGCCTGTGCTGTGTGTTCAAGGGGTTCTAGTTCCTCCTTGCTCGCACTCCGGTGGAGTTGACTGCGCCCCCCCTTCATTAGGAAGGATGGGGTGACGGGACTCCCCAAACCCCTTGATGTGGGCTTACGGGTCCTCAGGGGGTACATTTGTCGGGCCTCGCGTCCGCTCTAACCCATATCTCGATAGGCTTAAGAGCGGGATGCGATAAGCCAAGTACGATATATAACGGTAGGTTATGTATATAACCTAGTTATATGAGTACTGGCTGAGCGTCCCGCTCTTAAGTGGCCCTGAGTTCCCTTTTGAGGGATATTTTACTGGGAACGGGATTTTTTGGCGAGGAAGAGTGTTTGATGACCAGGCCCACTGTCTTGTAGGCTGCGCCTCCATAGGGGCGGGGACCCGGCAGGTGTGGGTGTATTTGTTTTTTATTCGTTGATGGAGGTACAATAGGTACATGAGATGAGGTATCTCGATAGGCTTAAGAGCGGGACGCTCAGCCAGTACTCATATAACTAGGTTATATACATAACCTACCGTTATTAGCTATGTGTTCAGCTGCTATAGCCTGAAGTCTTACCTAGAACATGTCCAAAGTTGATAACAATATCACATAAAATGTTGTTTTATGCATCTTTATGTAATGGTATGTTTAGGTGTTTTTCCAAAAATGTGTGAGATGAGTCAACACTACAGTACCTCAGGCTCAGTCCCCTCCCCCTCCCCCACTAATCTCTTGTCACATACACACAACACCCACCCATTCAGCCCTTTCTCACCCAACAACAGATCAACCTGTTGTTGATTTTACCAAACGGTCAATCATTTTCAGCATCAGTCAAGTCAAGTCAAGTCAAGTCAAGAGTTTTAATTGTCACGGCATACAGGTATACAATGAAATGCGGGTGGTCTTGCCCGCAACGATGTGCAATACAGTGGTACATATAATAGAATCAAAAGAAGGAAACAACATTGTGCAGTAACAGGTAGCAGGTAACATGGAGTGACATCTCGGTATCTGTACATAGTTATTTACAGAGCATGTGGGACATGCTAGTTCTGTATCGTTAGTGGCTTAGCTTGGCATCGCTACTGCACTATCTCGCGTACGTGCACGCGTACTGAATAAACCACAAATGTACCTCTAATACCAGTATTAGTCTGACCACACCCCTCATCAGCTTACCCTCATAAGCAGGTGTGTGGTCACCTGCTCTCCTCCTTCTCGCTTTCACCACAAGGAAGAGGTGCCTCGGTAGATCCCCACACTTGACACCATGATGGAAGAAATTGGATTAGGAACAGCTTGGGAAACAAGGATACGTTGACATCATATCTTTATTTTCTCTCTCACTATTTTCGAGAAAATACGGCGATATTGTCTTCGTACTGGAGTGTCTAGAAGATGATGATCATTCTAAAAACCCTCCACCGGTTTTCGTATTGGGAGCACGCCGCTGCATGCTTCTCAACTGCAGTTCCTTGCTGTGTTTGTTGGGGTGAAACCTGTCAGGCCACAGCTGAACTGTCGGACATGCCGCTGTTGTGAGGAGCGGTGCGTTCCAGGTTGGGTGAGTAGTGTTTGCTGGCGGGCTCCACTTGTCTGTTAGTGCTATGGGGGCTACTTGACAAAGTTTATGGAAACCGGCCCCAGGCTAGGGTCCTTTGTTTAGCCGCCTAGGCGACAGAAGGCCTTGGTCTGGCGACCATTATAGTTTTAACTAGTGGGCCGCGACCATTGACACTGGTGATCCCTGTGTGTTCTGGACGAGTGGATTCTCTCTGTCACCGTGTTAAGACCCCATCTTTCATATCCAAATGAGAGTATTCCTTCACGAGGGGATATGTGCATGTAATGTGCGATAGCGGCAGATTCATGTTCAAAGTCAGCTATACAGGCCAGTTGGTACTGTGCTGATTCCGCCGGACGTGGTAATGTCACCGTTGTGAAGCGGTGTTGACGTCTTGTTTTCTCTTTTCTCTTAAAAAGTGAGGAGAGGTTCAGAACGGCGGCCTGTCTGGGTGAGTGTTATGTCATTGTTTACATGTTCATGGCTTACGGTTAGCCGGTCAGTGGCCTGGCGCGGGGTAGCTTGGCTTCTCGCGCGCCGCCGGGAGCTCGCTTCTGATCGCGTGCGTCGTTAGATCGGCGTCTCGCGAGCGGAAGCAATAGCACCCGAACGGTTGGAGCAGCCGTTAGCTTGATGCTATTCTGTTGAACGTGCTTTGATTTTAACATGTTTTACACTCTTGACCACGACGTCATCCTTGACAGGGGATGTTCGTCGACCCTGCCTGAGCCTAGACGGGGATTGCGTCAACAAAGAGGACTGTAGCGACTGGTGGAGCGGCGACGCTGCCCGGGTCGAACAACACAGGACGGCTGTGTTCTACGGTGTCTTGTGACTGCACTTCGCTGATCTGCGTTCCGGGTAGGTACGGGGTTGGCCAGACCTCATAACACGTCTTCTGGTTTTACTTTGCTAAATGTATTGTGAATAACGGTGTTTTTTCCCAAAACGTGTGTTGTTGCAATGCATTTGGAATACGTTGCGGGTTGTGTGTGAGCTGTTTTTGTCACTGGCAGTTAGCTTCTCCGTGCAGATCGTGATGTATTGATCTGGTTGTTGTGTGAGAAACATCATGGTGTTTATGTGTACCGTGTACTCACTACTAAGGCAACTGACCTATGAAGCTATGCTTGGTGACAAGTGAGTAAAAGAATGTTCTTTCTCAGACTGTAATGACAATGAACAGTGAGTTCACACATTAACAGGTTTTCCTGTTTTAACTGGCCGTATTGAGGGTAAAATAGGAGGATTGTGTTTTTCCCCCCCGGTTCCCTGGGGACTTTATCACCTCCTATCAGACATGTTGTGCATTAATTGTGTCTTTTGTGTGGTAGGGATACGATGTGACTCTTAGCTTGATTGCTGAGGTTGTGCTAAATCTGCTGGAGAAACTTATTTCCTAAAGGGAAATTGGTTTGGTTGCTGTCATGTGTGCTTAGCAAGGCCTGTGGTCGATACTAATCAAGAATGATGTATTCTCTCATTGTGGAAAAAACGGCGTTCCTCTGTTGAGTGTTTTTGCCATTTTTTGTAGGTGATGATGGGTTGTGTGTGTCATGTGACCTACAACTGGGTTGTACTGGCCACAGAAGCACATGTGTATGTTGGACCGGGGTTCTTAGAGCCTTCTCTATTCTGTGTTTTTCCTTAGTAAAAATCAGATAGCAGGTTAGCTCATGCGCTGTGTGGAGCTGTGAAACGCTTCATAGAGCTGACTATGACTGTGTCATATTCTCTTTTTGTCGTTACGTCGTATCATGGGTGTGGGGTCGTAAAGGGGTGAACTGGTAACCTTTCCTCTCCCCATTGTTCTGTCGGTCAGGGGTACACCCCCTGTCCTTCAAGGTTCCCGTCACGTGGCGGTTCGGCACGTTACGGGGGGGGGGGGGGGGGGGGGGGGAGGGAGTTCCTGGTCCCACGGCCTGGTATATTGGGCGTGTGCACCGCAGGAATTCCCCCGCCATAGAGTACGTCACCGTGCGCGTCTCTGTTGGTAGGACTTCCGTGTGCTGTTCAGGTCCATGTGATGGATCTGTTTTCAGGGGGGGTGGTCAGGGCTCCTCCTCACCAAGCGCCTACTCAGGCCTTCTGTGAGTTCGGACTCCTTCTTCCATGTGAGGAAGCCTCCATCAGAGTACAGAGCCTTCCTCCTCAGATTGTCAAAGTGAGTGGACCCTCTAGAAGGGTCCTTTTCTATTGTATGTATATTCGATTCAATTCGTTTATTGAGTGTGTATGGGTTCGGTGCCTCTTCCCCGGAGGCCCTAAAACCAGTTTTTTACATGGCTCAAGGTGCAATATATTCTTTTCAATCTGTACAGCTCGCGTGGGAAGTCTCTCTGGGGATCCCCGTCTCTTTCCTATGGGAGGGTGGTGGGATGTAAAAATGTGAACATTTTTTACCCCGGCTGTGTAGACTGGGATACATACTGTTGATGCTTCCTTCTTTCTATTCCAGAAGTGTTGGAGTTAGGGAGTGTCACACCCCTCTTGTCGTTCCCCTGGGCGCCTTGGGGATTCAATGACAGGTCTAAATAGCCTGTTCATTGATGGGGGTGTGTCCCGACGCACGTATAGTGCTAGCTCGCTGTAAACAGGCGATTGACTGGCACGCCTTGGTTGCTTGTGGTTGAAACAGCGTTTTTATAAAGCAACTGAGATGGGGGTTTTTCCTCTTCCGGCGACCACATCCCATGACCTGGGTGGGTTGTCGACGGATTCTCGTTCATGTCTGGGGGATGATGACGGGATGGATCTGAACATATGTAGTGGGGTCTCACGCCCTTGGGGTGGGCCACCAGGCGCGGTTCGTCCGAACGTCTGGGTGGCGCCTTCTTTTCATGTTAAGATCAACACGCATATCTGCCCTTCTCCTGGAGTAGGCATGTCGGCGTGGTTAGGGCACGGGACTGGTTCTGGTCACGCTGGTCCAGATCAGTTGAACCCGTTGTCCGCCGGGGATGCAGATCTGCTGTTCTGGTACCCTGAGGGACTTGGGCTTTTTTCAGGGGGAAAAATGCCAGGTCGGTCTGGGTGTCACAGGGTTAAGCGCTATGGAGACCCTGGTTGGGTATGTTTTTACTCAGCACTGTCGTCATGGCTTACAGCCATGCCGTTCTGTACGCGCTCGATCTCGTCGGATCTCGGCCGCTACACAGGTTGGTCCTGGTTAGTACTTGGTTGGGAGACCGCCGGGGAATACCGGGTACGGTGTGCTTAGGGGCTGGTTCTCCATTATTTTTCGCTCCTCTCTCACGCATGGCGAAGAGGGGCCTGTGGGGGTGGTTTTTTGACCTCCTCTGGTGACCCTGTGCTTCCCGTACCGCCAGGCCCGGTCCGAAGTGATGTTTGCGACCCGTAGGCCTGGGTTAACCCTTTTTGGAAACTGAAACACTTGTACTGCGGTATAGCCGGTGTATACCCGCAGGTGTGTTTTGGAGTTTTTTCTTGAGGGGTTATAGGAACAACCACCGCATTGGGTAACACCGAGGTGGTTGATTCCCTGGTGTGTTGGAGCAGTGTCAACTCCCGGGTTCACCGTTTGAGGGTGCCCCTGCACGTTCATGACGTCTGCCAATCGTGTCAGCCTTCTCTGCCTCGACCCCTCTGGGTGGGGGTTGTTAAATGGAGGCTTGGTCATGCAACACCGCCAGCTTACGCTCCTTCCGCCGGGGCGGCTGTGTTCAGCTGTCCCCTCTGGCGCCTGTCTCGTCCGCAGTCTCCAGGCTAGGGTTAACAGCCTGTTGCCTGGTTTTTCCCCGGTGCGCTGCCTGCTTCCGTTGGTTAACCTTTTTTGTGTGCTTACGGCCATGCTGACTGCCTATTCTGCAGGGTCAGTGTGCCAGGCGGTGTACTATTGGGGGGACGGGGCCCGCTCGGCTTACGGCCATACCGACCTGAACACGCCCGATCTCGTCCGATCTCGGAAGCTGGGCAGGTTCTGGCCTGGTTGGTTCCGCCTGGGAATACCAGGTGCAGTAACTGAGGGGCCTTTGTCCGAATACGCTGGCGATGTGGGGGGCGGGGCACTACGTGCCCACCTGGTGGGGTCTTGATGCTGGCATCATGGACTTCTCCGGGCCCCCATTCTAGGGAGTCCAGTCCTTTTGGTGGGTCTGGGTCTTCCTTCGTGCTCCGCTGCTACGGCCTTGCCACGGGGTTGGGTTTGCCCTTGACCCCGTGATTCTGGGGGCAGTAACGAGGTTGTTCCTCCGTTCGTTCCCGGGTGGCATGCGGGTTGTGCGTGTGTGTAGTCGTGGGGTCAAGCCACGGTCTGCTCACCCTGTGCGTTGAGTTGCTTGAGTGCCTCTTCGCACGGTCGGGTCCGTCGCCCTCCCGTGACGTCCCTAATAGGGGGGCTACCCTCCATTAGGGGGGGTCGGGGGGGCTCGGCCCTCCCTGTTCTGATGGTTTTGGGGGGCTGTCAGCGGGGTGTATTTGTCAGCCAAGTGGCTCCGCTTGGCCTCCCTTGTGCAGTAGCGATGCCAAGCTAAGCCACTAACGATACAGAACATTAGGTTATGACTATAACCAAGTTCTGTTAGTTAGGGGCGATGCTTGGCATCGGACGGCCGCTGCAGCCCTTGTCCTCACCTTGTGGTGAAAGCTTGGGAAGGAGGAGAGCAGGTGACCACACACCTGCTTATGAGGGTAAGCTGATGAGGGGTGTGGTCAGACTAATACTGGTATTAGAGGTACATTTGTGGTTTATTCAGTACGCGTGCACGTACGCGAGATAGTGCAGTAGCGATGCCAAGCATCGCCCCTAACTAACAGAACTTGGTTATAGTCATAACCTAACGTTAGCTTTGGTAGTGCAATACACTGTTCCTGTTATTCTAATTTAAAGTGTCCTTTCCTTTGGCCATAAGTGTGCGTGTGTGCGACATGAGTGTGTGCCCGCTCATGTTAAAGTGTTAAGTGGCTGCTCGTGTGTGAGCGTGCACAGTGTGCGTGTCGTGTGTGTGTTCATGTGTGCTTGTGTGTGGACAGTTCAATGTTCTGAGCACTCAATGTTCATTGTTCATGGCTCTGATGGCCTGGGGGAAGAAGCTGAGCCTAAGCCGCTCTGTCCTAGTAGCTGGGGTTCGCAGGCGTCTGCCTGACCTCAGCAGCTGAAACAGGCTGTTATTGGGGTGGTGAGGGTCTTTCATTATCCTGCAGGCTCTGGATTTGCACCTCTTGTTGTATAGAACCTGCAGGGGGGGTAGTGCAATACCCGTGGTACGCTCGGCTGAGCGCACCACTCTCTGTAGGGCCTTCTTGTCCTGTGCCGTGCTGTTTCCATACCAGGCAGTGATGTTTCCGGTCAGGATGCTCTCTACAGCTCCTGAGTAGAAGGACTGGAGTATCTTCCCCGATACTCTGAACTTCCTTAACTGTCTCAGGTGGTAGAGACGCTGTTTCGCCTTCTTTACTACTGTGTCTATGTGTGTTGACCATGTCAGGTCCTCTGAGATGTGGACCCCCAGGTACTTGAAGCTGCTCACCCTGTCCACGGTAGCCCCGTTTATCATCAGTGGTGTGTGTGTCTCCTGCTGTCCTCTCCTATAATCCACGATCAGCTCCTTGGTTTTACCAATGTTCAGGAGCAGGCTGTTGTCCTGGCACCAGCGTTCCAGTACCTCAACCTCCTCCCGGTAGGCCTTCTCGTCGTTGTCCGAGATCAGCCCCACCACCACCGTGTCATCTGCGAACTTCACTATGGAGTTGGAGCTGAACTTGGCCACACAGTCGTGTGTGTAGAGTGAGTACAGCAGGGGGCTCAGAACACAGCCCTGGGGGGACCCGATGCTCAGGGTGATGGTGTTGGAGGTCTGACCCCCCACCCTGACCGCCTGGGGTCTTTCGCTCAGAAAGTCCAGTACCCAGGCGCTCAGGGCGGAGCTCAGACCTAGCTCGATCAGCTTGTCCACCAGTCTGGTGGGGACTATGGTGTTGAACGCTGAGCTGTAGTCAATGAACAACAGTCTCACATAGCCCCCCTTCTGACGGTCAAGGTGCGAGAGGGTGCTGTGCAGTACCTGGGAGACCGCGTCGTCGGTGGACCTGTTTGTCCTGTATGCAAATTGCATAGGGTCCATATCACTGGGGAGGGAGGCACAAATGTGGTCCTTGACCAGCCTCTCGAAACATTTCATGACCACAGATGTGAGTGCCACCGGTCTGTAGTCATTTGGACATGCTGGGGAGGGTTTCTTCGGCACAGGGATGATGGTAGACATCTTGAAGCAGGCAGGGACCACTGACTCCGCCAGTGATTGATTAAATATGGCGGTGAACACAGGGGCCAGCTGGTTGGCACAGGTCTTGAGTATACGTCCTGTTATGCCATCTGGGCCAGCAGCCTTCCTGGTGTTCACCTGCATAAATGCTCTTCTCACACTGTGTTCCGACAACGAGAGAGCGTCCCCCTCCCCTCGCGGTTGCCCCCCCCCCCTCCACAACAGCCGGCGCGCCAGTGACGTCACTAGCCGGAGAGCCAGCAGCGCCACTGTCTACACCAAACCGAGCGTAGAAGATGTTGAGCTTGTCCGCGAGGGAGGCGTCGTCGCTCCCCATTGAGGGGGCGCTGACTTTATAGTCAGTTATTGTCTTCAGTCCCTGCCATAATCCTCTTGTGTCGTTTTGTGCCATTTGTGTCTCCAGTTTATCAGCATATGTCCTCTTAGCAAGTTTGACAGCCTTGCGTAGAGTATAGACTGAAGCCTTATACTCCTCCATGTTTCCTGACTCTCTACCCAGGTTGTAGGCGGTGGTACGAGAGTTCAGAGCTGCTCTAATAGTGCTATCCACCCACGGTTTCTGGTTTGGGAAAATCCGCACCGTTTTCCTGGGGACAATACCATCGGCTATTGTTGTGATGTAGCACACCACTGTGTCTGCTAGCTCACTGACGTCACTGGCGCTTCCTTTGAACATATCCCAATCCGTGTCTGCAAGCACGTCCTGGAGCGTGGCCTCTGATTCGTCGGTCCACTTCTTTGTCTCACGTGACACGACGGCGTCACGTGATCTCTGTTGATATGCCGGAAATAGCAAGATGGAGTCATGATCGCTCGAGCTTGTGGACCCCGTTAATGGCGGAGCGGCTACTGCCTTGTAACCGGCTTTGAACGGGGAATAGCAGTGGTCGAGTGTGTTTTTCCCTCTGGTGGAGCAAGCGATGTGCTGAAAAAAGGACGGCATCACTTTCTTCAGGTTGGCCTGGTTGAAATCGCCGGCCACTACCATCGCTGCGTCTGGGTGTTTGATCTGGTGTCTGTTGAGATGATCGTGTAGTTCTCCCAGCGCTTTGCCCGTATTCGCTTGTGGGGGAATATACACGGCAGTCATGACGACCGCGGTGAACTCCCTCGGGAGGTGAAACGGACGACATAGGATAGAAAGATGTTCCAAGTCCGGCGAACACGAGTTTGAGAGAACCTGCACCCCCTCGGGATTAACCCAGGAATTGTTCGTGATGAGGCAGACTCCGCCGCCGATGGTCTTTCCTGAGCCAGCGTTACGATCTGCACGTAAGACTGTGAAGGCATCCGAGGGAGAGACGCTTTTGTCCGGAGTCGTCGACGTGAGCCATGTCTCTGTGAGACATATAATGTTGATGTCTCTCAGTGGTGATTTGTCCAGTCATTGGGTCTCATTCTCGAACGAAGTTACGACAAAATATTTCGTCTTAGCCAGATTTCTGCCTATTTAAGACATATTAGGGCTGGGAGTGGGAGTTTTCAAATTTTCCTGAGATCTTATTTGAGAGCAGATCTAAGAGTGCTGAGGAGCACACTTAAATATGCTCTCAGCCCACGATCAAATCTCATGATTGATTGACTAATTTAAAATGTTATTATAACTTGACAAACTGTGTTCTCATAGTGATTCCTTCACGTCAACGCTACAGGCCTCCTTGGAATTAATTACTTAATCATAATTAAAATAAATATGACAATATTTGTACGATAAGAAATTACGAATTTGATGTCGTAAAAATAAATAATATGGATTCATCTGATCACAGAGCAGCTGGATTAACCATATCTGAACCAGCTATTTTGGACAAATAATTACTCAGATATTCAAACACAATTATGCAATTATTGTGAAATGATTGAAAATAATAATAATTTAATGCCTTCTGTGGAATTTGTATTTCTTATTTGTTACACATCTGTTTTAATGATTAATTATATACATTTGAAAGAATGCAGGTCAACATGCAATGTATCCCATTGATTGGTATACAATGGGACAGACCTTTGTTTGATTGATTGATTGAAAACTTTATTAACAGATTGCAGAATGGGTACAGTACAGTACAGCTCAATTACATAAGGGGATGCAGACCAGAGAAAGAATTTCGTCTTGTTTACATCAGGTCCCCCATTTTCAATTCATCATATGACACACATGACACAGATAGACAGTACTGCTACATCTATACATTTATGACATACCAGATTTGAAAATACAGTACTGTTTGTGATACAAAAAGAGTCCAGAAAAGAGAGTACATTTGACGTAGAAACTGTTGGAGGAGGTTGGGTAGGGATGGGTGGGGGATATACTTACACTGTACAAGCAAAACTGTACATTGGAATATTGACAAAACCATACTTGGTCATTTACTGTACATTGGAGGGGGTTGATATAGCTATAAACCTGCATTCCTTCGAATATATCATTAATCAATTAAACTTATATTGAAATACACTATATAGCCTATACACCAACACTGAAATGAAGGATAAATAAATAAGAACTAAAGCTAATCGGTGGAAATAGACTGCATTAATATTCCATAACAAGTCTTGTGTGCGCCTACGAATGAACAGTAGCCTATAGGCTTATGGATTACGCCCGCCGTAGGCTATATATATTATATGTCATTCATTCATTCATATACAGTACTGCGCGCGCGCGTGTGTGTGTGTCTTGTGCGCGCGCTACGGCAGGTGTGTACCGCGAGCTGTATATGATGCCAATACATTAATCTAATCTAGTTTTGATGGGCGCAAGCGTGATTACGAAACCTAGCCGCATTTCTCGGAGACGCTCTCTGATTGGCACTGACTGACGCTAGGTTTCGTAATCACGCGGCTCGCAAAGCACTTCCGCCATTCCATTTCAAACAGCTGCGTCACCAGTTGCCTTATAAGGAACTATGGAGGCGGTGTTTTGTATGCAAATGAGCTGAACGGGAACACGCTTTGGAGTTTACGACAGAATGCCATTCTCCAAGCAGATATCAGATCATATAATTTCTGCGACCGTTTCAGCCACTTAAGACATATCTCCAGCACGACTCAGAGTGTACTTGTCATAGATTATGTCTCAGTGGTTCCAAGATAAGTCTTCCAGAATATATCTTTGAAAAATTTTCGGGAATGAGACCCATTGAGAGGCGAAACCGGAGGTGGTAACTTTTCAGAAAATGATGCTTGTTGGCTGTTTGGTCTTATATTATATATTATTATATTGGTCTCTTTTATAACCCGAGATTGGAAGCATGTAATAGGTCAAGAGGTGCGTCAATCAAACGGCGGCCATTTTAGCTTTCAACCGATGTGTTGGTTGATAGACAATAACACAGTGTGACACCGACAGATGGCTGTAAAATGTGTTGCGACATGCGACGGCCCGTTAAGTGGTTAACCCCTTAAGCCCGATACCAGACAGAGATGTATTTCACATTATAAATAGATCAATACAGTCCATATTAATTAATATTGCATTTTTTCGTGATTATATCTCATGCGTCAAACTAACCTGAACGGTATTGCCATAAAATACAAGGTATATTGTTAAATATACAATACAACGTATAAATATAACGTATATTTAACTTTTCTATATTTAACACGTCGCAATCTGGTGAACAATGGCAGAGCTATGGACATTATACAAAAGTAACTGTACTTACAGTAGATTTCATTCATGGTCTTTGCTGCTCTGTAACGGGCGTCTGGTGGTACTAAATCCAGATTCAACTATGTCATTGGAAAGAGGAGATTTGGCCCGATCCATAGATGTATGACTTGGCCATAAATAATAAGGTCATTTATAGGCCTGCTATTCTATACAATATTCATATTTAAAATTGCATGTGTCAGGATGGCAAAATTGAGTACTGTAGTACCTTTAAATCATCTGCCCTTTATTAATTTTCTGAAAATATGGCTAGGGCTTAAGAGGTTAAACCTATATTGATCATGAAGATCCATCCACGACATAATTGATAAGTCGGGTTCCACCACTATGTAATGCCATGCCCCCCCCCCCTTACGCAGCATTACTCAGACGATAACCGTCAAAACCTCTCTCTCTCTCTCTTTCTCACTCTCTCTCTCTCTCTCTCTCTCTCTCTCTCTCTCTCTCTCTCTCTCTCAGCCGTGGAGTTGGGCCTTTTCAGCAGACATGTGCACAGCATTAGTTTCCCACTCGCACCCCACATTCTAGAACTACCACCACCACCCCTCACCCACCCCACCCCACATCACCCCACTCCCCCCATTTCATTTGGAATAAAAAACGTGCAGACCTTGGACATCAAGGTAATCCCTCACCATTGCGAGGGATTCAATCTCATATGAGTGAAGACCACGGCGTTCAGCGAGAATCCCTCTCCAATGTTTTATTTATTTGCCTGCGACTCTGTGCCAAATGCTTGGGTTAGAATCTCGTTCCATTGCCGCCCTTGGAAGCAGGAGCTGCGTATTCAGGGCTGGAAACTACCCCCCCCCCCCCTCCCCCTCCCCGGTGTTCGGTAGCGGTGAGTAACTCGAGTAGTTTTACTCGAGTGCTGTACGTAAAGTACACTTTTTCCGAGGTACTCGTGCCTCAAAGAGTTCATAGAAAGTTCATTTTGGGGAATTTTTTTCCTCTACATTTCAATGGGACTATTGTACTTTTTTTTCTTCTTTACACCACTGTATTTACCTGAACCCGACGGGTACTAGTTATTTTGAAGGAGAGATATCTCACGTAGAAAACAGGACCAAGGATTATGTACTTTTCCCATTTCGAGAGGACGTCAGAGCCGCACACCACGTCGACACCGACCTTTAGAGAGGTCAACAGATCGAGGATGGAACTGCCATACACAAACGTCCTGTAGGAATGTCTACTTTCACCTTTGATGCTGAAGTACATTCAATATCAAATACTTTCCTAGATTCAAGATTTTTCAAGATTCAAGAGTTTATTCATCACGTACATACAGTACCAGGGCATACAGTGAAATGCGGTTGGCCATGCCTGCTACAATTAAAAATAAAAATAAAAATAAGTACAATAGTAATAATAGTAAATAGTAATAAAATAAGTAGAATAGACATGATAAAATAGACATGTTAATAAATCAATTAAAGGCACTGGGTCCTATGTACACTACTATACAATATACAGTTTTTACTTCTATGTCTATACTGTTACTAACTATACAATAATCACAACAAGTTCTTTTCTTAAAATGTCCTTTTTTCCCTTCCTTTAAAGTGTCCTTCTCTTGTGTTTTTAAAGTGACCTATGGTGTGTTTGTGCGTGAGCGAGTGCAGAATATTGTGTTGTTGTGTATGTGTGTGTTCATGTGTGCTTGTGTGTGGAGAGAGATCAGTGTTCAGTGTTCTGATGGCCTGAGGGAAGAAGCGGAGCCTACTATTTCGAACGGAGGACTACCTTTACCAGAGTGCTCTCTGGTAGTATTTCTACTTTTACTCGAGTAAAAGGAACCGTGTACGTCTTCTTCCTCCACCAATGGGAAGTAAATTAACCCTTTCACTGCCACACGACAGAAGGTTAACGCTTTACTATCACACAACCGACAGTCACCGGTTAACCGGCTGTCGTGTGGCAGTGAAAGGGTTAACCTTCTGTGTATCGTCGCAGTGAAAGGGTTAACCGTTTAGGTAGTGCGGCAGTGAAAGGGTTAATCACTTGAGGTTCTATCCCCCCATCAGGATGCTCAATGACTCAACGCAACACTAACCCATCTATATTCATTGCACACACATCCACACACTCACTATAAACAAACACTCACCTTATCACTCACTTTAGACACTTTAACACACTTTATATTTATCTATTATTAAAGAGATTTGCACTACATTCATACCTCATTTGCACCCTACCCTAAGTTTTGTACCTCATCTCATTTCTGCATTGTACCTCACTGTTACTCATTTGACTCTGTATTGTATATTGTATGTATATTGACTGAACATTCCTTTACATACTTTTTTTTACTATATCGTAGCACACTCTCAGGGGCTCATACAGAAACAAGCATTTCATCATAAAGTATTCTGTATTTTGTTGTGACAAATAATAAACAAACTTGAAACTTGAACTTGTATCTATATTTATTACAAAAACATCCCTACCTCATTCTTGCATTTTTTTGCTTTTAAAAAAAGCTTGCATTTGAACTTTATTGTTTGCATTTTGTACTGCACTTTGTACTTTAGATTGTACTTTAGTTTGTATTGTATATTTTGTATAGTGTCTGGCTTTTATTCTTTTAACTTTCTACTGTAATAACTTTTTACTGTATGAAGCACAGTCGTCTCAGGGGGCTCATACAGAACCAAGCACTTCACTGTAATGTACATTATATGTGACAAATAAAAACAAAACTTCAAAACTTCAAACCTTGAAACTTGAGGAGGCTCCAATACGATCCAGCTAGTGAAAAAGGCGCTGACTCGCTGTCTGTTCATCTGCTGGTAGGATACAGTGTGTCTGGCCAACCTCTCACTCTCTAGACCAGTGGAGTTTGGAGCAAATGTTTTTTTCTAACTTTTTCTTCTCCAGCTTTTCTAACAGGGATCTCAAAGCATTGCGACGTTAAAGGAACACGTCAACATTTTCGGAAATTAGCTTACCGTCTTCTCCAGAGAGAGACAATAATATAAATACCGGTTTCCTCTCTGTGCGTCCATTAGAAAGCTATCTGACTGCATGTTAGCCTAGCTTAGCAACCGGTCATGACCACTTCCATTAAATGTGCTAAGCTAGGCTAACATGCAGCCAGATAGCTGGTATCTATCTTATTGTCTCTCTCCATTGCCGTATGAATGGCAGTCGTTTGGCTTGAATATGGCAGTAGTTTGGCTTGAGAAGTAGTTTGGCTCGCGAATGGCAGTAGTTAGGCTTGAATATGGCAGTTGTAACTGAGGGGTACAATTCCCTGACTGTATTGATAAGTATGGTATCATTAAACCACTACCGCTTTATGTACTTTAATTACTGGCCATACAGTACATGATATATGAATATGATGAACACCTCCCACAATGAAATCGGTTCCACACAAAGGTATAATCAAGTATTTAATGGAGCAAAAGGTACATAATATACTTTATATTATACTTTGAATGCACTTGTAAGGCAAAGGAATGTGCGTAGGCAAATCAACAATGAATGTCCATTCTCTGGTTACGCAGGAGGTAATTATACAACCTGAATCTTAGGGAATTATATCTATGGTACACTAGTAATATAGCGGGAGATACTGGAAGGGTCCCCCTGGTTGTAAGCCAGCAGGGGTAGAAGATCTGTCGGTAGTAGAGAGTCTGGTCAACGATGACTAAGGAGACTCCAGGTACAGGAGCCGGTGCAATAGCCTCTTGATCCACAGACGAATACAGCTGTTCTCCGTAGACTGTAGCTCCACAGTGAAGAAAGCTAGCCGGCCTCAGGCTCTCTGAGGCGCCGACTCGACTTGGCTCCTCGCGGGGTAAATCCAACACGTGCAGGCGTCTGCGATTATCCGCTCCATAAATCACAGGACCAAAGCAAATATATTCCAGCCGCAAAGGGCTATGTAGTCGTCGGGTAGATTAATCCAGTGTACATGTCCACACGGTTCTCGTCTAGGTCTCCTCGGGTGAAAGCGCAATGAAAGCAGCCCAGCCTGGATAAGAACTCTAGCTAATACGAGGAAGCGTTGGAGATGCTGGTCACTGTAGAACTTTAGCCGCACGATACACTATATACACAAATAGACTATTATTGACTTAATAGAAATATGTCACACTCGACGGTATAGCGCCAAACTCTGACAATTCAGTTATTAATTCGCACGCGGTCTCAATGCTCTATTCTGGGGCCAAACAGGCCATACTTCACCGCACGTTGTATCGTGGGTGAGGCTTCAACTTATTGGGTAACATACTTCTGTATTCACCTGCGCCGTATTTATATGCACGGTGAACAAACTAGTGCCAATCTCATTTCTGTCGCGTATCCCTGGGCAAGGCCGGGCATGTCCAGACATGTCTTGACGGTGACTTTGAACCTGACTCCGGAGGCCGGTCCCTGGCGCCGGTGGACCGCTGTCCAATAGGAGAATGAAATATTATGGTCTGGGCTAAAGGGATATTCCGTGTATATGTACAAGGAATATACAAGGGATATCAAACGATATACAAATACTATGCAATATATATCAATAAATAAATATATATATTCGGTTTAATCTGATCCTTTGTAACAGCAGTAGTTAGGCTTGCGAACAGCAGTAGTTTAGGTTGAATATGGCAGTAGTTTGGCTTGAGAAGGGCAGTAGTTTGGCTTGCGAATGGCAGTAGTGTGGCTTGCGAACAGCAGTAGTTTGGCTTGAATATGGCAGTAGTTAGGCTTGCGAACAGCAGTAGCTTGAATATGGCAGTAGTTTGGCTTGAGAAGGGCAGTAGTTTGGCTTGCGAATGGCAGTAGTGTGGCTTGCGAACAGCAGTAGTTTGGCTTGAATATGGCAGTAGTTTGGCTTGAGAAGGGCAGTAGTTTGGCTTGAGAAGGGCAGTAGTTTGGCTTGCGAATGGCAGTAGTTTGGCTTGCGAATGGCAGTAGTTTGGCTTGAATATGGAAGTAGTTTGGCTTGAGAAGGGCAGTAGTTTGGCTTGCGAATGGCAGTAGTTTGGCTTGCGAATGGCAGTAGTTTGGCTTACGTACAGCAGTAGTTTGGCTTGAATATGGCAGTAGTTTGGCTTGAGAAGGGCAGTAGTTTGGCTTGAGAAGGGCAGTAGTTTGGCTTGCAAATGGCAGTAGTTTGGCTTGCGAACGGCAGTAGTTTGGCTTGAATATGGCAGTAGTTTGGCTTGAGAAGGGCAGTAGTTTGGCTTGCGAATGGCAGTAGTTTGGCTTGAATATGGCAGTAGTTTGGCTTGCGAATGGCAGTATAGTTTGGCTTGAATATGGCAGTAGTTTGGCTTGCAAATGGCAGTAGTTTGGCTTGCGAACGGCAGTAGTTTGGCTTGAATATGGCAGTAGTTTGGCTTGAGAAGGGCAGTAGTTTGGCTTGCGAATGGCAGTAGTTTGGCTTGAATATGGCAGTAGTTTGGCTTGAGAAGGGCAGTAGTTTGGCTTGCGAATGGCAGTAGTTTGGCTTGCGTACAGCAGTAGTTTGGCTTGAATATGGCAGTAGTTTGGCTTGAGAAGGGCAGTAGTTTGGCTTGAGAAGGGCAGTAGTTTGGCTTGCGAATGGCAGTATAGTTTGGCTTGAATATGGCAGTAGTTTGGCTTGCGAATGGCAGTAGTTTGGCTTGCGAACGGCAGTAGTTTGGCTTGAATATGGCAGTAGTTTGGCTTGAGAAGGGCAGTAGTTTGGCTTGCGAATGGCAGTAGTTTGGCTTGCGAACGGCAGTAGTTTGGCTTGAATATGGCAGTAGTTTGGCTTGAGAAGGGCAGTAGTTTGGCTTGCGAATGGCAGTAGTTTGGCTTGCGAATGGCAGTAGTTTGGCTTGCGTACAGCAGTAGTTTGGCTTGAATATGGCAGTAGTTTGGCTTGAGAAGGGCAGTAGTTTGGCTTGAATATGGCAGTAGTTTGGCTTGCGAATGGCAGTAGTTTGGCTTGCGAATGGCAGTAGTTTGGCTTGAATATGGCAGTAGTTTGGCTCTGTGCCAGTTTACACGATTCTATGTCGATAGTTATTTGGTGTGGGTTTGATTGAGAGACATCAACATTATATGTCTCACAGAGACATGGCTCACGTCGACGACCCCAGACAAAAGCGTCTCTCCCTCGGATGCCTTCACAGTCTTACGTGCAGATCGCAACGCTGGCTCAGGAAAGACCATCGGCGGCGGAGTCTGCCTCATCACGAACAGTTCCTGGGTTAATCCCGAGGGGGTGCAGGTCCTCTCAAACTCGTGTTCGCCGGACTTGGAACATCGTTCTATCCTATGTCGTCCGTTTCACCTCCCGAGGGAGTTCACAGCAGTCGTCATGACTGCCGTGTATATTCCCCCACACGCGAATACGGGCAAAGCGCTGGGCGAACTACACGATCATCTCAACAGACACCAGATCAAACACCCAGACGCAGCGATGGTAGTGGCCGGCGATTTCAACCAGGCCAACCTGAAGAAAGTGATGCCGTCCTTTTTTCAGCACATCGCTTGCTCCACCAGAGGGAAGAACACACTCGACCACTGCTATTCCCCGTTCAAAGCGGGTTACAAGGCAGTAGCCGCTCCGCCATTAACGGGGTCCACAAGCTCGAGCGATCATGACTCCATCTTGCTATTTCCGGCATATCAACAGAGATCACGTGACGCCGTCGTGTCACGTGAGACAAAGAAGTGGACCGACGAATCAGAGGCCACGCTCAAGGACGTGCTTGCAGACACGGATTGGGATATGTTCATAGGAAGCGCCAGTGACGTCAGTGAACTAGCAGACACAGTGGTGTGCTACATAACAACAATAGCTGATGGTATTGTCCTCAGGAAAACGGTGCGGATTTTCCCAAACCAGAAACCGTGGGTGGATAGCACTATTAGAGCAGCTCTGAACTCTCGTACCACCGCCTACAACCTGGGTAGAGAGTCAGGAAACATGGAGGAGTATAAGGCTTCCGTCTATACTCTACGCAAAGCTGTCAAACTTGCTAAGAGGACATATGCTGACAAACTGGAGACACAAATGGCACAAAACGACACAAGAGGATTATGGCAGGGACTGAAGACAATAACTGACTATAAAGTCAGCGCCCCCTCAATGGGGAGCGACGACGCCTCCCTCGCGGACAAGCTCAACACCTTCTACGCTCGGTTTGGTGTAGACAGTGGCGCTGCTGGCTCTCCGGCTAGTGACGTCACTGGCGCGCCGGCTGTTGTGGAGGGGGGGGGGGCAACCGCGAGGGGGGGGGGACGCTCTCTCGTTGTCGGAACACAGTGTGAGAAGAGCATTTATGCAGGTGAACACCAGGAAGGCTGCTGGCCCAGATGGCATAACAGGACGTATACTCAAGACCTGTGCCAACCAGCTGGCCCCTGTGTTCACCGCCATATTTAATCAATCACTGGCGGAGTCAGTGGTCCCTGCCTGCTTCAAGATGTCTACCATCATCCCTGTGCCGAAGAAACCCTCCCCAGCATGTCCAAATGACTACAGACCGGTGGCACTCACCTCTGTGGTCATGAAATGTTTCGAGAGGCTGGTCAAGGACCACATTTGTGCCTCCCTCCCCTGTGATATGGACCCTATGCAATTTGCATACAGGACAAACAGGTCCACCGACGACGCGGTCTCCCAGGTACTGCACAGCACCCTCTCGCACCTTGACCGTCAGAAGGGGGGCTATGTGAGACTGTTGTTCATTGACTACAGCTCAGCGTTCAACACCATAGTCCCCACCAGACTGGTGGACAAGCTGATCGAGCTAGGTCTGAGCTCCGCCCTGAGCGCCTGGGTACTGGACTTTCTGAGCGAAAGACCCCAGGCGGTCAGGGTGGGGGGTCAGACCTCCCACACCATCACCCTGAGCATCGGGTCCCCCCAGGGCTGTGTTCTGAGCCCCCTGCTGTACTCACTCTACACACACGACTGTGTGGCCAAGTTCAGCTCCAACTCCATAGTGAAGTTCGCAGATGACACGGTGGTGGTGGGGCTGATCTCGGACAACGACAAGAAGGCCTACCGGGAGGAGGTTGAGGTACTGGAACGCTGGTGCCAGGACAACAGCCTGCTCCTGAACATTGGCAAAACCAAGGAACTGATCGTGGATTATAGGAGAGGACAGCAGGAGACACACACACCACTGATGATAAACGGGGCTACCGTGGACAGGGTGAGCAGCTTCAAGTACCTGGGGGTCCACATCTCAGAGGACCTGACATGGTCAACACACATAGACACAGTAGTAAAGAAGGCGAAACAGCGTCTCTACCACCTGAGACAGTTAAGGAAGTTCAGAGTATCGGGGAAGATACTCCAGTCCTTCTACTCAGGAGCTGTAGAGAGCATCCTGACCGGAAACATCACTGCCTGGTATGGAAACAGCACGGCACAGGACAAGAAGGCCCTACAGAAAGTGGTGCGCTCAGCCGAGCGTACCACGGGTATTGCACTACCCCCCCTGCAGGTTCTATACAACAAGAGGTGCAAATCCAGAGCCTGCAGGATAATGAAAGACCCTCACCACCCCAATAACAGCCTGTTTCAGCTGCTGAGGTCAGGCAGACGCCTGCGAACCCCAGCTACTAGGACAGAGCGGCTTAGGCTCAGCTTCTTCCCCCAGGCCATCAGAGCCATGAACAAGGAACATTGAGTGCTCAGAACATTGAACTGTCCACACACAAGCACACATGAACACACACACGACACGCACACTGTGCACGCTCACACACGAGCAGCCACTTAACACTTTAACATGAGCGGGCACACACTCATGTCGCACACACGCACACTTATGGCCAAAGGAAAGGACACTTTAAATTAGAATAACAGGAACAGTGTATTGCACTACCAAAGCTAACTAGCATGTCACACATGCTCTGTAAATAACTATGTACAGATACCGAGATGTCACTCCATGTTACCTGCTACCTGTTACTGCACAATGTTGTTTCTTCTTTTGATTCTATTATATGTACCACTGTATTGCACATCGTTGCGGGCAAGACCACCCGCATTTCATTGTATACCTGTATGCCGTGACAATTAAAACTCTTGACTTGACTTGACTTGACTTGATTTGAAGAGGACGTGTGCAATCAGCCAGCTGGTTTGGTAGAGTTTGGGGACAGAATTGCTCATTTAGCAAAAGGCAAGTCTAGGTATCTATCTTATTGTCTCTCTCCATTGCAGTATGAATGGCAGTAGTTTGGCTTGAATATGGCAGTAGTTTGGCTTGAGAAGTAGTTTGGCTCGCGAATGGCAGTAGTTAGGCTTGCGAACAGCAGTAGTTTAGCTTGAATATGGCAGTAGTTTGGCTTGAGAAGGGCAGTAGTTTGGCTTGCGAATGGCAGTAGTGTGGCTTGCGAACAGCAGTAGTTTGGCTTGAATATGGCAGTAGTTAGGCTTGCGAACAGCAGTAGTTTAGCTTGAATATGGCAGTAGTTTGGCTTGAGAAGGGCAGTAGTTTGGCTTGCGAATGGCAGTAGTGTGGCTTGCGAACAGCAGTAGTTTGGCTTGAATATGGCAGTAGTTTGGCTTGAGAAGGGCAGTAGTTTGGCTTGAGAAGGGCAGTAGTTTGGCTTGAGAAGGGCAGTAGTTTGGCTTGCGAATGGCAGTAGTTTGGCTTGCGAATGGCAGTAGTTTGGCTTGCGAATGGCAGTAGTTTGGCTTGCGAATGGCAGTAGTTTGGCTTGAATATGGAAGTAGTTTGGCTTGAGAAGGGCAGTAGTTTGGCTTGCGAATGGCAGTAGTTTAGCTTGCGAATGGCAGTAGTTTGGCTTACGTACAGCAGTAGTTTGGCTTGAATATGGCAGTAGTTTGGCTTGAGAAGGGCAGTAGTTTGGCTTGAGAAGGGCAGTAGTTTGGCTTGCGAATGGCAGTATAGTTTGGCTTGAATATGGCAGTAGTTTGGCTTGCAAATGGCAGTAGTTTGGCTTGCGAACGGCAGTAGTTTGGCTTGCGAACGGCAGTAGTATGGCTTGAATATGGCAGTAGTTTGGCTTGAGAAGGGCAGTAGTTTGGCTTGCGAATGGCAGTAGTTTGGCTTGAATATGGCAGTAGTTTGGCTTGAGAAGGGCAGTAGTTTGGCTTGCGAATGGCAGTAGTTTGGCTTGCGAATGGCAGTAGTTTGGCTTGCGTACAGCAGTAGTTTGGCTTGAATATGGCAGTAGTTTGGCTTGAGAAGGGCAGTAGTTTGGCTTGAGAAGGGCAGTAGTTTGGCTTAAGAATGGCAGTATAGTTTGGCTTGAATATGGCAGTAGTTTGGCTTGCGAATGGCAGTAGTTTGGCTTGCGAACGGCAGTAGTTTGGCTTGCGAACGGCAGTAGTTTGGCTTGAATATGGCAGTAGTTTGGCTTGAGAAGGGCAGTAGTTTGGCTTGCGAATGGCAGTAGTTTGGCTTGCGAATGGCAGTAGTTTGGCTTGCGTACAGCAGTAGTTTGGCTTGAATATGGCAGTAGTTTGGCTTGAGAAGGGCAGTAGTTTGGCTTGAATATGGCAGTAGTTTGGCTTGCGAATGGCAGTAGTTTGGCTTGCGAATGGCAGTAGTTTGGCTTGAATATGGCAGTAGTTTGGCTCTGTGCCAGTTTACACGATTCTATGTCGATAGTTATTTGGTGTGGGTTTGATTTGAAGAGGACGTGTGCAATCAGCCAGCTGGTTTGGTAGAGTTTGGGGACAGAATTGCTCATTTAGCAAAAGGCAAGTCATGCTAATACTTCAAATTCGATGTCAACATGCCTCCTGTTAAAGGGCAGGATCTGTTGCTATGGCAACAACCACTACTACTGAAAGTAAACAAAGAGACTGAAAGTGAATTCTGAAAGTAAACAAAGTTATTGTAACTGATTAACTGTGATCCCAAACATGCAGATCTTTACTCAAAAGCGCCTTCATCGCAAATAATACAATTAAAAATGACATTCCCCAAAATGCTGAGTTGCCAAGTGGGTCATTGTGTGTTTCAGGCCGGGACCTTGTTGGGTCTTTCTATGCAGACGGCGCTGTTTTCCAAAGGGTTTTTTCGGAAGGAGATGATGGGGGCCCGTGTCGAGTTCCTCATGGGAATGCTGTTTGAACAAGGCCAGACAGGTGTCTTGATACACCCTTCCCCCCGCCCCCTGCCTCTACACACTGTAATGTGTACGGCTGACCTCGACTAGTCGACTAATCGATCGAAGGGAGCTGTAGTAAAACTGCCAACCTCTTAGTCGAATGCAAAAAAATATATATATATTATATTGTATATATTGTATCATTCTTTCCAAAAGCAAAGAGGCCTAGAAGTGTGGCTAACGCTGATGGCGCGCATACCAGCGAGGCTAACTGCCTAAGACAACGGGCACAGAGACACTGAAAGAGGATTTCTCCCGTCGACACTAGACAAATATCAAGATGTATCCATCAGTGGACCAATTGCATGCGTTCGCAGAGGACAAGAAGCCTTCAGTCGACTCCTTCACACTTATTAATAAGCACCCCCCACGGCCACAGCCCAAATGGAATGATCCCAAAAACAAATCTTCTTTATTTGCATTTTATTTGCATACCATCTTTTGGCATACCAGTCGACTATCGGCACATTTTGGTCAATCAAAGTCGACTATACAAATCCATAGTCGGGGACAGGCCTAGTAATGTGTAATGGACAGGCTCACCTTGTGAATGGTTGCATTTCTAAAGTGCTTTCCAGGCAGTAGTATATATAGTAGTAGTAGTAGTAGTATATAGTATAGTAGACTAGTAGTATACCACTCAAAGCGCTCCACACTGGAATAGACTGAATACCCATACTGCACGGTTTTTGAACCCTGTTCCCTACTCAATTCATACCTACCTACTGCTTTCACTGTCTACAACTGCCCTACACTGTAATCAGAGTAATCATAATAATCACAACTACCTACCTCATACTATAGTCTACCCATATAAGATGTACAATAGTGCTGAATATTCCGTATATACATGTATATATTATACTTTACAGCATATATATATATATATATATATATATATATATATATATATATATATATATATATATATATATATATATATATATATATATATATATAATTTATATATATATATACTGTATAGTGTATACATATTCATCTGTCTGAATACACCTGCATAGAACTGTATAACTGTACTGCATATAAGATGTACAATAATACTGTACCATATATTTATTATTACCGTGCATATATATATATATATATATATATATATATCTGTACATTCCTGCATATAATCCTTTTTACATATCTGTAGATTCTATATCAATATCTACATATCCATTACCTACTCTTTCGGTTGCCAAACTTATTTTTGTTGTACTGAATTTGTGCTGTATAATAACAATACATTTGAATCTGATCTAATCTAGGATTTTTTTCAGTATTGATGAACCCCTAACCCTGGCAGTGTTAGCGCCTACGATGGGACATTCACGCATCGTCTGTACTGTATTCTGCAAAATATGGAGACAGGGGGTTCGTCTCTGTCAGATCTAGATAAAAAGAAAGTACTAGTTAAATGAGCGATATCACGTGTGGGAGTGTGGAACTGCCCGTGCAGTAAAAACCTGTGCCTGGTCCTGCGGGAGTTCTACGTCGAGTTCACCGACTTCACGGTGTGGTGGAAGCTAAACAAGAAGACTCAGATCATATCAAGTCAAGTGTCAAGTCTATAGGATGGGGACATTCGTAAAGTGCATGCACTGGAAACAGAAATGTTTTATTTGGTTGATAGTGGTACCCACATCTGTCGGGCTGAGTGGGTCACGGCAGATATTAAGAAAGCAAAGGCCATCTTTTATGATATTTTTATTGGCCCTTTTTCAGTCCGGTGGGCGGTTCCCACGTCGGATGGAAAAGGTGCCAGCGAAATGGTAAATGGCTGCATTTATATAGCAGCTTTTATCCAAAGCGCTTTGCAATTTGTTCCTCACATATACCCATTCACTCACACATTCACACACTGACGGCGGAGGCAACCATGGAAGGGGGTTAAGTGTCTTGCGCAGGGCCACTTTGACACGCTGCCCGGGAGGAACCTCCGGATTACCAGACGACTGCCTTACCTCCTGAGCCACTGTCGTCCCCAGCGTTCAGATGGGAGTTGAAACCAGGGGCGGGGCTAGGGGGTGGCTACTTGGGCTCAAGCTCCGAATGTTTTCTGAAAAGCCCCGAATCTACTTTAAAAAAAAATATTTAAAAAAATATTACATTTTTCTTTTTAAATTTTTTTTTGTCAATTAATCATTGTTACATGAAAATATGTTTGCACCAGATTTAGCAGAAGCTAATTTCCATCTGTAGTCTATCCAGCTGCTAACTGTATTTGAGTGAGTTAAGTCTTGGTGTTATGGTAGACTCAGACCTAAGCTTTAAATCACAATCAACAAGTTGACAAAAACATAATTCTTCCACCTTAGAAACATAGCTAAAGTACGGCCATTTATAAATCAAAAGGACGCTGAAAACCAGATCCATGCTCAAGCCGACTCGACTACTGTAATGCACTCCTTACCGGCCTCCCGAAAAAATACGATGATAACTATTTTATTGCAATGCACTATTGCATTATTTTATTTTATTTCTTTCAAATGTTGAGATTTATTTATCAAAACACGAAAACCTTATAGAACAAGGCAGGTGGAGCATGACTAAAACAAAAATTACAATTTTGGTCACTTTTGGTCCTGGCGCTCAACGTTTGGCGAGTTAACCCTAGATCTTAGATCCTAATATGAAAAACGATGTGATTTAATATTCTGTCTTACCTTGACTTTGTCTATTTTGCTGCTATCTATTTTATGCTTTATGTCTGCACTTTATGCATTGCTCTTGATCTAATATATTATTATTAATATTATTATTATTATTATTATTATTATTATTATTATTATTATTATTATTATTATTATTATTATTATTATTATTATTATTATTATTATTATTATTATTATTATTATTATTATTATTATTATTATTATTATTATTATCTGTATCCACTTCCATTCATTTGTGCTAAGCTAGGACATTTCCTCTGCAGAGAGGAAATCGGTATCTATCTTTTTGAAGACAGTAAGCGCATTTCCCATAATGACGGCGTTTTTTTTGGGTGGGACCCAAAATGGGTTGCAGGCTTCATTCTGGTATTCGAGGGCTTCTATAAAATATGAATTCCGATGCTGACCATACAAAATTAAACATGACCACTGTAAAGAACCAAATTCCTCTGTTTATAACGTTAGACTTGATTTTACGTGGAATTGTTTTATGCTGTCTTTTATTTTGAAATGCTGTCTTTTATTTTTGAAGATTCTGGTGGTCCCGCTCGCGCTGTTTCTACCTTGCGTAACAACGACTTCCGGTTAACGTTACTCCACAGAAAAATGCCTTACGGGAGAGAGTATTAATGTAAATAAAGGATATCTCTCATTAATAATAATAGTTTGTGAAGGAAACCCCCCTTCTTACCTTGTTTAGCACCTAGCTGGAAGGCGAAGAGGTAAGTGTTTATTTATGGCTTGTGTTATTTGTTTATATTTGGCACTCTTCATATTTGTGTATTGAGCTAAACTAGCTAAGATGCTAGCCCGTTCTATACCTTTCACTGGAAACGTGGTTTGAACAAACGAATGACTGTATGTCTGTTTCCACTTTCAGCTCTTCTTCTGATTACTTTGTGTTTTCTTTTCTTTTTAAAGGTATGGTGAAATTGATGTTTTAGTAACACTGATGAGCATTCTAAAAGCAATTCTTAAAAATACTCAATTTTAAAAACAATCTTAAATTGTATTTAACACTGTATTTTGTATTTTGTGTTGTTTTGTTTTTTTTGTTTTCTGTTTCTTTGCTTGCATGTAATTTTAGCCATCTTAATTGTTAGTTTTATTGTGTATTGTATGTTGAGTACTGGCTTTTAATAATTCTGTTTTGCAATAATTGTTTTGTATGTTTTTTTGTGTGGACCCCAGGAAGATTAGCTGGTTGCCATGGCACCAGCTAATGGGGATCCGTAATAAAATCAAAAATCAAATCAAAGCTCTTACGGTGTCAAATGGTGAAACTGTAAATAAATGGTTGGCATACCGCACCATAGCCATCAGTCTCAAGGAGTTCATTTTGTCTGAAGTAAAGTCCAGCTTGGGGAAATGCTACAACCACCAAAAATGAAACCAAAAAGAAATATAATCCTGTTTTTCGTTCTTATAAAGACTAATGCAAGGCAACAGATATGTGTGGTTTTTCAAATAGTATTTGCTGTATTTGATGGATTTAATTTCAAACCTCTACCCGTATGATTTGCCCACCGACGTGACACGCCACTTTGGCGACCTCTAGCGGCTCAGGTGTGCGTATTTCTAAATATAATATATATTGAATTAAAGCCCTATTTGTTGCCTGTCGATTGCCGTTTCAGCGGTTCTTGATTTACATGCCGATATGTGAGGCGTGCGCCAAAGTACATGGCAGAGTTGAATTTTTTTCGAATACCACCCACGACTCCTGAGGCTGTAGCTCCGTCAATCATTTTGCGATCTCGAAAATGATTGGACAGGGTTGTAACAAATGAGTATGGCTTTCCAATGATACCCCACGTGGGGATAAGCGAATTAGGGATGTAGGTGAAAAGTCACAAGCGAAAACAGGAAGTAAAAAATGCGCCGAATGCATTGGAGTCTATGAGAAAATGGAAACTTGCAGAGCTTTCTTTTCTCACTCTTTACCAAAATCCCTCCTAATCACTTATTTCTGAATGGATTTTTTACACAAGTTCAAGTTCAGACCTATGTACTTTATTTCATTAGCACTAAAAGTGATCTTCCTTTATTGTTACTTCAGAATGTTATCTTTCAAAAGAGACCAGGCTTATGCATGTGCTATAAGTATAAAGTATAGTATTTTGGTTTGCAAAATAAGTATGCAGTCCTCAAAAACTAAAACTAAAATGGCCACTTTTTGGGGCGCCTGTTAAGAGGTTAAAGACAACTGAGATTTCCCTCATTTACAGTCACGTCGAGTGTGCATGTATACAGAAATAAGCACAAAAACCAAGGATAACAAATCAATTAAAACACGTACAACTTGATTGGCATAGGTTGGAGTTCAATGTCTTAAACTCTGCAACAGAGGGGAGAATCTTTAAGGACTCTTGGAGTTCATTCCATGAGCTAGGGGGCATCATAGCAAAATGCAGATTTACCCTGTTCCGAGCAAACTCTGGGGAACGACCAAAATGTTTTTTAAAATGTTTGTTTACATTGTTAATGTTAATATCAATGTAACACTTAAGTAAAACAGACCCCTCTAGAGATCAAACCAATCAGGAATGTATGTGAAATACACCATATTGAAAAAAGAAAAACACAGATTGGGCCTTTAAAGGAACACATTTGGAGAATGATGGATTCCCTTGTCTCTTGCATATAGGCTGCTGTCTTGCTGTGAAAATGTGGTGTGTGAGAATCTACAGCTGTTGCACTGTAGGTAATTTGCCCTCAGATCAGTCAGACTATATGTACCGGAGAAAACCAGACCACAGCTCTTTCTAATGCATGTTGAAGTTGAACTCATGACAGTTGTGTTGTGTGTGTTTCTTTTTCTTGGGGGGGAGGGGGGGCGCTTGGGGTTTGTCTGAGGAAAGCGACAGTGATGTTGAACAGAAAAAGGGTTTTTTTCGTTTGAAACGAGGCGAACCAAACGACTGAATTCCTTACTGCCTGTGTGAACCCATAAAACCCCTGGTTTGATTTCCTCCCTTGGCGAAGTATCGGTATTAATACCTCCAAAAACAGGCTTACTACCCCTTCCCCCCTCCCCTTTCCAATTGGACCAGAACATTAGCCGTTCCTCAATATCACAAAACTCTTTCCAGATCCTGTTTTTGAGAGCCTAACATCATCCACATGCAGACAGACAGACAAACTCACACAGTCATGAACGTTCACACACACACACACACACACACACACACACACACACACACACACACACACACACACACACACACACACACACACACACACACACACACACACACACACACACATGCGCACACACACACACACACACATGCGCACACACACACACACACACACACACACACACACACACACACACACAGACACACACAAACACACACACACACACACACACACAGACACACACACACACGCACACACACACACACACACACGAACACTCGCACACACACAGACACACACTCACGCACACACTCATGCACACACACACACATTTGCAGATGCATGCGCACAGACACACACGTGCACACACACTTCCACTTACATCTACGCCGTAGATTCTACGGCATTCACTCAGCGTAAACACGTGCTATCGCTGTACAGCCTGTAACATATTATCATGAGGGATTCGTAGCACATTCCATGAAAAGTTGCGCAGCGAATCTCAGTGTTTCCTACGAACCGCAGAAAGACATTTTCCGATGTTGTCGCTGTGTTTCCTTTTAACGTCACGGTTAAGGTTATGGTTAGTGTTACGGTTAGGGGGAGTGTGTTGTGTAGTGTACATAGGTGCAGGGGTGTAAAGTACTTGAGTAATTGTACTTCGTTACAATACTTAAGTACTGTTTTAGGGGATTTGTACTTTACTCAAGTATTATTAGGTTTGTATACTTGTACTTTTACTCAATTACATTTCAGAGAAAAAAACATACAGTTTACTCTTTACTTTTAAAATGCAGACCTACAAAGTACAAAGTACAAATCTCGCAGGTCCAACAATTTGAATTAGTATATTTGTTTCTCTGGCTGAATTAACGTTAACGTTATTAATCCTGCGGCCGCACTTTATTTAAAAACAGCCAATCGAATCCCCATCAATGGAAAATGTACCCGCCCATACCCATGCTGATTGGTCCTTGTGTAAGACTAGAAAGCGGGGATCTTTGATTAAACACCTGCTATCAGAAGAATAGACAGTCAAAAAAAAAGTTTTTTTGGATGTCCCGATCCGATTTTCCGAAGATCGGGATCGACAAAAAAAAAAGTAAAAAATTGATTTTTTTATATTTTTTTCCTTTTTTTCCTTTTTTTTTTATTCGACAAACATGACCATGTTCACGTCTTAAACTCATACTGAGGCCTTAGTTTTGGTTTTAAATTGCATATCATCATTAATTTATTTATTGTCACACAGAGCAGAAGAATTTTGCCAAAACAAACCAATAGTATCCAGCTGCAGAACGGCAGACCAGCCACACTCTCAGACCCAAATCAAAATATTTTTATTTATTTTTTTAATCCCAATTTCTCACATTACATTCACCCTGAATGTTGACGTTATCCAGGTGAAAAGTTAACTTCATTCAAGCGAGGCATTGCAATCTTTGACATAAATCATTTGATGTATAATTAAATCAAAGGAAATGCGTTTGGGTCTGAGAGTGTGGCTGGTCTGCCGTTCTGCAGCTGGATACTATTGGTTTGTTTTGGCAAAAAAAAAAATTATCGGATCGGGAAAGATTGGTATCGGTAGATACTCAAAATCACATGATCGGGATCGGATCGGGAGCAAAAAAACGTGATTGGGACATCCCTAATTTTAACTGTTTAGTACTTAAGTACATTTAAAAGTAGAAACTTTTTGACTTTTACTCAAGTGTGTTTTTAGCCAGATACTCTGACTTTTACTTGAGTACGATTTTGAGACAGTACCCATACTTTCACTTAAGTGTGTGTGTGTGTGTGTGTGTGTGTGTGTGTGTGTGTGTGTGTGTGTGTGTGTGTGTGTGTGTGTGTGTGTGTGTGTGTGTGTGTGTGTGTGTGTGTGTGTGTGTGCGTGCGTGCGTGCGTGCGTGCGTGCGTGCGTGTGTGTGTTTCCGTGCGTGCGTGCGTGTGTGTGTGTGTGTGTGTTTCCGTGCGTGCACCAAACCGGGCCGGGCCAGAAGCAACGGTCGGGGTAGACAGTGCAAACAATTCCGGGCATTCCTCTGAGAACCAAAGTAAACTAACCCAGGCATACTGACGTCGCCACGGCGTCCAGGTCAAAGAGGCCTCCGCCTGGATACCGTAAGGGGCCCTGCCACTCAGACCAAGACCCGGTGGATACGGTGGATCAATTCGATGGATTCGCGGAGTGTATTTTATTTTTTTTCAAATTTGAATATTGAAAAAATTATTATAATATCTTTTTGACTTGGAAAGGTTGCCAAAATAAGGACAAGTAAACTAAAATGGATCATCGGCTAGTAAACGGCAATGTTTTGGTAAAAGCTGCAATTGATTGACTTGAGGCCTTGGATGGCATGTTAGTGTAGTTCTCTTTCTTCCAAGATGGCTGCCTGTAAATATTGGTCACCATTTTAGAATAGGTTATAAAACACAATATCACTGTTCCATTTCTACTGTTCCAGATCCAGTAACAAAGCAGCATGTATACCCGGTTTGGTGCACGCACGAATATATATATATATATATATATATAGGGGTGGAACGGTTCACAAAATCCATGGTTCGGTTTGTATCACGGTTTTGGAGTCACGGTTTTCGGTTCAGTATACGTTTTTTAATTTAACACTTCATGCAAAAACTGAAAGAATGAGGCAGTTTGACATCAGGCACATAATTTTGACAGTGACCGGTTAGAGCTAGGAGAGATTTTGGTACAGCAAGAGGGGAGGCATTGCTGATTTAAACATGCTTCTCATTTATTTGGTAAAAAAAGGTTTACAGCGGTTTGCCTTAAATTATGTTTGGCACAAGACTGAACTGAAATATAGGCTACATTTTGTCAAAGTATTAAAGGTCCCATGCATTGCTATTCCTTGTACTATTTTGGCAACTTTACACAATTCCTGTGAGTCTATGGAACACATCTGTAACGTTTTTTTTTCAAAAGAAAATGCATTGTTTTGTATTTCTAATGAAGTACTCAAAAGCATAATTTTTCTAATTCAGGATTTCAGGCTGTTCTTGGATGGGCTCCGCCCATGAGCGCCTTGAGTGACAGTCACCCACAGTATGCACTGGCACAGAGAGAGAGATAGAGGTCAGGTTGTGTGTAAAATGCGTTTTTTTCCCCCCGACAGAAGATCCTCTCCCTCTCTCTCTCTCTCTCTCTCTCCCTCTCTCCGCTGGAAATTATAGTGCAGTATTTGAAATACAATGAAAGGAATATGGCTGTATTTCTTATCAAAGGGAAAAGTGCCCCTGAACCGAACAATACACACATGCCCCGAACGTGTACGGTTCAAATGCGTACCGTTCCGCACCCCTAATATATATCGTACAATGTGATTCAAGGTCATGCTAATTCTGCCATTCCACGGCGTACGACGTTATTGAGATCATATTTAATTTTTTCGCCATGGTATTCATTATTCCCTCACAGAGCCTGGTCTTTAATATTCACGCAGCCTGGTCTGATACAGTGGGAGCCTGCACAACTCTGCAACGCTTCAATACTGCCGCCTGGTGGATGATCGGCGAGTTACAACCGGAAATGGATCGAGTCGATCTCCGTGCATCTGGCAAATGCGTCCGGCACTCACATATTGTTGCGGGACTCTAGACACACATCCGTGTGTAGCGATCGCTGCCATAACGCAATAATCGATATGATTTGGGCGTTTATTATGATTATACAAACCGGAAATGGATCTAGGAGATCGCCGTCAAATAAGTGGGATCTTTTTCCTCCAGTCTCATCGGCGAACGGTAAGAGGACGCTGATGTCATTTTCAGCGTGTTTGTTTATTATTATTAATGCAAACTGCTCTGATCAATATATCACCCATACTACATAAAGCATTTACTGACGATCACGGAATTATAAATGCCCCCCCCGTTCATCCGCGCATGAAAAGTCATAACGTTTAGGATCATGTACAGTTGACATTTTTTATATAGTGTGTATCGCCAACAAACGGCAGTTGATAATCTATGCGTTTATGCCTATAAATCACGTTCTAGGAATTACTGCAGAAAACGATAAAAACATATTTATATTCTAGATGGTATTTTCGTATGAATCTATGAATGAAAAAGTATAACGTTCCCACATCCTGAACGATAGATAATCGATGTTGAATGGGTCATAGTAATGTCAATTTAGCAATACAATTTAAAAAGTTATAGCCCTGCAAAAAAGGTAAACATCTCCATAGGCTTAGACTGGTGGCAGTGATCATACATTGATGGATATAAGCGTGGCAGCGTGTGTTAAAAGTGTTAAAATATATTTTTTTTATTTTATAAAATGGTATACAAAATGGCACAGAGATAATCTAAGCAATAGGCAGAGCACGCTATCGTAACCGCAGACTCCAGATTACCGGAGACAGGCGTGTAATCTTTTGGTTTTACAGAAAGGAAAGCAGCCTATGTGAATTAAAGAGCAACTCTGAGTACTGTACGTTGCCTCCTATACACGAGGGCTAGGGCTTTTCATATTTGTAAAGCACATTTAATTTAAACGCTGCATGTGTGCTATTGTTACGCACCCCAGTAAGGGGACGCAACACAAGGCCACAGACACGTTAGGTCAGGGTGCAGTGACACAACCATGAAACAATTTGCAAAATAGTATTTATTTCACAAAAGAACAAAAACACAGCAACACAGAGAGCAAGGAGGACTACCTAGTGGCACCAAATAAAATAGTAAAAGGATACAAAAACCCACCCCCCTTTACAGGCGCTGAACGCCCAAAAGTACAGGTGGTGGTGCTCACTCTAAAGCTGGTGTCTTTAACATGATGTCACCTACGTGATGAAAAATGTAGACCCCAGGGTATCTTCCTGTCCTCAATGTCCCTGTGTGCGAAACAAAATATTAATACAAAGAAAAGCAATCACCATAGTAAGTAAGTAAGTAAAGTTTATTTATATAGCACTTTTCACAGAGACAACTCACAAAGTGCTTTACATAAAGCAGAAATAAAATAAAATAAAAAGCAAGAACCAGAGAGATAAGAGACAGAACAAAACACAATGAATCACAGAGAAACAAAACAAAATACATATTCTATACCTGAAGGAGAAGCTCAAACATTACCCAAAGGCCTGTTTAAACAGTAATGCTTTTAGCTGATTTTTTAAAATGTCAACAGACGCTACAGCTCTTAGGCCACGAGGAAGGGCATTCCAGAGTCTAGGCGCTACTGACTGAAAGGCTCTGTCACCTTTGGTGATCAGCCTGGTGCGCGGAATGACCAACAGATCCTGGTCAGCTGTCCTCAGGGTCCTGCTGGGCACATATGGTTCCAGCAGGTCAGTTAAATATTCTGGTGCCTGGCCGTGCAGAGCTCTGAAAGTGAGCACCAGGACTTTGAAATTAATTCTAAAATGTATAGGAAGCCAGTGCAAGGAGGCCAGAACTGGAGTAATGTGACACCTTCTGCTTGATCTGGTTAGCAGTCTTGCAGCAGTATTTTGGATGAACTGGAGGCGGTATATGGATGATTTATTGAGGCAGGTGAGAACCGAATTGCAGTAGTCTAGACCAGTGGTTCTCAACTTGTCTAGCCTCGGGACCCAACATTTTCCTTGGTCATTAAGTCGCGACCCAATTTTTTTAACCAGTATGATTTATTTAAAAAATAATTTTTTTTGCAGTAATACACAATCTTTCATGCACTGCTAAAAACATGAAATAAACACAAAAAAGTGCAACAAAAGTGCAACTAGGGCTAAAAACCCAATGAAATAAAATAATAATAAATAATATATGCTTCTTAGCAGATTTCTTAGCTTAACATAACAGACCTAAGTTTGGGGGAACTAATGGGATAACTAATGGGACCTAGACCTACAGTAAGTTTGGGGGAACAAATGGGATAACTGGGGTTGCAACAAAAGTACAACTAGGGCTAAAAACACAATGAAATAAAATAATAATAATAATAAATAATATATCCTTCTTAGCAGACTTCTTAGCTTAACATCCCAGGGAACTAATGGGATAACTGGGGATGTTGTTTGCTCCTGACAAGAGTCTCAAAGTCTGGGGTGATGGTAGACAAAGCAACTCTGAGGTCATGCTCAATGTCCAATCTGTTCCTCTGCTTTGTCTTCAGCTGGACCAGAGCTGAGAAGCCACTTTCACAAAGATAGGTAAAGTGCAAAATAAATAAATTATATATATATAAAAAAATTAATAAAAAATGTATACACACACATCCACAACCCACTCAAAATGGCCCCGCGACCCACTTTTGGGTCGCAACCCACCAGTTGAGAAACACTGGTCTAGACGAGAAGAAACGAAGGCATGGATGATCAACTCTAGGTCAGAGTGGGAAACCATCGACCTGAGCTTAGCAATATTCCTGAGATAGAAAAAACAGGTGCGGGTCACCGACTTGATATGGGTGTCGAGGTGCATGGCCTGATCAAAGTTTACCTCAAGGTTCCTGAGGTTGGGGCTCACATTAGTTTCTAGGGGCCCAAGGCAACCAGCCACCCTAGATGCAACGCCATCAGAGGCCACGATGAGCACCTCGGTTTTGGCCTCATTTAGCTGGAGGAAGTTGCTGGGTGACACAAGGGAAACAAATATACAAAGGGTTAATACAGAAATGTACAGCAAACTAAAGAACACCAAAACACAATGAAGTGAACCAGAGCTTTCACCAGCTCTACCAAATGTACCTAAGAACCAGAGCTTTTACCTCTGAAGAGCCACTGCTCTATATACCTAAGAACCAGAGCTTTTACCTCTGAAGAGCCACTGCTCTAGATACCTAAGAACCAGAGCTTTTACCTCTGAAGAGCCACTGCTCTATATACCTAACAACACACAGAATTATCACCAAAGACGCAGAGAGACACCCACCACCACAATGAGCCAAAAGAGCTAACTAACACTGCACAAAATGGGATATATAAAGGGAGAGTGGATGTTGATTGCAGATCAGCTTCAGCTGCCGTTGCACTGGGGTGAGTTGCTGATTGACCAGCTGGCTGCTGGTGCTGCAACTGGGAGACACCTGAGAATGGGATGTTACACAGGAGGGAGACAAAAACAGAACAACCAAAAACATGCCTATATACACACACACACAACAGATAACATACATAACCCCCATATATATATATATATATATATATATATATATATATATATATATATATATATATATATATATATATATATATATATATATATATATATATATATATATATATATATATATATATATATATATATATATATATATATATATATATATATATTAAGGCTGTCAAATATATCGCGTTAACTCCCGATTCTATTAATGCCAACACATTTTTTTAACTCAAGTTTTACTAGACTTCACTCAGGTGTATTATTGATGCTCTCATTGATACTATGTTTGTTTCTGAAGTGTGTGTGTGTGTGTGTGTGTGTGTGTGTGTGTGTGTGTGTGTGTGTGTGTGTGTGTGTGTGTGTGTGTGTGTGTGTGTGTGTGTGTGTGTGTGTGTGTGTGTGTGTGTGTGTGTGTGTGTGTGTGTGTGTGTGTGTGTGTGTGTGTGTGTGTGTGTGTGTGTGTGTGTGTGTGTGAGATATAGAGAGAGAGGGGGGTGAGAGAGATGAGGAAGGGGCAAAAGAGAAAAAGTTCTGGGAGAGTGTGTGTGTGAGGGAGAGAGGGGGGGTGTGTGATTAATCAGCCCTTGTGTGTGTGAATGTAACAAGTTCCTAACGTTTTCTTTCCCCTATTATTTCATGCACACTTTATTCATTGTTTTAAATTATAATTTTCTTTTAAGTTATTTTGTGCATCACTCTGTTTTGAATTTGATGCAAATTTGCAATGCATGAGGGTCATCCTTTTGTGTTAAATGGCTGCACAAAGCAAGCATTTGTTGACTCGCATGTTGATAAGAGTATTAAAACTTGGAACTTGAAAAAGATCTGTTTAAGGTAAAAAAGAAATTAAAAATAAAAATGCGATTAATTTGCGATTAATCGCGAGTTAACTATGGACAATCATGCGATTAATCGAGTTAAATATTTTAATCGTTTGACAGCACTAATATATATATATATACACATAAGGTAACAGCTATATAACCTAAATAAAGCCTGACTGGTTTATTGTCACAGGGGGGGGAGACGAGTGACGAGTCATTTTAACCCTTTCACTGCCACACTACCAAACGGTTAACCCTGTCACTGCGACAACACACATAAGGTTAACCCTTTCACTGCCACACGACAGCCAGTTAACCTTCTAACCTGATAGTAAAGGGTTAACCTTCTGTCGTGTGGCAGTGAAAGGGTGAAGTGCATTCTCACTAGAGATAGAGACGGACGGCTAGACAGTCAGACAGACACAGAGAGAAAGACAGACAGAGAGACAGACACACAGAGAGACAGACAGACAGAGAGAAAGTCAGACAGACACACAGAGAGACAGTCAGACAGACACACAGAGAGACAGTCAGACAGACACACAGAGAGACAGTCAGACAGACACACAGAGAGACAGTGAGACAGACACACAGAGAGACAGTCAGACAGACACACAGAGAGACAGACCGACAGATACACTGAGAGACAGACAGACAGACACACAGAGAGACAGACAGACACACAGAGAGACAGACTGACAGACACACTGAGAGACAGACAGACAGACACACAGAGAGACAGACAGCCACACAGAGAGACAGACAAACACACAGAGAGACAGACAAACACACAGAGAGACAGTCAGACAGACACACAGAGAGACAGTCAGACATACACACAGAGCGACACACAGACAAACACACAGAGAGACAGACACACAGAGAGACAGACACACAGAGAGACAGTCAGACATACACACAGAGCGACAGACAGACAGACACACAGAGAGACAGACACACAGAGAGACAGTCAGACAGACACACAGCGAGACAGACAGACACACAGAGAGACAGACACACAGAGAGAGACAGACAGACAGACACACAGACACACAGAGAGACAGACACACAGAGAGACAGTCAGACAGACACACAGCGAGACAGACAGACACACAGAGAGACAGACACACAGAGAGAGACAGACAGACAGACAGACAGACAGACACACAGAGAGACAGACAGACAGCCACACAGAGAGACAGTCAGACAGACACACAGAGAGACAGTCAGACAGACACACAGCGAGAAAGACAGACACACAGAGCAACAGACAGACAGACACACAGAGACACAGACAGACAGACACACAGCGAGAAAGACAGACACACACAGCGAGACAGACAGACACACAGAGAGACAGACAGACAGCCACACAGAGAGACAGTCAGACAGACACACAGAGAGACCGACTGACAAAGAAAATACTCTACTATCTTTTACGAGACAGACAAGGCACAGGCGGAAGAATTGTGACAGACACAATCACGCAAAGAATTGTAGCGAGAACAAGAAAATATACGAGAAACACAGAGAGTCTGAGGCGGACGGTAGACTGGGAGAGGCCGTGTGCGTCTGTCTGGTGGTCCTCTCAGTGTGTGTGTGTGTGTGTGTGTGTGTGTGTGTGTGTGTGTGTGTGTGTGTGTGTGTGTGTGTGTGTGTGGTGTGTGTGTGTGTGTGTGTGTGTGTGTGTGTGTGTGTGTGTGTGTGTGTGTGTGTGCGCACGCCTCCAGGGGGGAATAGTTTCTCTTGCAGGCCAGCTCTGGGCTCTATTTGCCCAGCTTTGATGGACTGAGCTTCTCTCTTTTTCTCTCTCTCTCTCTCTCTCTCTCTCTCTCTCTCTCTCTCTCTCTCTCTCTCTCTCTCTCTCTCTCTC
>NC_140165.1:23437988-23457988 GCF_963971535.1 Notolepis coatsorum
GATATGGGTGTCGAGGTGCATGGCCTGATCAAAGTTTACCTCAAGGTTCCTGAGGTTGGGGCTCACATTAGTTCTAGGGGCCCAAGGCAACCAGCCACCCTAGATGCAACGCCATCAGAGGCCACGATGAGCACCTCGGTTTTGGCCTCATTTAGCTGGAGGAAGTTGCTGGGTGACACAAGGGAAACAAATATACAAAGGGTTAATACAGAAATGTACAGCAAACTAAAGAACACCAAAACACAATGAAGTGAACCAGAGCTTTCACCAGCTCTACCAAATGTACCTAAGAACCAGAGCTTTTACCTCTGAAGAGCCACTGCTCTATATACCTAAGAACCAGAGCTTTTACCTCTGAAGAGCCACTGCTCTAGATACCTAAGAACCAGAGCTTTTACCTCTGAAGAGCCACTGCTCTATATACCTAACAACACACCAGGCCACGTGAGCGGATCGGCGCGGCCGAGAATCCGCTCTTCGCTCTTTAAAGCTTGGTCCGCTCCGCTAATCACTCATGTTGACCCCGCCCCCAAGTCGCTCTCCGCTCGCTCCCCGCTCACCTTGAATCGAGCGCTCCCCGCTCCCCGCGCCAGATCGCTCGTCAGTTTTTTTTCTTCTTTTTTTGTAGCATGGTGTAAATGAGCTCAAACTACAACAGTCTACACCCCCTGGGCCCCTTAACAATTGTTTGTATTGAGCCGCATTGTAATTGTAGCCATTCTGCAATGTTAAATAACGTTGTTTATCCATTCACTATCTCTATTAAGCGATGATAGGCTAGCCGAGCCACAATGCTATGGTCGTTGCCATTAACGTTAGCATGTAAGCTAAGGTCAACAACAATGGCGTCGATACTTTTTCTAACTGGATTGAGTGTGGGCGTCTCTACAGTGACAAAGCCTGAACGAACAGCCTATCACAGGTTCACCCTTCTCATTGGTTGAAAATGGCCTTCATGTTTGTACATCGCCATCTGTTGCTTTGGCATTGTACTGCATGTATATATTACATCAGTGTTAAACCACTGTGAGCGGCCTGGAGTGGATTGGAGCGGAGGAGAACTCTCGCTCCGGACGTCGCGCCGACTCATTTTAAAACCCACTCCTCGCTCACGTCAAAACCGGCCGCTCCGCGCCCCGCGCCGCTCACGCTCCGATCCGCTCACATGCACTGCAACACACAGAATTATCACCAAAGACGCAGAGAGACACCCACCACCACAATGAGCCAAAAGAGCTAACTAACACTGCACAAAATGGGATATATAAAGGGAGAGTGGATATTGATTGCAGATCAGCTTCAGCTGCCGTTGCACTGGGGTGAGTTGCTGATTGACCAGCTGGCTGCTGGTGCTGCAACTGGGAGACACCTGAGAATGGGATGTTACACAGGAGGGAGACAAAAACAGAACAACCAAATATATATATATATATATATATATATATATAATATATATATATATATATATACACATAAGGTAACAGCTATATAACCTAAATAAAGCCTGACTGGTTTATTGTCACAGGGGGGGGGAGACGAGTGACGAGTCATTTTAACCCTTTCACTGCCACACTACCAAACGGTTAACCCTGTCACTGCGACAACACACAGAAGGTTAACCCTTTCACTGCCACATGACAGCCGGTTAACCTTCTAACCTGATAGTAAAGGGTTAACCTTCTGTCGTGTGGCAGTGAAAGGGTGAAGTGCATTCTCACTAGAGATAGAGACGGACGGCTAGACAGTCAGACAGACACAGAGAGAAAGACAGACAGAGAGACAGACACACAGAGAGACAGACAGACAGAGAGAAAGTCAGACAGACACACAGAGAGACAGTCAGACAGACACACAGAGAGACAGTCAGACAGACACACGGAGAGACAGTCAGACAGACACACAGAGAGACAGTGAGACAGACACACAGAGAGACAGTCAGACAGACACACAGAGAGACAGTCAGACAGACACACAGAGAGACAGACCGACAGATACACTGAGAGACAGACAGACAGACACACAGAGAGACAGACAGACAGACACACAGAGAGACAGACTGACAGACACACTGAGAGACAGACAGACAGACACACAGAGAGACAGACAGCCACACAGAGAGACAGACAAACACACAGAGAGACAGACAAACACACAGAGAGACAGTCAGACAGACACACAGAGAGACAGTCAGACATACACACAGAGCGACAGACAGACAAACACACAAAGAGACAGACACACAGAGAGACAGACACACAGAGAGATAGTCAGACATACACACAGAGCGACAGACAGACAGACACACAGAGAGACAGACACACAGAGAGACAGTCAGACAGACACACAGCGAGACAGACAGACACACAGAGAGACAGACACACAGAGAGAGACAGACAGACAGACACACAGAGAGACAGACAGACACACAGAGAGACAGACACACAGAGAGACAGTCAGACAGACACACAGCGAGACAGACAGACACACAGAGAGACAGACACACAGAGAGAGACAGACAGACAGACAGACACACAGAGAGACAGACAGACAGCCACACAGAGAGACAGTCAGACAGACACACAGAGAGACAGTCAGACAGACACACAGCGAGAAAGACAGACACACAGAGCAACAGACAGACAGACACACAGAGACACAGACAGACAGACACACAGCGAGGAAGACAGACACACACAGTGAGACAGACAGACACACAGAGAGACAGACAGACAGACACACAGAGAGATAGACAGACAGCCACACAGAGAGACAGTCAGACAGACACACAGAGAGACCGACTGACAAAGAAAATACTCTACTATCTTTTACGAGACAGACAAGGCACAGGCGGAAGAATTGTGACAGACACAATCACGCAAAGAATTGTAGCGAGAACAAGAAAATATACGAGAAACACAGAGAGTCTGAGGCGGGACGGTAGACTGGGAGAGGCCGTGTGCGTCTGTCTGGTGGTCCTCTCAGTGTGTGTGTGTGTGTGTGTGTGTGTGTGTGTGTGTGTGTGTGTGTGTGTGTGTGTGTGTGTGTGTGTGTGTGTGTGTGTGTGTGTGTGTGTGTGTGTGTGTGTGTGTGTGTGTGTGTGTGTGTGTGTGTGCGCACGCCTCCAGGGGGGAATAGTTTCTCTTGCAGGCCAGCTCTAGGCTCTATTTGCCCAGCTTTGATGGACTGAGCTTCTCTCTTTTTCTCTCTCTCTCTCTCTCTCTCTCTCTCTCTCTCTCTCTCTCTCTCTCTCTCTCTCTCTCTCTCTCTCTCTCCGTTTGTCAGGAGAACAAGTTTCTGGGGGGGCGATCGCGGTCACAAATAATGCTTTTGCGCCCAAGGATCACACACGGGATCACACACACAGACTGTTTGCAGAGAGTGGATTCTCCGACAGATAATCCACAGTGGAGTTTTGGTTATTTTCTTTTTCTTCGTCAGGAGCGTAAGTAGTACAGTCCCCTTCATGTGATCCCTTCAGTCGCTACAAAGAAAAAGAGACATCCTACTGTATGAGAGAAGGTTCTGGCAGGATCTGATCCCAGGCCAGCAGGGGATAACGATCCAAAGGACGAAGGGGTATTATCCTCTGAGTTTTGAGGGCTGTCGCATCGTATTGTATCATGTTCCTGAGGTTGAGAGAGATATGGGGAGAGAGATGGAGAGAGAAAGATAGAGGGGGAGAGAGAAAGAGAGATAGAAAGAGAGATATGGAGAGAGATAAAGAGGGAGAGTGAGAGATAGAGAGGGAGGGTGAGATAGATAGAGAGGGAGAGATGAATAAAGAAAGGTAGAGAGAGAAATAAAGAGAGAGGGAGATAGAGAGAGAGGGAGACAGAAACAAAGAGAGAGAGAGAGAGAGAGAGAGAGAGAGAGAGAGAGAGAGAGAGAGAGAGAGAGAGAGAGAGAGAGAGAGAGAGAGAGAGAGAGAGAGAGAGAGAGAGAGAGAGAGAGAGAGAGAGAGTAGGCTAGAACCTCTGGGATTGACAGGTTTACTGAATTGCTCCCAGTTTAATCTACTGTACTGTGTGTTTATAGTGGACTTCCTGTGTCCAGTGCAGATGACAACACAGTAATGGTTTTACTGACATAGGCCCAGATTTGCACCCCTATAAGCAAAGTCAACCTCACACTTTTTGCAAAACAATACACACAGTGATTTGCAAAACACTAAACACACTTGCATTACATTACACATAGATTCTCAAATTACCACACATATGAGCCAATTGGTTAAACACAGCAATCAGATGCACAAACACACCATCGCTTAATTGTAGATACACCAATCAGGTTTAAGCACTATAAAAATGCAGCAGGTGAGTTCACCTGTCTTCAACCAAAATGGAAGGAGAGTGAAGTACTGTACACAGAGAACGTGAAAATATACAATACATTCACCAAACACTACACAAGACAACCAATGATGCAGACTGATGAAAATATAAATGTTCTCTCCATATACCCAAATCAGTCAACATGTCAACATGGAGAATCACAACAAAAAAAATCTCTTGCCAGATCCAGCTAGGCAAAGAGATAATGTCTAGTATTTTCTGTACTCTATTTAAATTTTTTCTATTTTTGTTTTTGTTTTACTGTAATTTTAACCTGTACTGGATACAGTATTTTATGTTTGTCTGATATTTGCTGAGCTTACTGTGTTATGCACACTGTAGTAGCATGAAAACTGGGACATGTGATTCTCCATGTTGAAATGTTGACTGATTTGGTTATATGGAGAGAACATTTCTATTTTCATCAGTCTGCATCATTGATTTGGGTATATGGAGAGATTTTTTTTCATCAGTCTGCATCAATGATTTGGGTATATGGAGATAAATAAATTAAATTTTCATCAGTCTACAGCATTGGTCTTGTGTAGTGTTTGGTGAATTTATTGTATATTTGCACATTATCTGTGTACTTCACTTACTCTAATCACTGAGAAGTAGAATTGCTAAATGTGTTTTAGGTTAAACACAGCAGTGTGTAACTGGTTCAAACAGAATGAAGTCATATGAAACGTGTGTTTCATATGGTAACAAAATGTAGTTTTTATAAATTAGTGTATAGTTTAATTTAGCAAAGGATCTGAGGTGTTCTGATAATTGTGTGTGTGGTTGTGCTAATTGTGTGTAGTGTTTTGAAACACAGGGCCCTGTTTTCAAAATCGTGCTTAAGCAATCGAAAAAATTATATACATAATGTTTCAGTCTTCTCATAAAAAAAATATTCGATTTTGGGGTATTTTCCTGCCTTTGGTCCGCTTTGCATTCACATCTCAAACGAGTATGTAGTTGAGTCATTTTGTGGCACAAGCTCAGACCTCATGGAGATCAGCTGAGACGGAGACTGTTCTATCCAGTCCTCGACAGAATGCTGCAAGAGCTTGAGAGCAGGTTCTCATGAGTTGGAGAACAACGTATGAGAGGCATACAGGCATGTTATCCAGCATCAGACCAGTTTCTCTCAGTGGAATTGCTGCAACCCCTCGCCACACATTACAATATCCAATTACTGCCAGAGGAGATCACAGTTGCAAAGTGTTTCTTGGCCAGGACAGGCAGAGATGCAGTCCCTACTATCCAAAGTGTATTTTCCCTCCTGGATGATAATAATAATAATAATGCATTTTATTTATAATGCGCCTTTCAAGACACTAAAAAAAAAAGTCCACAAATCGGTGAATGAAAAAATTATATAGGATCAAATGAAAACTACTTGCTAAAAATTGATGTTTAAAAGAAAACCAAAGAAAAATACCAAACACTAACAAACATTCAGCACAGACAATGGGGATGCTGCCATCAAAAAAAATTTAAAAATGTAATTTTTATTTTTATTAATTTTTTTAGATCTGGGTCTAGGAGAAAAACATCCGGTGCTAAAGCCCCGGAAGCCCAGGGCTAACGACGCCACTGTGGATCATTTCACCTGGAAGCAAAAGGATTCCATACCGCTACCAGCAGCGATTGGCCTATCGCAAGATCTGCCCTCTTGTGTTGATCCTCCAATCACAACCGTTGCTTAGCCGTTTGTCAGAGTTAAGCAACAGTTGTGATTGGAGGATCAAGAAAATAGATAGATAGATAGATGTACGGTGAGATGCTCGGTTTATCTACTTAACTCATTAATTGCCAAACCCGAGATAAGTCGGGTTAACTCGACCAGCGTTGGCTGCCAGACCCGAGATATCTCGGGTTTTGGTCGTTTATTCTTTTATTCGATATTTGTATTCATTATTCATCCAGGGAGCTTGGTGTTACCATAGGGAATGAGTCTGAGATCGCCAAAGTGCAATACCGGCCGCATCCAGCTAGACGGCGGTATCGAGCACCCTTTGAAACCTTGTATCTGTTGTAATCACGGCGAGAGCCTTCCTCACCCCTCCTCCTTCCTCACCATCACCATCACGGCGGAAGCCTCCCTCACCGTTTATCCTCTCACACCCTTATATGGGCAGCATCCGTTCCCCGGTTCCCCACGCTGCCAGCACATCAATCAACACGGCTGTGACGGATTCCCTCATCAGTGTGAGGATACTTCAGCCCGCAGATCCTGTTCTACCCTTGTCGGAGTGTTAACCTTACTTCCTAGGTACGACGAGCTCTAGCCTTGCTACTCAAAATCTTGTTGAATTGCCTTGTCGCTAATCCTGTTCTCTCTGTGCCCCAGGACCACCGCCCCGGTACTCCGCTCACCTGGACGCCCCGTGCCGCACACGGAACGCACCATTCCTCATCTCGAGAACATTCTTGTACCTGTTGCACATTCCTATTTGTGAAACTGTCTGCTTCCCCGTGCGGCACATGGAACGCACCATTCCTCATCTCGAGAACATTCTTGTACCTGTCTGTTGCACATTCCTATTTGTGAAACTGTCTGCTTGGGGAATCATAATTAAAACCAAACTAAACCGCTCCATTCTCTCTCCTCCTGTGTTCTGCAATTGGGCTCTGCCAAACCCCTATCCTAATAGTTTCTTGGCCTGTGCAACGGTCAAATGTCACCGGGCTCACTTTTCTTTGTCGGGCGCATGGAGCGGTTATAACGATCGTATTATAACGACACGTCGAATGCTCCCGATGCATGATGTGTGGTGGATTATGTTGGCGACACGATCGACACCAATACTGGGACTCGCGATCAGATAATTGGAATATTCTTTTTGGGGTACACCCTAGTGATGGTAAGGGCTATATGATATCAATCCTGCGTTGATCCAACCATGTCTTCACCCTGATCGCAACATGTCTGTGTAACGTTACTCCACAACGTATGCCGTTGGTGACGATCAAAGCATCAAAAAACAACCCCCCCCCCAGCCCCCTTTCATGCATTCATGATGAAACATAATACCTATGATATAGATTTGATTTGGGAATAATAGCGTGTACATGTAACCCAGGTTTCAGATTCATAACTATTTAGTCATGGGAACATAAATAGTTAATGCCATTGAGTAAGAACATAAATAGTTATTGCTATTATTAAGAATCAGTGGAGGTCCAGCTGACCAGGAGAAAAGGGAGCTGGATTGGGCACACACTTCGAAGACACAAAACCGCAATAACCAAACAGGCATTAACCTGGAACCCACAAGGCAAGCGAGGCAGAGGAAGACCCAAAAACACCTGGAGAAGAGACACTGAGCAGGAACTCAAGACAAGGGGACTGACGTGGAAACAGCTGGAGAGGATGGCGCAAGACAGACGTGGGTGGAAACTTTTCATCAATGGCCTATGTTCCGAAAGGAATAAAAAGGCCTAAGTAAGTAAGTATTATGTAAGAACATAAGTAGTCAATATTATTGGGTACCAAGTCCTTTGAATTACAGCACTGCCCTTTAATTTACGTCATGACGCGAGATAGATATCACGACAACCACGCCTTGCTTTACAGCAGGTGAGTCTTGCACTACGTGCAGATGAGACACACACATCCACGGAGATGACGCAGCTGAACGTTGCTGCTGCCGAGATGAAATAGCATGATAAAAACAGTTATCAAACAGTTATAAAAGATTCCCCCAGTTGCAAAACCGAAGAAGCGTTGCAGTTAAAGTAACCTGCGGTTTTGGTCAACATTGTGCTGTTCATTGTCGAATATGCAAAATGGTTAGCTCCATGCTACAAGCTAATAATGCTACAAGCTAAATAACGTAGCTCATTCTTAAATGGAAACTAGGAAGGAACCATTTCAGAAATACTTATAATTGTATTGATATGCTGTACGATAAGAACATGGTCTATATACATTTTGACTGTTTTTGAGAGTTTAATATGGAACGTGAGGAATGTCCCATATGCTAGCGCACTTTAGCCTAACTTAGCATGGGACAGACAGACATTCCCACGTGCTGTGATATGATGAAGCGATAAAAGATGGTAAATAGCTTTTAGTTTCTGAATGCCTGCTTGCAAGCAGGCCAGGTTTTTAGGTTTTCCCAGCACCCCGTTCCACCCTGGAAGCAGTTCCAGACCACCCATCACCACGTGTGCCCACGCGGGACGAGGCGGTGTGCCGGACCGATACAAGATGGCGAGCCAACCCACTGAACCTCTGATATAGCTCAAGGCTAATGCCAGCCTGATGTGAATACCCCTGTTGTTCAACTCCTGTTACCTCAACAGTCCGGTAGGGTTGAACTGATTGAACTTGAATCATAAGAACTTCCACGAATTGAACTGACCTATATCCTTTTCTGATACACGAACTGATTGAATGAGAATACAAGGACATTCCAAGGGCTTCGACCCCGTTCACTTTTTGCTATTTTGATATTGTATTTTGTATTTGATTTGATTTAAGTTGATATATGGGTACTGATATTATCCTATAAGAAGGGAGAATTAAAGGGTAAATACACCCGGTAAGATACTTGAACCACTGGTAAGATACTTGAACCATTGATATTTCTCCTATAAGAAGGGCGACTTAAAGGGTAAATATGCCCAGTAAGATACCTGAACTGCTGATGTTCTCTTGTAAAGAGGACGAGTTAAAGGCAGTGGCGGCTCGTGGGACTGTATTTGGGAGGGGCGCATGCACACGGCCGATTTCTTTATCATATGGTGTGCATTTGTGCAATACCACATTTTCCCAGGCGGTGGCGCCATTTCTCCATGTAAATGACAACACACTGTGTAACTGAGGGGTACAATTCCCTGACTGTATTACTAGATATGATACTTACTACCACTACCTTTGTATTTAATATTCGGCCACCCAGTACACGGCATAAATATATTATCATAAACACTCTCACGTAGATGAAACGGATCCAACACAAATGTACGAATTAGAAACAGGTCTTTATTTCTACACAGCGATGGTGTGTAGAACAAGCACTTAATCACTTAATTACATTTATGAATTGAAATAGTATGCACTTTTATGGCAAAGAGTATTCGTCGGTATATCAATAGAGAATGTCCAATCTCTGAAGGCGCAGGTGGTAAATATACGACCTGGAATAGTTAAGGAATAACAGCAATGATACTTTAATGATTATATACTAGATACACTAGAGGGGGTTAATCCGGTCGCTTGTAAGCCGACAGGAGTAGGAAGGGGGGGGGGGGTAGAATCCGGCTGCCTCGTCCGGCCAAGGGTATCCCAGGTGAACCCACTGTAGTGCCGTTCAATGCGCCGGCGATCCTTGGACCACAGATGAAAGCAGGTGGACTCTTTGTGGGCCGGCTCTCTCCGGTCCACGGGGGAGAGACGTGAAGCGACCTCGTCTTGCAGAGCGTCTCCTCACCTTGCGTCCTCTCCAGGGGGGGGGGGGTTCCAACACACGGCAGTGTCGGGGGTCTTTATCCATGGAATAATCAAAGTATACAAAGCATAATCCGTGCCTGGGAAGGCGGGCTGTCGTCGGTAGAATAATCCGGTATACAGGTCCACTCGCTCGTCGGCTCTGGGGCTCCTCGGGTGCAGCTTCACATGGGGTCAACCACCCTGGGTAAGCAGCCAGTTCTCTGCCCGAAACGATGGGGTACTGACTACGGTAGTATTCTCACCGCACGAAGCACTATATATTAACAGACTATTATTAGCTTAATAGACTACGTCCAACTCGACGATATAGTGCCAAATATGACTATTCAAATATTAATATACACGATGTCTCAATACCGATGGTAGGCGAACTTGGTCTTACTCCCACACGTGGCGTCGCGGGGAGGCTTTACGTCTGTGACTCTATTGGAGGGTAAGAAACTGGACTGAAAAGAAAGTCCTACTTTAGTAGCGCAGTATATATACGCACTATGAACAAATAGTCCCATTAGTGGTGCGGTAGCCAGATTCCTACGCGGAACTAGGACTTGTTCGTACATGTGGAGCGGTACGTTTGAACTGGGTCTGAGGGGTATGGCAGCCTGGCACCAAGGTCTCGACCAATAGTAGAATGGAGACTATTATGGGATGTTCAGTAGGCTAGAATGGATATTCAATGCATATTGTACAAGGAATATACAAGGGATATCAGGGAATATTAGAGAATATACAAATACAATTAAATATATATATATAAATAAATATATATATTCGGTTTAATCTGGCCCTTCACAACAGCCACCCCCTGAATAGGTCCCAGACCTAATCAGTTAAACAGAGACAGATTAATCGCGTTGCCTATTTACACATAAGGGTTTGCTGTAGGGGTCAGTCAACTTCACAAAGTCATAGGGTTGTAGGGTCATGGTCATCATCGATTGTGTCTGGGAGTCGAGGCAGTTCTATGAGCCTCGCCACGGGACGGGTGTAAGTGCGACCCTGGACGAGCACTTCAGCTGCTCGGACCTTGCCGTCGGCACCGGTGATCACTTTGCTTACGCGGCCGGACGGCCACATAGCTCTGGGCAGTGATTGATCAATAATCATGACGACTGTTCCTTCTGTCAAATTGTCTCTCTCCTTTACCCACTTCTGGCGGGTCTGTAGAGACGGTAGGTAGTGCAGTAGGAAACTGTTCCAAAACTTGTCGGCTAATACTTGGCTGTACCTCCACATTCGTCGGCCGTTCGCTTCTTCAGGCCGGTACATTGTCTGTGGTAATGCAGGATCTAGCCGCCCCATCAGGAGTGTGTTGGGGGTAACTGGGTCGATATCCGCCACATCACTGGAGACATATCCGAGGGGCTTCGAGTTAAGTACTCCCTCAATCTCCGTGAGGACTGTCATTAGGACTTCTTCCGCCACAGTCTGGGCCCCAAGTACTGCGTACAGGGCTGTCTTTATGGAGCGCACTTCTCGTTCCCAAGTGCCACCGAAGTGGGGTGCGTTTGGGGGGTTGAATTGGAAATCAACCTGTGCTGGAGCGAGGTGGGTCTTAAGTTCTGGGCCCATAGCTTGGAAGCTCTCTCTCAGCTCTCTTTCGCCGCCTTTGAAGTTTGTCCCATGATCGGACAATAGGGTAGACGGTCTTCCTTTCCGTGATGTGAATCTTCGGAAGGCCATAAGGAATGAGTCTGTGCTCATGGTCGGGAGAAGCTCGATGTGTATCGCTCTGGTGGTCATGCATTTGAATACAATACCCCACCGCTTCTCGGTTCCTCTTCCTTTCTTTATGTGCAGCGGGCCAAAGCAGTCCATACCCGTTGAGTGGAATGGCTTGTCACCGATTCGGAGGCGACATGGAGGAAGGTCAGCCATCCTTGGTATGCTGGGCTGCGCGCGGCACTTGCGGCAGTCTAGACATGTTCGCTGGAAGCGTCGTACCGCCTCTCTTCCTTGTAGGATCCAGTAACGACGTCTGATTTCCGCGAAGACTCTTTCTGCTCCTGCGTGATGTACATCCTCATCGTATTTCTTTATAATCAGCTCTGTGACCTTGTGTCGGCTGTTCAATACGATCGGGTATTTAATGTCATCCGGTAGATTGGGGGCTCTGCGTAGGCGACCACCCACTCTGATGAGGGTATGAGCGTCGCTCTCGGGGGCCAGGTGAATTAATCTGCTGTTGGATGGGACGGGCTTTCCTCCCTGTAGACAGGCCAATTCATCGGGGAACGAGTCTCTCTGGGCTCGCTGCAGTAGAAGCAATTTTGCTTCCTCGTAGTTAGCTGCTGACATATCAGCGGGGGACTTGCACTCCGGGTGGTACCGCAGGAATGTTCTTTGTTGTGCACTCTCTATGGACGTGCAATCGTCTATGTTAGGGTCGGTGGAGGCTACGGTGCTCAATCCACAGAACACAGACTTCTTATTTTCCACCTCCTCTGGACTTGCTTCCCTCGGGATAGGCATGGGCCACTGTCCTTCCGGGAGTCTTAGGAATGCGGGGCCGTCACTGTAGACATTGCGACGGGTGAGGTCATCTAGGGGCATCCCCCGGGTGATGACGTCAGCTGGGTTCTGTTTTGTATCAACGTAGCGCCACTCTGTTTCTCCGGTTAACTCTTCGGTTAAGTCTTGAATCTCGGTGACTCTGACTCCCACGAAGACTTTGTACTTGCATGAGTCCGATTTGATCCAGGCGAGTACCGTCGTGGAATCTGACCACAGGATTGTTCTAGACACCGGTATGGTGAGCTCACGTTGGATGAGCGTGGCTAGGTGCGCTCCGGCTAGGGCTGCGCAGAGCTCTAGACGTGGGATAGATTGTTGCTTGCGTGGGGCTATTCTCGAGCGGGCGAGGACAAATGCTGTGTAGATCTCTCCCCCCTGGTCTTGGGCCCGCAAGTAGGCTACTGATCCGTATGCGACCTCTGAGGCGTCACTGAAGACGTGTAAGTCCATTTTATATGTCTCTGGCCTCACCGTGGGTGGGAAGTAGCTTCGGCGCATATTAACGCCTGGGAGTGAGTCGAGCTCCATCTCCCACTCTCTCCAGGTGGATGCAAGGTGTGCGGGAATGGGGTCGTCCCAGCCCTGGTCCTTGTCCCACAATGCTCGTACAATCATTTTTGCCCTGGTGGTGTACGGTAGAATACATCCTAGCGGGTCATATTGTCGGGCGAGTGTTGTGTACACACTCCGTCTGGTGGTCGGCGCCGCCGCCGGCCTTCCCTGCTCCGTAGTCAGGGGCTTGTGTCTGTAGTGAAGCGAATCTGTTTTGAATCGCCACACCAATCCCAGGGTCATCTCCTGGGCTTCTCCCGGGATTGTAGCCATCCAGGTCTCGCTGCTGGCTGCCTTGTCCTCGGAGGAGAGGCTGCGCAGTACTTGCGGATCGCTGCTGGCCCACTGCCTGAGATCAAAGCCGCCTTTGATCAATGAGGCGCGGAGTTTAATCAGGAGAGCCTCGGCTTCTTCCTGGGTTGAAAGGCTTTGTAGACAGTTGTCTACGTAGAAGCTGTTCTTTACGCTGTGTCGGACCTCTTCGTCCGCTGCTGGGTCCTCTGCTACATGTTTCTGTAGTGCAAATGTCGCACAGCAGGAGCTGCACGTCGTTCCGAAGGGGAGGACTTCCCATTGGTAGATGGCTGGGTGCTCATCTCCTGGCTTCTCTCTCCATAGGAACCGTAACAGGGGCTTGTCCGCCTCTACTAATCTCACCTGCAGGAACATTCCTTTAATGTCCCCGCTGATGGCCACCTTTTCCTGGCGGAAGCGGAGTAGGACGCCGAGTAGGGAGGGGCCGAGTGTGGGACCGGGCAGTAACTCTTTATTCAGATTTTGGGATCCGATCTGGTAGCTGCAGTTAAATACTATGCGGTCTTTACCGTTGTGATGGACCTTGTGGTGGGGCACGTACCACGATTCAGTGGTCTGGTCAGCCTCTTTAATGTCCATCTTTGTGACGTGTCCCGCTGTGATGAGCTTCTCAATCTCAGCGCGGTATACACTCTCTTGGGCGGGGTTCTTGGCTAAGCGCCGCTCCGTGTTCAGCAGGTACCGTTCTGTGGCGTCTGTCTTGGCGTGGAAAGTAGGCATTCCTTCTCGCCGCAGGAGTGGCGTGCCGTATCTCAACATGCCGTTGACCGGGACTCTCTTGGTCCCTGTCTCGAGGAGGTGAATTGCGTAAATGTCATCTTTAGAGCGAATGTCTTTCTTTCCGTTCTTAAAGGGCATTTGTTCCAAGGTCCATAGCCGCTCTACGTGTTGCAGGAGTGCGGTTTCTCCCTCTGTGACTCGGGAGTGGAGACATCTAGTGGCTGTACTTCGGTTGAGAGATTTGGCGAGCGGGCCTTGGAGAGTCCATCCCAAACGGGTCTCGACTGCTGCAGGACAGCCTCGGGGTCCGGTATGAACCCGGTCTATCGGGACAATGAGGTCTGCATGGTCGGAGCCTATCAACAGGGTCGGCATAGCATTGTCTATGAGCGGGATCGGTAACTTGCGCAGATGTGCATATTTCTCCATCAGCTTGGCGACGGGGTATGTGTACCGCGACAGTCCTATTTCTTGGCTGGTGAAAGCGTCTGCAATCTGGTACCGTCGCTCAGGCTGGCCGCTTGCTGCGATAGAGAATGAGACATTCTCGCCCTTTATCGTCTTCAAATCTCGTCTTATTGTCCGAATTGTCATTTGGGTTTCGCTTCCCCGCAGCCCTAGCTGGGCCGCAGCGGAGGCGAGCAGCAGGGTCTTCTCTGACCCGTCATCGAGGACGGCGTAAGTGTCCAGGACTTTATTCTGGTAGCTTAGTGTCACACGCACTACTTTTAGGAGTACTCGGGCTCCACTGCTGCTGGCGGGATCGATGTACATGACGCTCGCTTTGCGGCTGGATGGTGCAGGTGAAGGGCGCCGTCTGTTACTGTCGTGAAGTATGTCCAGATGGGCTCCATCGCACTTGGTGCACCTTTTCTTTAAGCGGCATTCGGCTGCCATGTGTGAGCGCGCACAGCGAAAACAGCGCTTGTTGGACTTTATCCATTGACCTGCTTCCTCCGCGTTCAGCTTGGGGAAGGAGTCACATTGCGCTAGCCAGTGTTCTTTCTCACAGTAGGGGCACACTATCTTCCACTTCTCCGTTCTGGAGGGGGTACTGTGGCTCCTGCTGCTCGGTACTGACTCCGATTGGTGCATCACAGTCACCGATCTTCTTCCATCATTTAGTCGTCTGGTTCCTTCTCTGGAGCCAGGGGTGCTCCGTCCGAATGTATCTAGCCGTAGGCTGCTGACTTCTCTCGCCAGGAAGTCTGCTAGATCGAGGAGGTTCGGTTCGGGGCCATTCGGGTCTCTGTGGTCCCTCTGCCGCCTAAAGCGCTCCTGACGAGCGGGCGGCAGCTTCTCCAGGATCCTTTCCACATTTGAGTTGGCGTAAAGTTCATGCCTCCCCTTCTCTCTTTGCGCTCCCAACATCCCTACCAGGGACTGCACTCTGATGGACAGGTCGTCCAGTGCTCGATTGTCTATTGCTGGGGGTAAGCGGTCGATGTGTCGGATCTCCTGGATCACGTAATCCCATATGCGCCCATACCTCTGGTCCAATGCTACCAGCGCTGCTGTGTATGGGGTGGTGGAAGTCGCGTAGGCGAGCGCTATATTATGTGCGCGGGGTACCTTTAAGTGCTTCAGTAGGATGGCGTATTTGTGGCGTTCATCCAATACATCCACCAACATGGTCTCCAGACACATGCGGAGTTCTGTATACTGGGCCCGGTTCTCTTGGGTGAAGTCGGGTACCATAGGCGTGCCAATGTATGACGCTGACTGTGGATACATCGGCGAGCGTTGGGGGAGAGGCCTCCTAGGCGAGTCTCCTCCCGCTCCTTGGTATGGGCTGGTACCGGCAGTGTACCATGGCCCGCTTGTCCAGGTGCTGTTCCTCGGTGCGGGTCGTGCGTCGTGCTCACCCGGGTATAGAGTCGGGGGTCTGTAGCGCAGCTCCGCGGGAGTATAGCCTGGGCTGTACCGGGCCTCCTGGTCCGGTAGAGTACTGTGCTGTCTTCGGGCGTGGTTCTCCTCCTCTTCCTCTTCGTCTTCAGTTAGGTCATCCAGTGCTTGTAGTCTCTGGTTTAGCCTCTCCACAGGATATGCTGCTCCTTCCCGGTTGCTAGGTCTCGCTTGGACCGGTGGGGGGAGGTGGTCTGTGGGGGGTATAGACCTCGTCTGTTGGTCAAGTTCAGGGTTGTTTACTCGGCTAGGGGATGCCGCCCTGGAGGTGTGTCTAGACGAGTTCCTGGAGCCTCTGGCGGAGGGAGAGGGTGTTGTCCGTCTGATCAGCTGTTCTATTAGTTGCGACTGCTGTCTGTCGCGCGCTGCGTCCCGTTGAGCACCGGCTCGTTCTCGGGCCACATTCTCTTCCATCTGAATGCGTCTTATTTCTAGACGTATCTGCTCGTGTTCGCTTCGCTGCTGGATCTGCAGTCGGTCGCGTTCAGCAGCGGCGTTCAGGCTGATGAGGAAGGCCTGCTGTAGGGTCCTCTCTGCCTCGCTGGGAGAAGGCGGTTGTATAGGGGAGCCTTCCCTCGGGGTACTCCTTGCGGAGCCTTGGAGTTCTATCTCCACGGTGCTCTCCCCGTCTTCTTCCGTGCCGAGTTCTCTCTCGGTAGCGTTGTATTCCTCCCGGGACTCATCGGGGACTACTTCTTCAGTACTGGCGGGGTGTGAAGTCATGTCTGGTTCCCACTGGTCCCCACCGTGAACTTGGTCAGTTACATTAGAGCCTGTAGGGGCCTCTATGGTCGGGGTAGTCTGGGCGTTGGGGTTAGACATACTTTTACTTTCTAGTTTTACCGCGTTTACTGTTAGTAGAAGACTAGGTTGTTGACTGACAGCGTAAGCCTCTAAGTACTGAGGGAGCCGTCGTTCGCGCTGCGGGCGTTGGTTAGGAGGATCGTTTCGTGGAGTGTTCATCATAGGCCATTTCAATATTAATAACACTATATTAATATTACACTAATTACCCTCCGGCTCGAAGGACCAATTGTAACTGAGGGGTACAATTCCCTGACTGTATTACTAGATATGATACTTACTACCACTACCTTTGTACTTAATATTCGGCCACCCAGTACACGGCATAAATATATTATCATAAACACTCTCACGTAGATGAAACGGATCCAACACAAATGTACGAATTAGAAACAGGTCTTTATTTCTACACAGCAATGGTGTGTAGAACAAGCACTTAATCACTTAATTACATTTATGAATTGAAATAGTATGCACTTTTATGGCAAAGAGTATTCGTCGGTATATCAATAGAGAATGTCCAATCTCTGAAGGCGCAGGTGGTAAATATACGACCTGGAATAGTTAAGGAATAACAGCAATGATACTTTAATGATTATATACTAGATACACTAGAGGGGGTTAATCCGGTCGCTTGTAAGCCGACAGGAGTAGGAAGGGGGGGGGGGTAGAATCCGGCTGCCTCGTCCGGCCAAGGGTATCCCAGGTGAACCCACTGTAGTGCCGTTCAATGCGCCGGCGATCCTTGGACCACAGATGAAAGCAGGTGGACTCTTTGTGGGCCGGCTCTCTCCGGTCCACGGGGGAGAGACGTGAAGCGACCTCGTCTTGCAGAGCGTCTCCTCACCTTGCGTCCTCTCCAGGGGGGGGGGTTCCAACACACGGCAGTGTCGGGGGTCTTTATCCATGGAATAATCAAAGTATACAAAGCATAATCCGTGCCTGGGAAGGCGGGCTGTCGTCGGTAGAATAATCCGGTATACAGGTTCACTCGCTCGTCGGCTCTGGGGCTCCTCGGGTGCAGCTTCACATGGGGTCAACCACCCTGGGTAAGCAGCCAGTTCTCTGCCCGAAACGATGGGGTACTGACTACGGTAGTATTCTCACCGCACGAAGCACTATATATTAACAGACTATTATTAGCTTAATAGACTACGTCCAACTCGACGATATAGTGCCAAATATGACTATTCAAATATTAATATACACGATGTCTCAATACCGATGGTAGGCGAACTTGGCCTTACTCCCACACGTGGCGTCGCGGGGAGGCTTTACGTCTGTGACTCTATTGGAGGGTAAGAAACTGGACTGAAAAGAAAGTCCTACTTTAGTAGCGCAGTATATATACGCACTATGAACAAATAGTCCCATTAGTGGTGCGGTAGCCAGATTCCTACGCGGAACTAGGACTTGTTCGTACATGTGGAGCGGTACGTTTGAACTGGGTCTGAGGGGTATGGCAGCCTGGCACCAAGGTCTCGACCAATAGTAGAATGGAGACTATTATGGGATGTTCAGTAGGCTAGAATGGATATTCAATGCATATTGTACAAGGAATATACAAGGGATATCAGGGAATATTAGAGAATATACAAATACAATTAAATATATATATATAAATAAATATATATATTCGGTTTAATCTGGCCCTTCACAACACACTGTGTTAACTGTGCTCAAGTTTCTAGTCTAGAGAGCCTCTAGACTTAAATATGTATTGTACAGAGCGAATTAAAGAAATACAAATAAAAAACTATACATAATATAAACCTCACTGTTACTCTGTATATATGTATATTGACTGAACATTCCTTTACTTACTCCTTACTTTTTTTTTACTTACTTCATTAAAGAAGAAACTACAGGACAGGTGTCACAGAATAAGCTGATCAGGGTTGTGAACTTGTGATGGGCCTAGGACCTTGTGATCATGTAGTAGAACACTGGTAGACTCTCTCTCTCTCTCTCTCTCTCTCTCTCTCTCTCTCTCTCTCTCTCTCTCTCTCTCTCTCTCTCTCTCTCTCTCTCTCTCTCTCTCTCTCTCTCTCTCTCTCTCTCTCTCTCTCTCTCTCTCTCTCTCTCTCTCTCTCTCTCTCTCTCTCTCTGATCCATCCAATAATAATCACATATGTATATCTTGTCATTTTAAACAAGTTACCATTCATTGTCCGGGTGATTATGCCCCCCCCGCGGCGAGAGCGAGAGAGATCGCGACTCGCTTGTTTAGTTGAAACGCACCACTGTCCAGCAGTCCACTGTTGATGTCCATGTCCACTGCATCCAGCTAGCCATATAGCTTATTGTTAGCCAAGTTAGCCACCACAAGTACAACCAGCTAGAAAACGACAGCTACTTGTTTTCAAACTGTCCAAATTGGGGGCGTGACTGACAACACAGCAGGAAGGACGGAAGGACCCTGCTTGATTAGATCGCTTGAAAACGCACCCGGCTTCCATCATATTACATCATATTTCAACGCACAGTGCGTTACGCACTGATAGGCGAAATATATTTGCTTGGCCTATTTCATTGGCTGCGAGGATACAGCGATGATACCAGTGCACGCCCTGCCGTGCGCGATACGTCTCCGCCCAGCCTAAGAGGTTGTTACTCTCTTTCAGACAGTGACTTCCTGTGAATGAAAACAATTATTTATATTCGATATATTAACGTTATATTGTGCATTGGAAACACAAACATACTTAAAATTAGTAAATATTATTCATTTTAAACATGTTTATTTTATTTCTAGGGCTCTAACATAAAAAATTAAAATAAAACATTTTCTTCTTCTCCTGCTCTCTTTACCAGGGGGGGGGGGGGGGGGGGGGGCGGCGCTCCAGCGCCCCTAGTGGAGAAACCGCCACTGGTTAAAGGGTCAATGTACCCAATAAGATACTTGAATCCCATTGATGACATTGATTATAGTTGAATCACTGATGGTTCTCCTGTAAAGAAAGATGGTTTAAAGGGTAATTTCACCTAATAAGGTATTTGCATTCCCATAACCTGCAATATTCCTATTGGTACTTTTGTTGTGTTACACCTTCAAAGGAAGAGTTTAAAGGAGCATTTCACCTAATAAGGTATTTGCATTCCCTGCACATTTAAAGGTTTAAATGAATATGTTTAAACATTTACTTATTGAAATGATAAACTGATATAGTGTTTACTAATGATAAACTGATATAGAGTTTACTGATGATAAAAGAATACATCCAATATCAAACCTTGAACCTAGCTTTTAGCTAGAGATAACCTCAGAGACGTCTGAACCAAACCTAATGTGTTGATCCAATCAATCTAGGACTTGATATCAAACTAACCCTCCTTAAAGGAGAGGTTACTGACAGAATCTAAAAGGGATACTTCAAACAACTAGTACTTTACATCTGTATGCCTGT
>NC_140165.1:23465488-23636792 GCF_963971535.1 Notolepis coatsorum
CATTTACATTTAGTCATTTAGCTGACGCTTTTATCCAAAGCGACTTACAAGTTCTGTACGACAAGACAGCAAGAAGGGTACAACTCTATCAGCTGAGTAACAATGTTCATCAAGTGTTGCGTGTTACAGTGTAGGTTAGTTTATTAGGACAAGTGCATGACAGTAAGGTTAGTCAGGGTTGACTGGGTTGAGACTGAGAGGGGGCTGGTATACATGACTGAGAGGGGGCTGGTACATGACTGAGAGGGGGCTGGTATACATGACTGAGAGGGGGCTGGTACATGACTGAGAGGGGGCTAGTACATGACTGAGAGGGGGCTGGTATACATGACTGAGAGGGGGCTGGTATACATGACTGAGAGGAGGCTGGTACATGACTGAGAGGGGGCTGGTATACAGGACTGAGAGGGGGCTGGTATACATGACTGAGAGGAGGCTGGTACATGACAGAGGGGGCTGGCTGGTACATGACTGAGAGGGGGCTGGATGGCACTTACCCCCCACAGTCAGATAATCTGGGAGAGTGGAGGCTATCACGTGCTTCCTCCGACACACGTCCAGCCAATCAACCGCTTCTTTTCACCTGGCAGCGCGGATCCTGTATTGAGCTGTACTGTATTGAACCCATTATGCAATCTGTTAATACAATTTTCAATCAATCAATCACAGAAAGGTACACCATGAAAATTTTCATGCTTTATTTGTTTTAAACGAGACAATTTAGAAATGGGCAATGGGGAAATACATTGCGTTTTCAAGATGGTGGACCGGCCGGAAACAGCAATGACGTAACCACTACACCTCCCTATAACCAGTGTAATGATTAGGCCATTAGGCTTGCCCCCTCGACAGCTGTAATAACGAGGTCCAGTGTAATAATGAGGTCCAGTGAAATAACAAGGTCCAGTGTAATAACGAAGTCCAGTGTAATAATGAGGTCCAGTGAAATAACAAGGTCCAGTGTAATAACGAAGTCCAGTGTAATAATGAGGTCCAGTGAAATAACAAGGTCCAGTGTAATAACGAGGACCAGTGTAACGAGGTCCAGTGTAATAACGAGGTCCAGTGTAATAATGAGGTCCAGTGAAATAACAAGGTCCAGTGTAATAACGAAGTCAAGTGTAATATGAGGTCCAATGAAATAACAAGGTCCAATTTAGGTCCAGTGTAATAACGAGGTCCAGTATAATGACGAGGTCCAGTGTAATAACGAGGTCCAGTGTAATAACCAGGTCCAGTGTAACAACGAGGTCCAGTGTAATAACCAGGTCCAGTGTAACAACGAGGTCGAGTGTAATAACCAGGTCCAGTGTAATAACGAGGTCCAGTGTAATAACCAGGTCCAGTGTAATAACGAGGTCCAGTGTAATAATGAGGTCCACTGTAATAACGAGGTCCAGTGTAATAACGAGGTCCAGTGTAATAACGAGGTCCAGTGTAATGACGAGGTCCAGTGTAATAACGAGGTCCAGTGTAATAACCAGGTCCAGTGTAATAACGAGGTCCAGTATAACGAGGTTCAGTGTAATAACGAGGTTGTGTAATAACGAAGTCCAGTGTAATAACGAGGTCCAGTGTAATAACGAGGTCCAGTTTAATGATGAGGTCCAGTATTCTGTGATAAGTAACAACATCTGGAGCATGCGTTTATTTTTCACAGGGCTCTTCCATGGAATCTCCCAAACACAGCCCGTAAAACAAGTAAAGCCGCATGATGGATTTACAGATACACGGGGTCAACGACAGGTCACAGCTGCCTTTACATTCGTCTCCCTTTTATAGGGATACACCTCTGGACGTGAAAACATTCACCGTCTGTAAAATACAGAAAATACAGACAGATCAATGTGTTTGACACGCTTGCCACCCGTGACGTCTGTTGTACATGGATTCTCTTGTAAATGTAACATTCGGCTGGAGCTCCATAAATACGTCAGTCTCCCAAGATGGTCCTGATCTTGTGACCTCATTGGAAGCAAGGCTTGAACCTGCGCGCAAGAGTGTATTTTTTCTGATGGAAATGCCACAGTATGACTGTCTGTATTATGGTTCAAATGAAACCCTGGTGATGCGTGGCCTTTACCATGGCGGCACCAAGGTCATGGTCAGATTTATTGATATAGTAGAAAGTGCTGCTGTACGATACAAAGTACAACAATACTGTAAATACAAGACTAATACAAATACAACACAAGGTGCACAATTTACACAAACAGAAATAGTGCAGCACATATAATAATAGAAAACAGCAGAAAAATACAATATATAATGCACAGTCAAAATAGAAGCACGGATGTACTGTATGGCTCAACCTGAATGAAGAGTCAGTGAGAAGAGGTGAGTCTTTAACCTCTTAACATGCGGGCAGAAAAGTGTCCATTTTTGTTTTTTGTTTTTGAGGACTGCATACCTTTTTTGCAAACCAAAATACTATACTTTATACTTATAGCACATGCATAAGTCTGGTCTCTTTTGAAAGATAACATTCTGAAGTGTATGATGAACTTGAGTTGTAGAAAAACGTGTTGCAATATCCAAATATAGTAAATCCAAAAATGGTATTAGCTGGATGAGTCAAATTTCATACAAATCCGTTCAGAAATGAGTGATTAGGAGCGATTTTGGTAAACTGTGTAAAAAAAAAAAGCACTACCCGGTTTCCATTTCCTCATTGTTTTTGTCTCTTGCTGTATTCACTTGTGACTTTTCACCTAGATCCCTACATAATTTTAGAGATCGCCAAATGATTGACGGAGCTAGAGCCCCGGGAGTCGGGGGTGGTAATCTGACTCTGCCGTGTACTTTGGTGCACGCCTCACATATCGGCATGTAACTCGAGTACCGCTGAACGGATTTTGTTGCCTGAAATGGCACTCGACAGGCAACAAATAGGGCATTTCTATATATATATATTGTATACAAAAAATGAAGATCCGAGCCACTAGCGGGCGCCAAAGTGCAGTGTCGCGCCGGTGGGTAAATCATCCTAAAGAGGGCCCGTATACGGTCCGTTGCATGTTACAAAGACTTAGAAACTGCCAGGATTGGGGCAGATCTAATATGTAACTTAGATAAGTTGTTCCACAGCTTGTAGGCAGTCACCCCAAACCACTTATACAATGTCTTATAATGTGACAAAACTAAAGGTTACCATCAAACTACTTTTTCTAAGGGAACATACACAGGGATTTTCTCTGACATGGCAACGTGTCTTTTTCTGTCTAGCTTCCTTTGTCGTGCCCTACAAAGAGTCCTTTTTCACATCTGGACTCAAGCTTTCCTCTGTCCTGCAGGTAAGCATAACACACTGATCCAAATTGGTGCATCCTAGCTAGATTACACTTCTTCCCTGTCGCTGCTGTATACAGGGTGGTGCCCGTGTCCTTATTAAAGCACCTGTTTCTGGTGTAAGCGGCTTCTTGCACCGCATAATGCCATAGACTCTTAGGTAAGTTACTGTCTACCAGCTTACACCTAGCCATTTCGAAAAGAGTGCGCCATTCCCTCTCTGCCACTCCGTTCTGGTGTGGGGAATATGGACATGACGTCTTGTGTCTTATCTCGTTCCTTCTCAACAGTGATTGGAACTCTCTATTTGTGAACTTGGTTCCGTTGTCGAACCTCAAGCATCTTATGTTACCATAAGGGGCTACGTCTGCCAGGAATTTCTCTGTGGCCTGGAGTGTGTCACTCTTTGCTTTGAGAAAGTAAACAAACACTGCCCCTGTACACACATCTGTAAAAGACTGTACATATCTAAAGCCTCCTATGGACTCGTTTCTTACTGGACCGGCTAGATCTGTGTTAACTAGCGCAGGTGGTACCTTTACTTTTTCTGTGGGATTTCTGTTTCTCGATTGAGTAAACTTCCCCTTTATGCACACTACACATTCTCTGTCAGGTCTACGCTTTTCACCTTCAATGTGCATGCCTTCTGTCACTGCCTGCAGTTTCAGTAAATCCTCGTAATTACAATGACCCATAATCTCATGCCATGTCTGAATATCGTGACTGACAGTCACGTTACACATATCATTATTATTACACTTGTCGTTGTCATTACACTCTGTTTGTAGATAATACATTATCTGGTACACCTCTATGTTAAATCGCGTACCGTTGGGCTCTACAAGAAAATGTTTACCTTCATTGAAGAACACTTTGGCACCGTTTGCAGTAGCAGATCTTACAGAGAATAGTTCTTGTGGGAACGAGGGTACGTAGAGAGAGTTCTTTAACGTCACTGTACACCGGCGCCCCTCACTGTCTATGAGGCATACCTGTGCGTCTCCTCTCTCTTGCGCCAACCCGTAGGTGTGTTTCCCGTCTGCCAGCTCCATGCTGTGTTTCTCCGGGTAGAAAGTGTTGTCAAGGTTCTTGAACCGACTCCTGTCGTTGATGACGTGGGACGACGCACCTGTGTCCACGATCAGTCCCTTCCTTTGGGCCTGCTGCAGCTGCGTTGGCCTGGTGACGTACGCTGTCTGCGCATCGAGGATGAAGCCCTCTTGTCCCGCTACTCTCTGGGTGTCGCCTCAATTCGTCTCACGTCGACCGTCGCCGCCATCTTGTCCACTGCCGCCATCTTGTCTACAGCCGCCATCTTGTCCATGGCCGCCATCTTGTCCATGCGCGTATTGCGCGCTCTGGTCGCGTTTCTTCATGCACGCTCTGTCTGTGTGCCCCGTGGATTTGCAGAAGCTACACCAGACAGTCTTTGTGCAGTTACCTTTCCGATGGCCTTTTTCTCCGCATCGCCAACACGCCAGCTCCGTCGTGGGCCTGGTCTTCTCCCTCTGCGTCGCTTGGGCCTTCAGCACCCTTTCTCCCGCCTCCGCGACGGCTGGGTGGATATCTTCTGAGGCCTCGAAATTTCGTAACTTGGCCTTGAACTTTCCCAGCGTCATGTCCGCTGAACCGTGTGTTACGAGGAGTGTGAACGGTTTGTACAGCTCCGGTAGTCCCCTCATCACCATCGCCATCATTAGCCCACCGCTTGGTGCTTCTCCTGCACTCTTCAATCCCGTAATGATCTGCTCAGCTCTGATGACGTATTCGGTCACAGTCTCGGTGTACCCCTTCTTCAGTGCTGTTAGTGTTATGTAGAGGGCCACGACTCGGGGTCTTCCTTGCCCGATATAATGTTCTCTCAACACTCCCAGGCTTTCTCAGCCTTTGTCTTTAGTGTCGCGGAATATCAGCCCCAAGCTTGTGTCGTCGAGCAGTGGTGCTAACTCACAGTATGCATCTGCATTATGCTTGTCGTCCAGGCAGTGGCGGCTCGCCACTAGGGGCGCTGGGGCGCCGCCCCCCCCCCCTGGTTAACCCTGGTTAAAAGAGAGAAGAAGAAGAAATTATTTTTTTTATTTTTTATAGCCCTATAAATAATATAAACATGTTTAAAATGAATAATATTTACTCATTTTAAGTATGTGTTTCCAATGCACAATATAACGTTAATATATCAAATATAAATAATCGTTTTCATGAACAGGAAGTGACTGTGTCTGATAGAGAATACGTTCCGTTACCGTAGCCGCATTTCTCCTAGCCGCATTTCTCTCGGGCTAGACGCAATAGCGCTTACAGTGGGCGTGCACGCCGTGCACTGGTTTCATCGCTGTATCCGTCAGCGCTGTGCGTTGAAATATGATGTATTATGATGGAAGCCGGGCGCGTTTTGAAGCGGTCTAAGCAAGCAGCGTCTATAATTTCCGTAGCCGCATTTCTCGGAGACACTCTCTGATTGGCCGACGTCAGTTTTTTCCGTAGCCGCATTTCGCGGATACGCTCTCTCTGATTGGCCGACGTCAGTTTCTGGTTAGTAGATAGTTACTCGATACTAGCTGTTGTGTTGTGATGCAGTCACACTTTGTCTTAGAGCGTGACGGCAAGTTCTTTCGACGGTTAAGCTTAGGCACTCTTTCAAAGTTGGTTAAGGTTAGAGTTTGTCTTAGAGCAGGGCGATAGGAACGCCAGGTTTGCAGGCTGTTCGACGCGGAAATGGGCAAAGACACAGCTCGTCACTCACAGTACTAGCCTAAGGCTAACAAGAAGCTATATATGGATGCAGTGGACATGGATGGACATCAACAAAGGCTAACAAGAAGCTATATATGGATGCACTGTCGACATGGATGGACATCAACACAGTCTGGACAACAGTGGATATACTTGATCAAGCCCTTCTGCCTGCTGGACCACTGTGTGTTTCAACTTAACAAGTAAGAGTTGCGATCTCTCTCTCTCTCTCTCTCTCTCTCTCTCTCTCTCTCTCTCTCTCTCTCTCTCTCTCTCTCTCTCTCTCTCTCTCTCTCTCTCTCTCTCTCTCTCTCTCTGATTGTGTAGGGCATATTGGAAGCGTGGCGGCTGCATTTGACTGACTGTGATCATATATTGATTGATGGCAATGGTGATAATATTCGCCAATGCGTGCGTACATGTTTGCAAAATGTTTGGTATAGCGCCCCCTCTGGACAAGAATTCACGAGCCGCCACTGCGTCCAGGGCTTGTGCTTCCGCCGTCAGGTCTCCCGTGGGGGCCGTCAAGATCGTCGTCTTCAGTCCCACACCGTGCATGCAGCATAACATGCGCTCTTCCCAGAGCTCATAGTCCTCTGCCTTTCCATTGAATGAGGGCCATTTGCTCCTTCCTTTTGTCGCCACAAGTTTGAAGACGGGGTTCTCCCCCTCGCCTCCGTTGGGCTCAGCAGCCTCCGTCTCCCCCAGTGCCGCCTCCCCGGGGCTCTGCGCGCTGCTCTCCGGGCGTGTCCGCTTGCACGAAAGCAGCAGCGCGTCGGTGGGGTCGGTGCCCCGCTTCCTCTTGACGCCCAGGATTGTCGTGTTGGATTCCATGTTGCTCTTTTGATGGTGGCCGTAGCTTTAGCTCTGTTGGTATAGCCTTTAGCCATGCGGTGCTCCTGGCGCTAAACTAGCCTATACTTCAGCTAAACTTGCTACCCTTATTATTTCGCCCCTGCATGATCTGGGCCCATAACCTGTTGACAGAGTCTGGCTATGGGGCGACAATAATATGTTCATGAGACATGGTTTCTCCCTTCAGCCTTTAATCGGCGTGGTTTATTATTTACAATTGCACACAGCAGCACATGAGTTCTCCTCTCCGTGAGAGGCAGGTGGGAAGAGATAGAGGGGGAGGAGACATCTCCTTAAATACCCTCTACCTGGCGTTAGCATTAGCGGCTCCGCCTATAGCGCCCTCTAGTGGAAACAGTTATGCATAGTTAGACAGTTACTAGCAATCATATATAACCTCTAACTTTAACAGACGCACGTCTCCTCCAAACTACGTGTCTCACATTTTTGAAGTGACAAACTGTAATCGTGGAGCGCACCGACGTCAATGACACCTTCTCGTCGACGGACAAATCAAATCAACCGAGGGGATGGATTACAAACATGAGGTATCTGAAGAGTAATCTACAGCAAAACAAACCACCATGACCGGGATATGAGCAGCAACGTCTGGAGGGCTGTGAGTAGTAGTTTATGTAACTTATGTAAAAAGTATTGATGTTTGTGTATCCTGTCGAGAAATGTTCCGACTTGTGTAATAAAAGCAACAAATTGCTTTCAAAGTCGGATTACACAATTGTCTTTGACAAAATGTTGCTTGCTAATCGGACTGTAAACAATTACCGGTGCACGGAAGATGAAGTCTTGGCCCGGATATTGGGAATCGGAAGGAAGCAGCTACACCGGAAGTGGCGAAATGTTGGCCCCAGAGGCGAAATTGTCGTCAGTTGAAAAAGAAAGAAAAGGAAAAAAGAGGATAGCCGACAGGGTTCCAAGATTGATGGCACTTCAGGAGGGAGGATTCGTCTATAAAAGCACAAAAGCAATAAAGAAAACAGGAGTGTCGTCTGCAAGCCACAGTGTAAGTTTCTTCCATGAATGAATGATCGGCTATAAGCGCTCTGTATTGCTCGTTAGCGATGAAGCCCTGATTCCCCAGTGTCCCGAGTAGAAGCCTGCTCGCATGCAGACAGACAGTGTGTAAATGTTTAGTCTCATGTGTTTTATTTTCATACTGCTCATGAGCATCCCTGCCAGCTTTTAATGGAGCCGCTTTCACTGCTTGTTTTAGCAAAAAAAAAAAAAAAAAACGGTCCCCGACTCTGCCGCCGCCCGTCGGCCCCCCTTTCCTGGCGCATTCCACACGGAGAGGCAAAACAAATGACTTCAGCGCACAGCCGCTTGCGCTCTTTGCACAGACGAAGAACAACCCACAGTGGCCCTTGTTCCTCAAACAAATTCGAATGCCGTATCAAGGGGGTGAAGGCGGGCATGTAAACTCCCAGCTGTTCGTCTTGAATCACTGCGGAGGACAGTTTAGCGGCCCGCTATCGAGTTATGTCACGGTCTGGCGATTATACAAACAATTCCCGGACGAAAGAAAGAATGAATGTAACTAATCTTTAATCTTTCAGTCCCGCTGAAGGACATGTCTTCCATCTCTCAGCCTTGCGCATATATATCGCCCTCCCCTGATAATGGTGGGGGATTGTGGGGGGATAGGATATTTCAAGCTTGTTTCAATTAACGGCAAATCTCTTGAACGGTGGCTGCTGAGCGTGCATCACCCCGTGTTCCGCTGTGGTCTGTGATCATTTCATTACCGCTCATGTTCGACGGCGCGCCCAGCCAGCGTTTTTAACCCTGTCGGGGTGCGCAATCTCATGAATAAGGAATCTGAGAATTTTGAGAACATTTTAATGATGATGTCAGAGCGGCTACTGGCTGCCGACTGGCTCCTCGCCTTCCACGTTCCATCCACCGCTGTCTCTTTTCATTTCCTGTGGCTGGATAAAGATAACCCAATAAATAATGCATCTATAGTAGGGATGGCCGATATTATTGGCCTACCGATATTATCGGCCGATATTGGCATTAAAATGTGATATCGGAAATAATCTGTATCGGTTTTCAATTTCTTTCTTTTTTTTTTTTACATTTATTTAACCTTTATTTACCCAGGCAAGCAAGTAAGAACAAACTCAGATTTTATTTATTGTCAAAAGTATGCATAATGTTGTGTTAATTCCACAACAAGATATATGTAATGTTAATTACCTGAAATTATTCAGTTTTTTGGGGGGGGGAACCCTGCATATATCGGTATCGGAAATTAAGAGTTGGGACAATATCGGTATATCGGTATCGGTAAAAAAGCCAATATCGAACATCCCTAATCTATAGGCACAAAATGTTTTACCTAGATTGTTGTCCTTGTAACAAAAGATATATATTATTTTAAAGAAATACAAGGGGCCAGACATTTTCCCATTCGGAATTGACAAAGACTTTGAAAGCTAATATACAGTATGCTTTCCTAGATACAGTGTCACACGGCCGTCATAATTTGAAATACTAAATCATTGAGCTGGCGGCGTCCTCGTTACTTAGAAACATAAGACATAAGTAGAATTTTAGGAAATAAATAATTCTTAGAAAGATATTCCCAATCTAATTTCCAAAAAAAACACCTGAAAGGGTTCCCGGGTGGAAAGTGTTGTCAAGGTTCTTGAACCGACTCCTGTCCTTGATGACGTGGGACGACGCACCCATCTCCCACCTTAACCTAAGACTACTAAGGGTCTCACAGGGTCTGTGGGGGAGAACGATAGGTTATGTATATAACCTAGTTATATGAGTACTGGCTGAGCGTTCTGCTCTTCGCCATCGAGATATACCTCATCTCCAGTACCTACTGTACTTCATCAACGAATAAAACAAATGCACCCAGCACCTGCCAGGCCCCGCCCTAGTGACGTACTATAAAGCACTAGGCGTGGTCACCACTCGCCCTTCCTCGGAAAACAGTTTCCAATAGAAAAGTTTCCCAAGGGACCTCAGGGCATGCTAAGAGCAGGACGCTCAGCCAGTACTCATATAACTAGGTTATATACATAACCTATCGTTATATAGTCGTACTGGGGAATCGCGTCCTGCTCTTCGTCATCGAGATATGGGGACAGAGCAGACGCGAGGACCGACAAATGCACCCCCTGAGGACCCAAAAGCCCACAGTGGGGGGGAGGGAGTCCCGTCACCCCTCCTTCCTAGTGAAGAGGGTGCGGCAGTCAACTCCACCCAAGTGCGAAAAAGAGGGAACCAGAACCTCCTAAACGCACAGCACAGGCGGGACCACGTGTGACAAAATACATTGTGGTCCACACCCACACACCCCTGCTACCCCACCGAAAGACGGGAAGCAGGAGAGGTTCCAGACCTCAGAACCGCCTGGGAGACAGAACCCCCGGTCATGTCCATGAGGTAAAACCTTACGAAGGGACCCGGTGAGGACCATGAAGCCGCAGCACAGATGTCCTCCACAGAGGCCCCACCTAACAGGGCGGCAGAGTCCGCCACCCCACGAGTGGAGTGCGCCCTGACACCCCCAGGGGGGGCCAGCCCAGCCAACATGTAGCAAAGGGCAATGCCCTCGCACAACCAATGGGACAGGCGCTGTTTCGACAGTGCCTTACCAGCGCGAGAGCCACCGTAACAGATAAAGAGCTGATCGGTAGCCCTGAGGCCCTGAGTACGGCTGATGTAAATCCCCAAAGCCCGGACCGGACATGACAGGTGAAGGCCCGCCTCCAACTCACTAGCGTCAGGAGGCGAATGAAACGCCTGAACCATAATATCCCTGGAGCGGAAATAATTTTTCGGCACGAAGGCTGGATTAGGCCGCAGAGTGGCACCGTTATCGAAACGAATAGACAGACACTCAGGCCGCACCGAGAGAGCACAGAGCTCACCCACGCGCTTAGCGGAGGTGATGGCCAGCAAGAACGCAGTCTTGAACGACAGCTGTTCCAAAGGCGCTTGCTCAAGAGGCTCAAACGGGGCCTTGGACAACCGACCGAGGACCAATTGAAGATCCCAACTCGGAGCCAGAGAGAGTGTCACTGGCTTAAGGCGCCGAGCGCCAAGCAGGAAATGCTTCACAAGAGAGTGGCTGAACAACACAACACCCTCAAACCCCTCATGATAAGAGGATATAGCCGCAGCATATACCCTCACCGTTGAAGCTGACAGTCTATCAAGGAGAGACTGAAGGAAAGTAAGGACAGCATCCAGGGGGCAGGACACCGGGTCCCGGGCCCCCCACCTTACACCACTCTTGGAACATACGCCACCTACCCGCGTAAAGCGCAATAGTGGAGGAAGCACGCGCATTCCGGATGGTGTCAACCACAGAAGGGTCCATCCTCTCCAGACTCACCCTCTCACCAGCCAAACCATCAGAGGCTGGCCCAGCACAGGGGGCAGCCACAGCGACCCCGCCGCTTGAGAGAGGGCCCGCGATGACCAAGGAACAGGCCACGGCGGGGCTACCAATAGCTGATCAGGACCGGGAACCACACAGATGTGCCCCGGTCCGGCGCAACCAGGATCACAGTCCTGTGCTCCCACCGTACCCGTTCCAACAACTGACCTACCAGGTGTGTGGGGGGAAAGGCGTACAGAAGCCCGGGCGGCCATGGATACACTGAGAAGGCATCCACCCCCAAGGGAGGATTGTCCCCCCGGCTGACCGAGAACCACAAGGGGCACTTGTGAGATCGTCTGCTCGCAAACAGATCCACTGAAGCTTCCCCGAAGCGATCCCAGATCTGCCTGACTATGTCTTGGCGCAGTTCCCACTCTTCGTGACGAGGGCCGCGCTGTGACATCATATCCGCGCCCACATTCTCCTTGCCAGGGATGTGGAGCGCCCTCAGACTGCGCAGATTGCGAGACGCCCATAGCCAGAGCCCGACCGCCGCCCGGTGCAGACGGGTGGAGCATACTCCACCCTGTCTGTTGATATACGCCGCTGCTGTCATACTGTCCGTCCTGACCAAAACATGCTCGCCTACCACCAAGTGGGCGAGCCGTCTGAGGACCAGGAGGACCGCCTTCAATTCCAACACATTGATGTGCAGGGCAGACCGGGCAACATGGATCGTCCAGCTGCCCCCTACTGCGTCGGTCCGACACGTCCCCCCCATCCCGTGAGGGAAGCGTCGGTGAAGACTGTGACGTGTGAATGCCTGCTGCCCATGGGGACCCCGATGGTGAGGACAGCAGTCCTCCTCCAGTGGGCGAGATCCCCCCGTATCGACAAAGGAACCATCAACCGTTTCCACTTGTCCCTCCCTATTCTCATACTGGAGAACCACCTCTGTATCCTCCTCATGAAGAGGAGGCCAAGAGGGACCACAGCGTGAGCAGATGCCATCATACCGAGCAGGTGCATCACCTGCAGCGCCGTGACCGTCCCTCCAGGACGGAAACCCCCGAGCGCGTGGAGGATAGACACCCTCCGTTGCTCCGAGAGGGTTACCGTCATGGGTCTTGAACTCAGAACCAAGCCCAAATACTCCACCTGTTGACTGGGAAGAGGCGTACTCTTCTTCCAGTTCACAGCAAAACCCAGCCTGGTCAGGAATTCCACCACCAGCCTGGTATGAGACCTGGCGACCTCTTCCGACCGGCTGAGGAGCAATATGTCGTCGAGATAGAAAACAATTCGTATCCCCTGATGACGTAGACTAGAGGCTCCAGCGCAGTCTCTACGCACTTGGTGAATGTGCGGGGAGCCAGAGAGTAGCCGAACGGCAACCTCTAGTATTCGTACACTACGCCCTGAAATAGTAACCGTAGGAACTTCCTGTGAGGAGGGAAAATCGGGATGTGAAAATACGCATCCTTCAGGTCTATGGAGGTGAACCAGTCTCCCACCCTGACAGCGAGTAGCAGGTGTTTGACGGTCAACATTCTGAATGGTCTCGCCACAATCAGACGATTGAACGCGGACAGATCCAGTATAGGTCTGACACCTCCCGTTTTTTTGGGCACCAGAAAATAACGGGAGTAGATGCCTGACATCGCGTCCTCTCTCGGGACCACGACTACGGCCTGCTTCGCCAACAGAGATTGGATCTCGTCGGCCAGAGCTGTCACTGCTGCTGACCCTGACAATAGGGTCTGCACCAAACCTGAAAACGGAGGGTGGGGTTGTGCGAACTGCAAAACAAGCCCCCGCCTCAACGTTCTCTCTACCCATCTCGACATATGGCACTCTTATAGCCATATGTGATAATAATCCCAGAGCGCACCCGCCGTCAACTGACGCTGGGCCGCAAGGAACTGTAGATAGGCGGCCCGGTCCCTCCCGCTGTGCGTAGCCTCTGAACCCGCCAAAGCGAACAGGGCGTTCGCACCCAAGGGGGGCCCCCGACAGAAAGGGCCAGTTTGATACGGGAGAAGCTGACATCAAACTAGGTGACACACGCTCCCCCACTGAACACCCGTCCAGAACATGCTGAGGAGTTGTTCTGCAGCCAGACATGCAAGGCGTGAGGACCCCATGGGTTCCCACACACCATAGCCCTGCAGTGATATTGCTACCACCCAAATCACGCGCGCCTCTTCTTTTCAGACCACTGCCGATCTCGCGGGAGTGGGAGGCATCAACGTGATACCCCGCCTGGCGAAGGCGAGGTCGGGGTAACCCGTGCTGAGCATTCTTTCGAAGAGGCCTCGAGTCCCCCTGCTGACCACCGTTGACAGTGGCAGCCGTAACACCAGGCTCACCAATCGCACAACGCGTGGCGAGGGAGCCACGTGACAGCACAACATTCTCACGGACAGACCCAGGCTCAGCCATCAACTGGGTATCAGCCCCTGTCCCCATGAGAAGCGAAACGTGGGGCCACATGCGCTTCAATGAAGGCTTGCGGCCCGCAGCCAAAGGAAAACGATCAGAGCCCCTTTTCCGCTGGTGACGGGGGAAGGAGTGATCGAGGAGCGGGCTGCTCGTGGCAGGACGGCGACGGCTTGTATATTCCAAGCCGAGCACATCCAACATGGCCGATCTCTCGGCCGACAAGGCTGTCGGCCTTGTGGACACCTGTTGACTCGACGCCCAGGGTACCACTGGCGGGGGAAACATGGCCGCCTGTCGAGGGCCTCACCACAGTCGCTGACGAGGCCGTGCTCCAACCTCTGGCTGCATAGCGTGAGGCGGTGTGGGACCTACGTCAACAACCGCCCGCGTCTCCGCAGAACGACCAAAGAGTCCTTCCGCGGAAAGAGGAGCCGTGAGGAGAAGAAACCTTTCTTCCTCCCCAAGAGGAGACTGCTCCAACCAGAAATGCCTATTAACAAGCGTTGATAGCATCATAATCCTCCCCGCAGTTATAGCTTGCGACTGAGTCAAGATCTCTATAACACCAAAAACATGCAAAATGTTTTCAGCGTTGGCTGGTCCTATAGCCCCACTACCCGTCGCTAATGTGGACAGAAAAACAGTCAGCTGAGCCACAACACTGGCCGCCGCAAAATTCCATCCTGTAGCAGTATAACTCTCATCAGTCCATACTGCCACCTGCCGGGCCGACCTGCTCTCAAGCGTCGGCTTCCGGGTGGGACACCGTTCAACCCCGCCGGGGCACAGGATCGATGCTACCTGGCTCTCTAGCCACGGCACACCCGCCCTGCGCCCTGTTGTCAACCCATTCACCCATAAAAAGGGTAAATAAGACTCAGCAAAACCCCCCACATTAGCTACCGACTGACCTTCATCAATGAACCGGTTAAGAGGAGGGAAAAGCAGTGACATCCCACGGCGGGGAACATTAAAACAGTGACCCAGCATTATAGCATTAGTGTTAGCAGCGCGCTCCAAGATCGCCTGGAAAACGTCCAACTCAGAGGGACGTTCACCAAGACATCCCGCCCCTGGCGCCGACACACAACTCGGTTGTGTAACAAAACAACCAGCAGCATTACTAACACCAGCGTTAATGCCCGATGACACAGAGCCTACCTGTGTACGAGCCGGCTCGATAGCCAAACCTTGCACGCTGTCCCTCGATCTGCTGCCACAAGACGAGGAAACACCAGGATAGACCCGACCTGTCATTGGAATATGCCGCGAAGATTCCAGGGGTAGGCAAATCTCCGGTAAGCACTCAACATTGCGCAATTTCTCTAAACTTTTCATTACACTAGTTCACAGGGTGCAAGCATCCGCCATGATGGAAACGAAATAGAGGAAGGGCGAGTGTCACTAGGGCGGGGCCTGGCAGGTGCTGGGTGCATTTGTTTTATTCGTTGATGAAGTACAGTAGGTACTGGAGATGAGGTATATCTCGATGGCGAAGAGCAGGACGCGATTCGCCAGTACGACTATATAACTGCATTTTATAGACGGGCTCTAGCCTGTCGGGCTGAGTCGTCCGCAAACAGGAACAAGTTGCAGTCACAAGCTGACGACTTTGAGGTGCTCTTTGAGAGTGGTTTTGAAAGTGGGTAGTGATTCACATTCCTTTACAGCTTTGGGTAGGGCGTTCCACATTGATGTGGCATAATTGCGAAACGTGTTTAGTCCCTTGTTTGAGCCGAATCTGGGTTTAACATGATTTGTGGAGCTCCCTCTGGTGTTGTGGTCGTGGTATTCACTGACCTTTGGGAAGTATTTTGACATGTACATGGCTACCTTAATCGTGTAGTGTATCTTGTAGACCAGGCCCATTGCAAGTTGCTGTACTCTAAGCCGTACTCTAAGCCATCCTAGGTAGTCAAAGTGGGCAGGGGTGAGGTGGGTTCTAGGAGTAAGGTCAAGTAGTAGTCCGACTCCGCCCAGTTTGTTTTGTGATGTTTGTAATCTTGTTTTTAGCGCCTTTGAGGTGCTTTGGTACCATGAGGTGCAAGCATAGTCGTAGTACCCTTGAATGAGTGCTCCTGCCAGAGTCTTCAGGGTATATGTTTACCAGAGAGGAGATCCGGTACAATAATCTAGTTCGTTGGTTGACTTTTTTGATTACATTGGATGCCATTTTGTCACTGAGCATCCTGATGGCCTGGGGATAGAAGCTCCTAGATATAGTGAAATGAAGGTGGCCATCAGGGGCGGAGCTAGGGGGTGGCTACCTGGGCTCAAGCCCCGGATGTATTCTGAAAAGCCCCGAATCTATTTAAAAAAAAAAAAAAAAATTAAAAAAAAATAAAAAAATGATTTTTTTTTTTTTTTTACAATTCATCATTGTTACATGAAAATATGTTTGCACCAGATTTAGCAGAAGCTAATTTCCATCTGTGGTCTATCCAGCTGCTAACTGTATTTGAGTGAGTTAAGTCTTGGTGTTATGGTAGACTCAGACCTAAGCTTTAAATCACAATCAACAAGTTGACAAAAACTTAATTCTTCCACCTTAGAAACATAGCTAAAGTACGGCCATTTATAAATCAAAAGGACGCTGAAAACCAGATCCATGCCTTTATCTCAAGCCAACTCGACTCCTGTAATGCACTCCTTACCGGCCTCCCGATTAAATACGATGATAACTATTTTATTGCAATGCACTATTGCATTATTTTATTCTATTTTACTAACTATTTTATTGCACTGCACTATTTTACTTTGTATCAGTGAATCATAGACGCCTGGCCATAAGAGCATCTCTGCTCTCCCACTATTGAACTTGGGGGAGCAAAGGTATAATCTTGCTCCACCACTTTTTGATTATATGAAAAATATGATATATCCCCCCCCAATATATAAATCTAACCATAACTACGTTATGGTTAACTGAGTTTTATAGTGAAAAGAGCAGCTTTATTGGTCAAGATTGAAGGCTCTATATTGCAGGAAATTGCACGTACAGGTTCATTAAATTCAAATAAAATCTGTTGTGGAGGGGGTCGTGCCTGAGCCCCTCCAAACCACCCCTTGTCTGCCCAAAAAAAATTTAATTTTTTTTTTTAAATTTAAAAAAAAAAAAAAAAAAGGGGGGGGGGGGCCCATCTGGGCTAAGCCCCGGATCTCCTACAATCCTAAATCCGCCCCTGGCTGCTTCGATTGTGCAAAAAATACAAATAATAGAATAAAATAGAATAGACAATAAAAAGACATGATAAAAGTACTACGATAAAATACAATACAATGCTAATGAGTCGTATGTACAGTTATACTATGTCACTATGCTATACTAGCTTACTAACTATACTATACAAAAACATCCATTTATGTTTTTTCCTTTAAAGTGACCTTTTTTCCTTGCCTTTAAAGTTACCTTTTCTTATGTGTTTAAAGTTAAAAACTGATCTCAACAAATACAAAAACTTATCTCAACAAATACAAACAAATCACACTACCTCCTGTATATGAACTAGCATTCTAGTCTTCTTACTGTATGCTATCTACAGTAGTTAGCCCCCCCCCCTCCTCCCCCAGGGGTGCATGCTATTGTCCGAGTTACTAGGACCTAGTGTGTGTGGGGGGAGGAAGATGTGAGAGTAACATTGGTTCTGAAAGCTAACATACTTTAAACATCACTATCAGGGGCGGACCTTCCTACAGGCGATATAGGCGGTCACCTAGAGCGCCACCCAAATTTTTATTTTTTTTATTTTTTTTTTGTGCAGTTTTGGCGCCCCCCTCTATATCTGCAACCATTATTTTTACATTAAAAAAATTCTAACATAAGGGAAAATGAGCCAAAAATCTAAAACGGTCGGTCGGTCTGAGCCTCAGCTTTAGGTGTTCACAGTCAGAACATGCTAGAGCGCTGTGCATTGATGGGTATCGGTCAAGTGGTTATAGAATTGAACGTTGAGGAAAGAAAGACTAACGTTAGAGAACTATGAAGAAAAAAGCAAAAAAAAATAAAAAAATTACAAAACAAATTTAAATAAAAAAAATAAAAAAACATTTGGGGGGGGGGGGGGGGGGGGGGGGGCGGCGCAGTGGTGAATCTCGCCTAGGGCGCCAAATGGGCTAGGTCCGCCCATAAACATCACTGTAAACAATAAAACTAGATGGCACAGTATCTGTATGTATATGTCATAAATGTCATGATGAATTGAAAATGGGGGACCCCGATGTAAACAAGACGAAAGTCTCTCTGGTCTGCATCCCCTTAACAATTGTGTGTATTGAGCCGTACTGTATTGTACCCATTCTGCAATCTGTTAATAAAGTTTTCAATCAATCAATCAACAGCATCAAATAGTGTATCCACATCTTGAGCTGCAAAACACGTTGTGGCCCGTTGCTCAGCTGTTTCCAGGCGATGTTTGTCGATAAAACGCAAGTAGCGTGAAAACCAGCATCTCCTGGAACATTGGCAAAATCGATCTCTAAACAATGTTTGTATGTATCCGCAATGATACGATTCTCAAGCCACCGCTCGATGCAGTTTCTATATCTATCCCACTGTGTGTGTAAAATCTTGTACACTTTCTTTCTGAACGAATGTGAGATGCATAACAGTTTAGAAACATTTTTGCGAACTTTAGAAGGTGGTTTTTCTCCATTTTCGTCCTCTTCTGTACTCGTCGATATGTACTCCTTCTCCGTAGCTTCCCTTACTACTGTTTACACACATTCTTGTTGTCTGTAACTTGGCAACAAAGAGAGCTGCTATTGGTCGAGCGCAAGATACATGACCGAACTCGCACCAATTACATAAAATAAAACTACACATGACCAAGTATCCGTTTGCGAGGAAAGATCTAGTCCAGAGTTTTAAAATTATGATTGCGTAAAACGGGCAGTATTGTAAATGGAGAACTTCTTATTCCTATCTACACCAATAGATCTTTAGCCCAGAGTGAAAATTGTGTAGTCCGCCGAGGTGGGAACGAGAATTGTTTTCTAGCCACTTCTCAGCCTTCACCGTACGGCCTAGGTGTGGATGCAGACTCGAAGAAACAAACAAACGAGAATGAGATGCATGCAGTCAACGCAAGTGTGTGTGTCATCATATGAAATAGAATTTGTGTATGTGCATCATGAATGTGTAAACGTGTACAAACATTAACCAACAGGGTGATAACTAAACCCAACGAGGGTGAGGGAGCAAGTTCTATTTCATTATGGCTCCGCTCAGCATCGGTTGCATAATATCTCGCTTCAGTGGATATGCACTGAATAAATTTCAAAATGTACCTTTACATACCAACATCCGTCTGACCACACCCCCATCTGCTGCCTACATAAGCAGGGGTGGGGCCACACACTCATCTCCTTCTCAAATTTCATCCACAATATAGTGCCTGTATACCACCACTTGGCGAGGAAGAAAGTATTAGCTGGAGAAAGGAAAACAGAAGAACAAGGAGATACGTTGACATTATATCTTTATTTTCTCTCTCACTATTTTCGAGAAAATACGGCGATATTGTCTTCGTCACTGGAGTGTCTGGAAGATGATGATCATTCTAAACCTCCACCGGTTTTTCATATTAGGGGCTCGCGTCGCTGATATACTCCCCAAACTGCAGTCCTCCTTTGCTGCGGCTGGATGGGTTTGGCCCTCCGGCCATGCAGCTGGACTGTGGAAGTCTGTTGTGAGGGACTGGTTGGTTTTCGAGCCTGGGTGAGTAATGTTTTGCTTGCGAGCGCCAGTTGTCTGTTAGTGCTATGGGGGCTAGCTGACCATTTTTACGAAAGCCGGCCCCAGATTAGGGTCCTCTGTTCGGCCTCTTAGGCGACGGCGGAGGATCTTGGTCAACTAGTGGGCCGCGACCAGGAGCTGGTGATCCCAGGATTCTCTGAACAAGCGGATGCTTCTCTGTCCCGTGCAGGCCCCATCTTTCACATAAAAGTGAAAGTACACCCTAACGAGGAAATGTGGGCATGGATGTTCGTTATCGGAAGATCCATGTTCAAGTCGGCTGCAGCCCAGATGGGACTTGTGCCAGCTCCGCCGTATGTCTGGTAAAATCACCGTTGTAAACTGTGTTGACATTTCTTTTTCTATTCTCTCTTAAAGGATGAGGAGGGTTTTAGACTGTGGCCTATCTGAAGTGTGGCTTATTATGTCGTTGTGTACAGTTCAGGTGATAGCTGCTTAGCTTGCGTGCTAGTTGTGGCCTACCTGTTAGCCAGTCAGCTGTTAGCTGCGGCGGTAGCCCGTTGTGTCACTAGGCTAGGAAACGTTAGCTTGTTGCTATCAGTCGAGAGCGGCTGTTAGCTTGATGCTACACTGTTGAACGTTGCTATGACTTTAACATGCCTTAAACACTCTGACTACGACGTCATCTTTGACATAGGATGTTAGTCGAACCTACACCGGGAGCCCTGCCAGCGAGGACTGCGTCAACATGGAGAAACGTAGCGGCTGGGTGGTGCAGCGACGTTACCCTCGTCGCCAACACAGGAGATGCTGTGTTCAACTTCGATGTCCCGTTAGCCAGATTGCAGTTCTCTTGGCCTGCGCTCAGGGTAGGAAGGTCCCGATCGGGCTTTAAAACACTTCTTCTTTCCTTCCCTTCTAAATGTTTTGTAATAACGATGTTTTCCAAAACGTGTGTTGCTGCAATACATTGAGGATACGACGCGTGTTGTGTGTGAATTGTCTTGTCACTGGTATAGCTTCTCTCTCCATAGAAATCGGGTTGTTGTTTACATGTGTAAAAATGATCTGGTTAGTTGTGATGAGAACATGTGTGTTCATGTAACGTGAACTCACAACTAAGGGGGTTAATTAACCTATGAAGCTATGCTTAGTGACTGAGGAAAAAATTCTGTTCACATATTAACAGGGTTACCTGTTCATCTTGGTCGTATCAAGGGTAAGGAAGGAGGGGTGATCCCCCCGGGTTCCCTGGGGCTTCCCCACCCTCTTCTCAGACATGTTGTTTACAATATATTGTGTCACTGTGTTTGTGGGGATACGATGTAACCCTCAGCTTAATTGCTGGGGTTGTGCTTTCCGCTTGAGAAAATTTTTTTTGCTAAAGAAAAGATTGTTTGGTCACTTATCATGTGTGCTTAGCAAGGCCTGTGGCCAATACATAATCGAGGATTCTGTATTCTCTCGTTGTGAAAAACGGCGTTCCTCTGTAGCAAGAGTGTACTTTTGCCATTTTTTGTTGTGATGAAGGGTTGTGTGTGTCTTGTGATCTACAACTGGGTTAGGTTGACCCACAGAAGCACATATGTAAGTCTGGTACCGGGGCTCTTAATGGGGGCCCTCTCTGTTCTGTGTTTTTTCCTTAGTAAAAATCAGATAGCAGGTTAGCACATGAGCTATGTGAGGCTGTTCGATGCTTCATGTAGCAGGCTATGACTGTGTCATGCTCTACTTGTCATTACATCGTATCATGGGTGAGGGGTCGTAAAGGGGTGAACTGGTAATCCTTTCCTCCCCTTTTTTCTGTTGGTCAGGGGTTAAAACCACCTGTCCTTCAAGGTTCCTGTGACATTGCTGTTCGGCACGTTACAGGGTAGGGGGGGGGATTTCCTGGTCCCACGCCCTGGAAGATTGGGCGTGTGCACCGCGGAAATTCCCCCACCATAGAGTACGTCACTGAGCACGTCTCTATTGGTAAGACTTCCGTGGGTTGTTCGGGTCCATGTTATGGATCTGTTTCAGGGAGTTGTCAGAGCTCCTCCTCACGAAGCTCCTCCTCAAAGAGAAGTGCCTTCTGTGAGTTTGGACTCTCCTTCCCTGTGAGGGAGCCTCCTCAGAGTTTCAGAGCCTCCTCCTCAGATTGTCAAGGTGAGTAGAACTTCAAAAAAGAGTTCTGCTCTATTGTGTGTGTATTCGATTCAATTCGATTATTGACTGTGTATTGGTTCAGTGCCTCCTCCTCGGAGAGCCCTAACCCAAGTGTTACATAGCTCAATGTTGCAATATATTCTTTTCAATCTATACAGCTCGCGTGGGAAGTCTCTCTGGGGATTTCCGTCTCCTCCCTGTCGCGAGGGTGGCGGGATGTAAAAATGTTAACTATTTTTACCCTCAGCTGCGTCACGTGGGATTCATGTCAGTCTGTGTTTCTTTCTTTTTTAAATAAAAAGAGGAAGGAACATGAAGCACGACGGCTCTGTGTCGTTCTCCCAGGCGACTTGGAGGAACAATGTTTGGTGTCTTGCTAGACTATCCATTGATGTGTTTGGGTCTCAACGCATATATAGTGCTGGCTTGGGGTGTTTCTGTTAAGAATCACGCAGGGGCTAAGTGCGCCTTGGTTGCTTGTTATTAAAACAGCGTTTTTATAGGGCAACTGGGATGGAGTTTTGTCTCTTCCGAGCGCCAGTTTACTAGGTTGTCTCGATGAATTCTCGTTCATATCTGGGGGATGTTAACGGAATAGATCAGAACATAGGTAGAGGGGTCTCACGCCCTTGGGGTGGGCCACTGAGCGTGGTACAAATGGGACCGTCTGGGTGGCGCCCTCTTTTCATGTTTTAGATCGACACGCATACCTACCCCCTCTTCTGGAGTGGGCATGTCGGCGTGGTTAGGGCACGGGACTGGTCTGGTCACGCTGGTCCAGGTCAGTTAACCCGTTGTCCGCCGGGGATGCAGATCTGCTGTTTTGGTACCCTGAGGGACTTGTGCTTTTTTCGGGGGGAAAAATGCCGGGTCGGCCCGGGTGTCACAGGGTTAGGTGTTATGGAGACCCTTTGTTGGGTACATGTTGTACTCTGCACTATCGTAATGGCTTACGGCCATACCAACCTGTACACGCCCGATCTCTTCCGATCTCGGAAGCTAAGCAGGTTCGGTCCTGGTTAGTACTTGGTTGGGAAACCGCCTGGGAATACCAAGTGCGGTGTGCTTAGGGCTGGTTCTCCATTATTTTCGCTCCTCTCTCACGCGTGGCGAAGAGGGGGCTGTTGGGGTGGTTTTTGGACCTCCTCTGGTAACCCTGTGTGCTTCCCGAGCCGCCGGGCCCGGTCCGAAGTAAAGTTTTGTTGATACCGTAGGCCTGGGATAACCCTTTTTTGAAAACTGAAACACTTGTACTGCGGTATAGCCGGTGTATACCCGCAGGTGTGTTTGAGTTTTTTCTTGAGGGGTTATAGGAACAACCACTGCATGTGGTACCAACAGGGTGGTTGATTCCCTGGTGTGTTGGAGCAGAGTCAACTCCCGGGTTACCCGGTTGAGTGTGCCCCTGCACGTTCATGACGTCTGCCAATCATGTCAGCCTTCTCTGCCTCGACCCCTCTGGGTGTTTTTTTTTTAATGGAGGCTTTGTCATGGTGATCAACAACGCCAGCATACGCCCCTTCCGCCGGGGGGGCTGTTTTCAGCTGACTCCTTTGGCGCCTGTCTCGTCCGCAGTGCTCCAGGCTCAGGTTACAGCCTGCTGCCTGGTTTCCCCGGTGCGCTGCCTGCTTCCGTTGGTTAACCTTTTTTGAGTGCTTATGGCCATGCTGACTGCCTGTTCTGCAGGGTCAGTGTGCCAGGCGTGTGCTATTGGGGGGAAAAGGCCCGCTCTTGGAGGGGCCCTATCCGAATACGCTGGCGATGTGGGGGACGGTGTCACTAAGTGACCGCCTGGTGGGGTCTTGATGCCTGGCGTCATTGACCTCTCCGGGCCCCCCCTCAGGGGATCCAGTCCCTTCAGTGGGTCTGGGTCTTCCTTCGCGCTCCACTGCTACAGCCTTGCCACAGGGTTGGGTTTGCTCTTGACCCCGTGATTTTGGGGGCAGTAACGAGGGTTGTTCCTTCCGTTCGTTCCCTGGTGGCATGCGGGTTGTGCGTGTGCGTAGTTGTGGGGTCAAGCCACTGTCTGCTCACCCTGTGCGTTGAGTATTTTGAGTTCCTCTTCGCACGGTCGGATCCGTCTCCCTCCCGTAAGCCTCCAATAGGGAGGGTATCCTCCATTAGGGAGGGTCGGGGGGCTCGGTCCTCCCCGGTCTGATGGTTGTGGGGGGCCTCAGCGGGGTACATTTGTCGAGCTTTGGCTCCCGCTCAGCTCCTGTTATGCAACCGATGCTGAGCGGAGCCATAATGAAATAGAACGTAAAGTTATGTATATAACCAAGTTCTATGAATTATGGTGACGCTCAGCATCAGGACGCCGCTGCAGCCCTTGATCTTTCATTGTGGTGAAATTTGTTGGGAAGGAGATGAGTGTGTGGCCCCACCCCTGCTTATGTAGGCAGCAGATGGGGGTGTGGTCAGACGGATGTTGGTATGTAAAGGTACATTTTGAAATGTATTCAGTACATATCCACTGAAGCGAGATATTATGCAACCGATGCTGAGCGTCACCATAATTCATAGAACTTGGTTATATACATAACTTTACGTTAACATGCACTGTAAAAAATAAATGTTACAGATTACTTTTGTTTTTCTACTTTAAGTGTAAATGCCATAAAAATACATCAAAATATTAACCATTAAATAAAGGTTGTAATCTGTAAATGTATTTGATTTCACTGTAATTTGACAGTAAGTATTTGGCAACCATTGATGCCAGACATTTACCGTTTTCTTGCAGCTTTTTTTCTTAGTGTGTGAGGGTGCAGTGCACAGATGCATCCATCACAAGGAGGTTTCTGACTAAACAAAAGCAATACATAATGTGCAGAAATAGAATGGGTAGAAGAATAAGAGCAGTGCAATAAAATATACACACATTAGCATAAAATAGGTCTCATCTACAGTAGACAACAGTCAGAGTCTGGATGGAAACTCATAACAATTACACCATTATTAACGACTCCCATCCCTTTTAGCCAATTGTACCCCGAGGGCCACTGTAGTCTTTTTATTCATTCCATTCCTCTTAGTCAAGAGAACTACTGCATACTGTACGCGTGCGTCTGTCTACTGACCCGACAGTACAAATAAATGTAAAGTCATACAGTGCTAAGCTTGGTTCTTACCTAAAGCAACACGACCGCTTACATTGGGGCCCCACCGAAGATAAAAATCAATGTTCTGTGGTATCCACGCTCGTTATTGGTGTTTTAACACATAGGGACATCAAAGGAGGAGAATTATCTAATGGAAGGCTCTCTCAGCTGGGGATCCGAGCACAGCTGGCACGGGGCACGAGTGGCCGGTTTCACACCCCGGGTTTGGATGTTTTCAGTTACGCACACAACTCCTCCCGCTGCCCGGTTCGACTTGGCACGGACACCTAAACATGTGCCATAGCTTCACATACTCTAGACGCGGGCCTCATACTCTATGCAATATTCTTTTATGGTATTTTACTTGGCCGGGGTCTGGGGGTGGGGGGTTTACGGTTTTGCCTTAAGCCTCCAAGCTAAACAGAGTGGATGGCGTTACAGGGGAGAGGACAGACAGGCCCCGGGATTGAGAGCAAGGAGTTTGAAACTAAATAATGCTGTCGCACCAAAGGCATTCTTCTGCTGGACTGCCCTGACTAACCTTGAGGCAAGGCCAATGTTTTAACAGATGCTAGCAATGCACTGCCACCTGGTGGCAGCAAGGGGGAAATGTCTGGTAATGATTCACAAGGTAAAAATGGGATATACAGGCTCATGTTAGGCTATTGTACAGCATGGCAGATCATGCATGGCGTTTAGCCACTACATCAATGTAGGCCGTGTGTGTGAGTCATCAGAAGCCTCGTCATCATACATTTTTGTGTCAATACATTAAAGAGTTATGCATTTCTTCGTCAAGGAAACATGGTGGGGTCATTTACACAGAATGATGTCTCTCCAGCCACAAGGGTGCAAAGAGCAATTTGTGCATACTCCCAGACCAAAAATTCCCCGGGCCAGGATTCCGACTGTCTACTTGGACTCCATCGGTAAAGAAGATTTAATTTCTCAAATTGATGTTATTTGAGGTTAAACACTCACGCCTGGTGATATTCTTGACAGTCGGGCATTCCAGCGTTGACGAACGCGAGTGTGAAAACACACATCAGGAGAAGAGATTTTTCTGTAGCACCGTCCAGATTCCACTCCCATCACTCAGTCTGCTATAACCTTAGGTGCTGTAATCACCAGGGAGAAATCTAATGGTAGGATATGATCGGTGATCCTAAACTAATATTACTCTGGCGTTTAGCAAGGAAGGCACCAAACAACCGTGGGCATGCATGGGGTCTTCATTCTGTGTGTGCGTATGTGTGGTCAGATTCGGGACAAATAGTATCATTCTTTTTCTATTTTTATGTAGAGTAATTTTTATTTTTTTATATATATATATATACAGACACATTTTACACATCTGATACCGGTGTCGTTTAACTCTCCAGCTAGGGTCAATGTTGAGCAAATTAACTTTTAATCCCAACCCCTTAAAAAAAATCAGAAGAGGGAAGACATAGAATAAAAAAAAAATGAAGTACGTACTGTACACATTTCTTTTTTTTTTAAGTTATTTCAATATTTTTTTTTGTGAACAATTTAATTTGTTTTCAAACATGAAACACAGTTCACAACATAATAATAATACATAAGACACCAAAAACCTCGACTCAACACTACAATGACTAGACAATAAATAAAACAGATTGTACAATTAACACCTTAAGCCCCCTCCCTCACCACCCATCATAGCCACGACCCCCAACCCTCGAGAGCCCCAAGTCCGGTACCCCGGCGAGCCAGAGCATCATGCCTCTTTAACACCCCGATGCGCCGAGGGCCTGAACCAAGGGCCCCCCCCCACCCCTAGCCTGTGACACTCATCAATCAAAAGGGGCCCAGAACACAAACATAATGAGTTTCCTGAGCCCCCTCCATCTACAGGCCAGGCAGCCGCGAACCCCGACCCCGGGGGATCCGCAGGGTGGCGCCCCCACGAGACAAAGCACCACGCCTCTTTAATACCTCGACCCGCAGAGACCCCGAACCACAGCCCCCACCAGTCCGAGCCCAAAACCACCAGGCCCACATCTAAAGGGGGCCCAGAATATATACATAATTAAAAAGGTGCTATAGATAACATTATGTAGAGTTTTTCTACATAATACATATTAAAAAAAATCTGTAAATAATACACGTCACCAGACCCCCATGGGAAGTATCCAGATCTAGGGTTAAAGTGTGCAAACACACTGATACACTTCCCAAAGGGCTCAGCTGACCTATATTCTGATCGATTGGCCAGTATCACGTCTTCTTGTGTTATCACCTCTCCATCACTCCCCTCTGCGTTGTGTACTTTTAATGATCCCGACGTCTCATATACTCTGCTGATACAATCCCCATCTCTCCCAGTTAGTGCGATCCGCAAACCATAATAATTATCCACCTTTGTAAGAATTTGACACCGTATTACCCTACAAGGAAAAGTGTTGTTTATTTTCATAAACAGAAGCCTCAGCTCAGATGTTAACAGATTAGACCCTTGAAGTCTATTCTAATGATCTTTCGGTGTGTTCAGTCTATCGTCCTTCTGCTATTCAGTCCAATGGTGGTCAGGCCTGTTCGTTAGCCTAAACCCTCCTCGCGCTAGCCGAAGCTAATGATGATGTGTCATTCCCCCCCCCCCACCGGCGAGGGTGATAGGGATGAGAGTCTGATGGTTTCTTCCCTCCTGTGGGATTTGTTTCTTTGGTCTGCCCTTACCCGGAACTACTGTTCGATTTATATGATCTTCGTCATAGCAACGACGGCCCGCCCCTCTTCTGGTTGTCATGCAACGCGCTGTCATGACAACTGCTAATAACCTTTCACACATTTCAAAACATTTCATTAAGGATGTCACCCCTCTCCCTCGCTCTGTGCCGCTATCAGCTTGTTCCAGATCGGAATGTCAACATTCGGCCCTGCTCAGTGTGGTACACATTCACCCCGCTCGCTCTGAACCACCTCTCCTGCTTCCACCACCGTCAGCCTGCACATTTCGACCCTTTAGATGCTCTCATCTCCCCCAATCTATACATCACATACATTGAAAAACACCCCAAAACACCAGTTTCCTTCATCTACCACACATGAACATCCCCAAGACCACAAACAGACACGGGAGAATGTTTAAGAAACAAGAAATACTTTATTACAGGAAATATATATAGCATACAAGTTCATAAACCTAGATAAATGACTAACTAACTTAATCTAAAAGACCAGTGCCCGTAGGCCTAGGGTGAATAAAAGAGGAAGCGCTTGTCTGCACTGTAGGCCAACCCCAAGCTGCTACTCCCACCCCCACTATCTGTTCTGCCCCTGAAGCACTGCACACGTGGGGAATGGTGCAGATTCTGTAAATAGTCACGAACTAATCCAGAATCACACTGCACACTACAAACATAGCCTGAGAATATAAATACCACACATGTGGTCTCAGGGAGTCACAGCACATAATCAAGTACTATTAAGAACAATACACACTGGTGGCACACAGCAAAGATAAGGGGGCATGTCTAGGGTAGTGGGTATGGGGTGCTATGAGGTTTAGGTCTGGGGCCAGAATGTTCCTCCCACATCCTAGCCTAGGTTGGGGCAGTGAAAAGCACTAGTCATAGTTGGTAGACAATACGACAAAAAGGATATAACGCTGCCTGGAGGCGCGTGGGCGTATAGCACGGCCCCGGGCTGAAAAGCGTTCCGACTGGGACCGGGGAATAGGGTACTTCTTAGTACAGAGCAGACCAGGGTAATGCGGTAGTGTCCTCCTGGCGGCAAGGAAATAGCAGTTAATTACACACGTTGAGCTCCTACGTTCATTTGTTAGTCAAATGGCCGCCTGTTGTACTGCTCTCCAACGAGCGGGCCCGTGTGAATAGTAGCAGCGTTTCAGCACGCGGTGCTCTCAATTCTCTTCAATTGTAATGTCAGATTGGCGTGTAGCATGGCTACAATGTCTCTTGGTTTCGCTCCACTCGTTCCCCAGAGAGAATGTGAAGTATGAAATAAGAGTATTGCTTTTCCCAAGAAAATTGTATTGATCATACAAAATTGTTCCCCACATAGTTTTCCACCTTGGAATGCACCCGATTGGATACATGACATGCTGGTGCTCTAGTACGACACCTAGATGATGGATGACATACTGTAGCACCTTTAACCTGCTTGGGAGCACCAGGTGGGTGGGGTGGCAAAAGGACAATTCAGATGTTAGGAGAGATGTACATTTTTATTTTTTTTAAATCCCTAAACTACTTTCAATTAAATCAAGATAGTTACAAAAAGAAAATCTTTATTATTAAAAACACAACAACAGTAGTCTGACTCTTCAGACCTCCAGGACTGTCCCGTCTCCTCATACCAGCCTAGGAGAAGAAAAGGAGGAGGGGTCAGTCAATTAATGTCCTAACAGCAAATGTAAACAGTCTATGGGCCCGCTGAAACAATGTACTAAATTACCAGAAGTAATACATTAACATTGGGAACTTCCCTTGCAAAAAACAGTATCATGGTAGCAGAGCCGTCTGGGAGAAATGAGGCCCTGTGCGAAATGTTTTAATGAATGAATATTTATTTTTGCCTTAAATTTCCTAAAAATATTAAATCAGGTTGTCGTCTCCAATCAGTAATAAATTGTATATATATATAAACACATTTTACACAGAACACGTTTGATTATTATAATGAAGCCTTGACACAATATGAGTTTGTATAGTAATGCTTTATTACAACATCACACAAAACAAAATCCCCATCTCACAACACATTCCCAAAACCAAAATATAGGCTAAATAATAACAGCCAGGGGGGGGGGGTTGATATGTGCCTCTGGGCAGGGAACACTGGGAAACCCCAGTGATATACGTAGCCTATAGGCCTACTTGCAGTTCAAATAATTGACAACAATAAGCAGTCAGACCAAGGCGCCGATTTATGTTTCTGCCAGTGGGTGCTCAAAACAGTTGAATGCCCTACCCCCACGCCCAAGATAAACTTTCCGCAATAACCATAGCCTACATGATTTGTTGCTATACGGATTTGGAAAAAGTTGTCAAACGCACACATTTCCGACACACATGCGCAAACACACACAAGTCAACGTATTCTTAATAATAGCCCGAGGCTGGGCATACAAGTCAAATTTCTCTCAGAGAAATAAGCGGACAATGATAAAAACGTCACTCGCCACTTAAAGCGTGTATTTAACAACCTCAAAAAACGTTCGAAACACGGTTTATATTAACAAAAACGAAAAATCTACTTATGTCAACGAAAATGTCCAGTAGGCCTAACTAAACAGATATACATCTCCGTTACTCGCAAACAGCGTCTGGTGGCCGATGGCACTGGAGTAGATTTACAGTACTGTTTAGGGGTGTAACTGTACACGAAGCCACGGTTCGGTACGTACCTCGGTTCGGTACACAGGAAAACAATATTTATGATTATTATATATTTATAATTATTATTATATAATAATTTTTTATTATGTTATACTTAGTTCCACCTAGGCTTGCTGCGGTAATCAGTTCAGGAATCCACTCGAGTAAATTAATTGCCTAGTGGCCCCTCCGCCCACCGTTGTATAGTTTCACTTTCACTTCTAGAGTAGATTTTACTTCACGTGACGCAGAGAAAGACTAGAGAAGAGATGCCATGTTACACAACAATGAGGATTTATCACCATTTTGGATTTTAACACCGTAGCAGCTAGACTGGAGAGGAGCTCAAAGGACCAGTCCAGATCAGCAAAAGTATGTTTGAGTGTTTTTTTTCTCTCGGATCAGCTGGAAAGAAGCGCAGAAGAAAGTTGGTGTGTGTCTTTCCATTGGTTAACATTATTACGCGAACAAGAAAACGATGAAGATTTTCAGCCTATTGTATATGCTGTGTTACAAACATACTGCATCATTCATGGTTGGTTTTGTTTCAGTGACACCTGTAGGTAAGGGGAGGAGAGGAGGGGAGAAACAGCCGAGTGCAGAGTGCCCGTTCATTTGTTCTGTCGGCTTGTTCATGCCTTTACAAGCTTCAACGTTTTATTAATCATCTAAATGTGGCAATCCAAGCTTGATATGCAACGTTAAATGAATGACCTTCTGTGTTAAGACTGTTAGTAAGCCAGTGTAAAGTAAAGATATTGAGCATAGATTTGTAAAATGTTCACCATGTATGAGACATATTCTTCATATGGCTGCACGTACCGCACTGTGAGCCACGTACCGTAAATTCACGGGACGAATATGCGTACCGTTACATCCAGACATTTATGATACAAGATATACAAATATACAGTACTGCTTAAAGGAACACTCCAACATTTTGGGAAATTGGCTTATTTGCCATCTACCCTGGAGTTAGACAAGAAGATGCATACCTTTTTCTCATGCATGCAGTAGGAGTAGGAAGACATTGGGAACTAGGCTAATGGAGGAACCTACTTCCAGTGACTGACGCTAAGCTAGGCGAATGGTGCACGTCTTCCTACTCCTACTGCATGCACAAGAAGAAAAAAGGTATGCATCTTCTTGTCTAACTCCAGGGTAGATGGCAAATAAGCTAATTTCCCAAAGAGTTGGAGTGTAACTTTAAGATCTTCATTGCAAAACAGAACATAGTCATCAAGCATGGTTGATTTTATTTTCACCATTTCATTCACTATTAACACCATCAGTGCCGGCCGTGTTTGTATTATTATAAATAATGAAGAAATAAGTGATTTCATTAAGTCATTTAGTCCAGTGGTTCTCAACCAGAGGTCCGTAGACCCCAGGTATTTCCAGGGGGTCCCCAGAAATACGGGGAATAATTTATTTTCACCATTTCATTCACTATTAACACCATCAGTGCCGGCCGTGTTTTCCTTTTTACCCCCTTGAATGCCATCATCCACTTCAATGTTAGCGTTAAAAACGCATAATCTATGTATCGAATCTGCCCGTCGCTTATCAATGACTTGTTTGCAGTCAACAGTCGAAAAAAAAATTAATTGGTTCATATCCTTTTTATAGCATTTCAAAAAGCTATCGTTCTCTCGAAAATGTGCGGAAAATATTCTCGAATACACTAGACACGGTCATGTCGGCCTATTTCGTTTTCAAATAAACGCTAGATTATCGATAGTATATGTGTACTTATGCATGCTATAGAAGCGAGCTGAGAAATCGATTCTCTCATTTCCTCAACATCACACACGGGACATGCCGTTATCTCAGTGAATACAGCTCTGATTATCCTAAAACTGGTAACAGACTCCTTACCTTAGATCAGATGTTCTCCAAAAAGATTATTCCAATTCCTGATCGCCATTCCAAATATCGATCGCGTTTATTGATTGATTATTGGCTGCTGTAAATATATATTCCACGCTGATTTCCAACTCGCGATCACTTCCCTCATCAGATCCCTCGCCAGCAAATTAAGAAACCTGTTTATGAGCGGTAAGGTAGACATAATTTGCTTTACTGAAACTAAACTTGATCCATCTGTAACAGACCCTGAAATAGAAATAGAGAACTATACTATAGTCCGTAATGACAGAAACCAGTATGGAGGTGGTGTTTGTATGTACATACATAAGGACACCAAATTCATTACCCGTACTGACCTTCATCATGAGGCAATTGAAACCGTATGGGTGGAAATTTTATTTGAAAGGGCAAAATCTGTTCTAGTCGGCACAATATACAGACCGCCAGATCAAACTGGCTTTTATGATACTTTGGATGTGTGCTTAGCTGGAGCTGAGGATGCGGAAAAAATTCTTATTGGGGATTGGAACACGGATATGCAACAAAAAAATGCACCCGTCTTCAAATCCTTCAATAGGTTTTGTGATCTGCACGGCCTCAGCCAACTAATCACCCAACCCACAAGGATATGTGAATCAACTCAGACTACCATTGACCTCATACTGACCTCTGACAAGTCCAAGATCTCCAGTAAAGGGGTTATAGCATGCGGGTTAAGTGATCATTACATGATATTCTGTACCCGCAAAAAGCTAAAACTAAAGGCTGGCTGTCACAAAACAGTCACATCTAGAGACCTCAAAACCTACTCTAGCGAGGCCTTTAACCTTGAACTGGAGAGTCTGGACTGGTCAGATGAACTCAATGGTACACTGGTTGAAGAAACTTGGCTTGGCTTCAAAACCAAATTTTCATCAATACTAAACAAAATGGCCCCCCTAAGAACCACCAGGGTAAAAAATCGCGCTGAGCCATGGATGCACACTGAAATACTGACCGCTATGAAAGCCAGAGACAAAAAATGCTCTGAGTTTCGTAAAAGTCAGTCAAAGCTTACCAAAAGCACGAGCAGTGAACTCCAAGACCACGTGACTGAACTCAAACTAGAAAGAAACAGACTAAGAAATGACGTAAACTCCATGATCAAAACTGCTAAAAAAAATTTCATCAATGACAAAACCGAGGAAAACAAAAATAAACCACGTGAACTTTGGAAATTACTCAACAATCAACTAGGCTGCAGTAAAAAACTCAAAACCAGGTTCTCAAACATAAACATAAAGACGGACAACACGCTCATCACAGACAAGCTGGATGTAGCCAATCACTTAAACACTTTCTTCACAAACATAGCCACAACACTGGTAAACAAACTACCCTCCCACTCAGGGCAGTATGGGGTAGAACACATAGTAGCATACTACATGAACCTAGGCGTCCACAAAGACGACTTCAAACTGGAAATAGTAACTACAGATGAGGTACTCAAAAAACTGAGCGCCCTCCAACCAAACAAGGCCACTGGCCATGACAACATCCCCTCCAAATTCCTCAGAGACTCAGCAGCAGCCATCACCCCAGTCATCACACACATAATAAACCTCTCCATAAAACAGGGACACGTCCCCAAGGACTTCAAAATTGCGAGAGTAACACCCCTGCACAAAAAGGGCAGCAAATTAGACCCGGGTAACTACCGCCCTGTTTCTATCCTTACATCCATCTCGAAAGTCATGGAAAAAATAGTATACGAACAGATCGAAAAGTACCTCGCGGAAAAAAATCTAATCTACGAATTCCAATCTGGCTTCAGAACATCCCACTCCACTGACACATGCCTTCTCTACTTGAACGACCACATCAAACAAGAGGTGGACGCGGGCAAATACTGCGGCATGGTCATGCTGGACCTACAAAAGGCCTTCGACACTGTCAATCACACCATTCTGATTGACAAGCTAAAAGCAATTGGTTTTGATAGTTTATCAGTGAGCTGGATACAATCCTACCTGGAGGGGAGGGAACAGATGGTGGAAGTAAACGGTACCCTATCCCCCCCCCTCACAGTGAGCTGTGGTGTTCCACAAGGAAGCATACTAGGACCGCTACTATTCCTAATTTATGCAAATGACATGTCGTCAGCTTGTGACTGCAACTTGTTCCTGTTTGCGGACGACTCAGCCCTGCTGGTCTCTGACAAGAACAAGTTACAGGTTGAAAAAGCCCTCAGCTCGGAACTAGGCAAAATCTGCATATGGCTCGCCGACAACAAACTATCATTACACATGGGCAAAACAGAGTCCATTCTCTTCGGCTCAAATAACAAACTCAGCAAGACCGACGGCTTCTCGGTTACAGTGGGTGACATTATTATCACAAGGAAAGATGAAATTACCTACCTGGGTTCCATCCTAGAGGCTAATCTTTCCTGTGACAAAATGGCATCCAATGTAATAAAAAAAGTCAACCAACGAACGCGATTCTTGTACCGGATCTCCTCTCTGGTAAACAAGAATACCCTGAAGACTCTAGCAGGAGCACTCATTCAAGGGTACTACGACTATGCTTGCACCTCATGGTACCAAAGCACCTCAAAGGCACTAAAAAACAAATTACAAACATCTCAAAACAAGCTAGTCAGACTACTACTTGACCTGACTCCTAGAACCCACCTCACCCCTGCCCACTTTGACAACCTAGGATGGCTTAGAGTAGACGACAGAGTACAGCAACTTGCAATGGGCCTGGTCTACAAGATACACTACGCGACCAAGGTACCCATGTACATGTCAAAATACTTCCCAAAGGTCAGTGAATACCACGATCACAACACCAGAGGGAGCTCCACAAATCATGTAAAACCCAGATTCGGCTCAAACAAGGGACTAAACACGTTTCGCAATTATGCCACATCAATGTGGAACGCCCTGCCTAAAGCTGTAAAGGAATGTGAATCACTACCCACCTTCAAAAACACTCTCAAAAAACACCTACGTGAGACTGCAATTCGAAACTGGCCCCTACAAATGTCCTAACCTAGTTGTACAGTAAATGACCAAGTAAGGCTTTGTCAATATTCCAATGTACAGTGTAAAATGTGTGTGTGTCCCCTACCCAACCCCCCCCCCCCCCCCCCACCTCCAATGTACAGCCCTCACCCAACCCACCCAACCCCACCCCACCAACCTCCTCCAATGTACAGTTTCTACGCCAAATGTATATACACTCCTTTTCTGGACACTTTTGTATCACAAACAGTACTGTATTTGCAAATCTGATATGTCATAAATGTATAGATGTAGCAGTACTGTCTATCTGTATGTCATGTATGTCATATATGTTATGATGAATTGAAAATGGGGGACCCTGGTGGAAACAAGACGAAAGTCTTTCTCTGGTCTGCATCCCCTTAACAATTGTATGTATTGAGATGTACTGTACTGTACCCATTCTGCAATCTGTTAATAAACTTTTCAATCAATCAATCAATCAGCATAATGAAGCCAGTTGGCTCCCCCGACAGGGATCCAGCAGTATAATCGAATGGCCTGCAGTTACACAGGGATAGACGATAGGGGGCGGTATTTCCCGATCTGAGCTCCTAGAGGGTCTGCTGTACCAACGGGAGACTCGGTTGATGAAATATGAATTCAGATTGCTAATAAAAAAATCAAACTACAATTAGCGTCGGTGGCACTCAACGGGGGGCATGATAAGACGACAATACACGTCTGTGGCACTCAGTGTTAAGAGGTGAGCCTAATACGGACTTATGAGAAAGTTACCAACAAATTTCTTTGTAACTCCACTTACGAACTTCTATGGTAGATTTTGGCACGATTGAACGGTTCTCAGATTCGTTCGTAGCTACAAACAGGATTTACGAACGCAGAGTCGTAAGTCGGACAGAATGGTGTGCGCCTGTGTTCTTAGTGGCTTTATTTGGGAGAAATCATTGGTGTTCATGATGATTCTACAGACAATTAATTATAATAATGAATACAATAATATTTGTATTATTAACTCATCGCTTAAGTGCGCGAGAGGGTCGTTGAGCGCCACCGCTTTAATCAATGGGAGGACTGAGAGATTTGAGAGTGCTTAAAATATATCTTAAATTATAGCTATGGGTCTAATACACCCGTCGATTATCAGCGAGTTGCTTCCAGTAACATGTACAAAAGATTGTTTTTTAATCTGTACATTTTCGTTTTAAATACAGTACATTTGTTTTAAATACAAGTATAGTTTGTGATTTCTAGTAATTCCAGAGAAAGACGCGATAGACCTTTAGTGGAATACACAAAACACCGATTATTGAATCTTCCTGAAAACGCTAGATCATCATTATTATTATGCTTCCTCGTGCAGGAGTGAAAAGACCCCCCTCCCCCCACCAGCACGCCTGGTGAATTGATACTAAATCCAACTCTGCCATTGGAAAGAGTAGATTTGGCCCGATCCATAGATGTGCAAGTTGGCTATAATAATATTTCAAATTGCATGGGTCCGGATCATGGCAGAATTCAGTACTGCATCTACAAAACTTCCATTTAATCATCTTCCCTTTATTCATTTCCTTAGAATGTACATAGGATCCAGTGACTTTAAGCAATTTATTAACATGTCTATTCTAGTTCTCTTTTTATTATTATTACTGTTTTATTGCACAATCATAGCAAAGCTATTTTTATTAATTCTTTTTAAGATAATATTTTTGGCATTTGCATTGCTTTATTGGACAGTTTCAGAGAAGAAGTATGGGAAGAGAGAGGAGAGACATCGGCAAAGGTCGCCGGGTCTGGGAGTCGAACCCGGGACAGCCGCGTTGCACTACGGCAGCGCTTACGTGGTGCACCACTCAGGTGCCCACGAAGCCATTATTTTTGGCTCTGCCATTCGACTTAAGGTCTCCTGGGTTCAAAGTAGTGGTAGGAGATAGAGGTTACAGCTGGAGGAAGTCACGTACCTAGGATGTGTTGGGACAACAGCTTAATATCAGGGGCGAGCAAAGCCGAGCATGGCACAAAAGGTGGTCTCAAAGATCAACCTACATTTCTCGGCAGAGTGTCCACCATATCAACAGGTCAGCCTTAGAAGTCCTGTCTGGGGCCCCGATTCAATGTCATTATGGCTATGCATGCTCCTCCTGGTACACTGGCATCACAGTATATATATAGCACTGTATGGCTACTAATGCAATCTTGTATGGGGGGGTGCTAAAGGTGAGCGATAAAGTGGCAGTCAGGAGAATGAGGCTGGCAGGTCACTGCCAGAGACACCATGAGATGCCAACCAGCAAACTTTTGCTGTGGGAACCAACACACGGGCATCGATCACGAGGACGTCCCACATTAACCTACGTGGACGTACTCAGGAGAGATGCGGGAACAGAAAGCACCGGCGAGCTAGCCAGATGCATGGAGGATCGGGATGACTGGAAGCACCGATGGAGGGCCCATCCGAGGACGACCTAGATAGATATGGCTACAGACAACTCGGAACAAATGAGCTAGACCGATATTAAAACTCCAACCCAGGACTCACCTTTCACACACATTTTAACAGCCTCAAGTGGCTCAGGGTTGAGGAAAGGGTCTCTCAATTAAAACTCTGCATGGTACACAATACTCTGGAATACTGTCCCCCAGTAGATATTTTAACAGAGTTAGGGATGTACACAGACACGCCACCAGGGGGAGCCCTACGGACCTCATCCCAGTAAGATGCAACATGGTAATAGGCCAAAACTCATTCCTGCATTCAGCAGCAGTACTATGGAATAGCCTACCAATGGAATTGAAGTCCATAAGCCCCTTCTCCACTTTTAAAGTGTCTATAAAGAGGTGGATCATGAGTAGCAGAAGCTGGTAGTAGATAAGGGATTATATTATGAGTCTTTTCTTTTGTCAAATGGATTACTACTGTATTTATGCATGTATTAATATTCCCCTTTAGTTCATTCAAATGTACTCATGCCTAGTAAGACACAATATTTCTGACACCGAGATCCATAGATGTCCCTAGATACCAAGAACATGCAAATGGACCTTGTAGAAGTGGAGCAATCCCCATTTACTTGCATGTATTTTTAGGCAAATTTTGAAAATATGGCTACCAAAGATCAGTCAGCCATATTGTATGGCAAAAATACATGCCAAAAAATACTATAAATTGTCCTAACCATGCCAAATTTGAGTGGTTCACGTGGAGTAGATAGCAATAGCAAATGATTGCATTAAGCTCATTTTAATTTATTGTTTATATTGTCTACATCTTTTTATATACACCGTGGAAATGAGGGAAACATAATTTTACACAATATTGTTTTTTTAGTCTTGCACAATAGAACATTTACAATAAAGTTTATTTTTTGTAGCAAGCATGCAGAGACAATAAGAAAAGTAACCTGTGGTAGGAAGTTCACATCCATGTGTATTCGATCGCAGTCAAAAGGTTTATTTTAATAGAGCAGTAGGTACACGTATAAATACCCACCTCTGGCGTATCGAAAGACAGCTCTTTGATAACCGTCGCGGCAGGTGGTGTCCTGTAAAGTTGTCGCTCCCTCGGGAAGTCCCAACTCCCTCCGCGATTGTCTCTGTCCGCCATGAGTCTCACATATAAATAAAAACAATTTGTGAGGGTTAAAAAAAAAAAAAAAATCGATCACTAGTTTCACCCAGGTCTCCCACCGGGAAGCTCAAAACAGATCCTGCTTCCACTCTCCAAAGTAGCCTTATTCACACTGTCAAGTTGTATGTATTTGACCTTGTGCACCGTCCCCAACTTGAAAGGATGTTGCTTGCTTGTTCACCCAAAGGGTTAACTGGGTTTTACTCAAAGAACCAGACCGAATGACCTTTCTCCCTTTATTGCTATTCAAAAGGTTCTCTTTTCATTCATCCATTACTTCAGGCATTTTTTGCCAGATGGTTTTGGTCTTAATAGTTAGCATTTAGGTAAAAAAAAAACTTAAAATACAAGCAATAAAATATACATTGTAGAGGTTAACAGTCAAGTCAAGTAAATACTCCTACTGTTGTGAAGGATCAGATTAAACCGAATATATATATTTATTTATGGATATATATTTAATAGTATTTGTATATCGTTTGATATCCCTTGTATATTCTTTGTACATATACACTGAATATCCCTTTAGTCTACTACAGCCCATAATAGTTCATTCTCTCATTGGACAAGAACCTGGCGCCAGCAGACAGGCCCCTTGAGTCAAGTTCAATAGTGCCGACGAACATGTCCCAACTAGCCCCGGTTCCGCGTAGGAATACGGCTACCGAAATACGAATGGTACTATTTGTTCACCGTGCATTTAAATAGGGCGCAAGTAAAGTAGAACTTTCTTTTAGTCCATTAGTCCTTTACCCTCCAACCTAGTAACAGACGTGAAGCCTCACCCACGACCCACGTGTGGTGCAGTATGGCCTATTTTGGCCCCAGAATAGGCATTGAGACCTCGTGTAAATTCATAGCTGAATTGTCATAGTTTGGCACTGTACCGTCGAGTGGGACGTATTTCTATTAAGTTAATAATAGTCTATTATGTATGGTGCATAGTTCGGTTAGAGTTCTAAAGTGAGCAGCACCACCATCGTTTCCTCGCGTTATCTAGAGTCTTAACCAGGCTGGGCAGACCACGCGTGGTGCTTTCATCCGAGGAGTTCTGGGCGAGGACGAGTGGACCTGCACATTGGATTACCTACCCGGACGACTGCTGAGCCTATACGGCATGGAATATCTATTTGCTTTGGGTGCTTTGATTTGTGGAGCGGATAACAGCCAACGCCGGTGAGTGTTGGAATTACCCCCGAGAGGAGCCCAGGTGAGACGGCGCTCAACCTAGACCGAGGCCGCCTCGCTTCTCCTTCGTTGTGGACCTACAGCTACCGTCTACAAGAGGGCCCAAGTGTATTCATCTGTGGATCAAGATCCTGCGGGCACTGTTTTCTGTACCTGAATTCTCCCCAGGAATCGTTGGCCAGATGGGATGCAGCTGACGGCTCTCCAAACCCCCCCCCCCTTACTGACTTACAACCAGCAGGACCCCTTTAGTATCCCGCTATAATCCTTAAGTACCATCGCTATAGTTTCCCTAAAGAACCAGGTTGTATACTTGCTTCCTGCGTAACCAGAGATTGGACATTCAGTGTTGATTTGCCTACGAATACTCATTTGCCTTACAAGTGCATTCAAATCATAAATGTAATTAAGTGAATGTTGTACAGTATATACCTTTTGCTATATTAAACCTTCGACTGTTATATTTGTGTGGACCTGATTTCATATGTGGGAAAGTGTTCATCATACTTAGATATCGTGTACTGGATGGCCAGAAGTTAAAGTACATCAAGCGGTAGTGGTTTAATGATACCATACTTATCAATACAGTCAGGGAATTGTACCCCTCAGTTACAATTGGTCCTTCGAGCCGGATGGTAACTAGTGTAATATTAATATAGTGTTATTAATATTGAAATGGCCTATGATGAACACTCCACGAAACGGTCCTCCTAACGTAGAACGCCCGCGGCGCAGACGACAGACACCTCAGTACTTAGAGGATTACGCTGTCAGTCAACTACCTAGCCTTCTACAGACGGTAAACGCGGTAAAAGTAGAAAGTAAAATTATGTCTGACCTTAATGACCAGGTTACCCCGACCACAGAGGCCCTAGTGGGTTCTAATGTAACTGACCAAGCTCACGGTGGGGACCAGGAGGGAACAGACATGCCTTTACCCCCCGCCAATACCGAAGAAGTAGTCCCCGACCAGCTCCGGGAGGAAGACAACCCTCCAGAGGTGGAACCCTGCACGGAACAAGATGAGGAGAGCGCCGAGGAGATAGAGCTCCAGGACTCCCCAACGAGGACAGCCAGGAGCGGCTCACCTCTACAAGCGTCTTCCCCCAGCGAGGCGGAGAGGATGCTGTCACAGGCGTTCCTCGTCAGCCTGACAGCCTCTACCGAACGCGATCGACTCCAGGGTGAACGCGATCGACTTCAGGGTGAACGCGATCGACTCCAAACACAGCAACGGAGCGAAGAAGAGCACATACGCCTGGAGATGAGACGCCTTCAGACGGAAGAGAATATGGCAAGAGACCGGTCCGACACCCAGCGCGCCGCTGACGGTGCCCAAAGAGAAGCAGAGCGCGACATCGCTCTCATCCAGCGCGAAGCCGAGCGCGACAGACTACAAGCCGAGCGCGACAGACTACAAGCGCAGCTAATGGAGCAGCTGATCACCAGGGCAACACCCTCTCCCTCCGCCAGGGGTTCAAGGGCCTCGTCGAGACAACAATCAAGGGCAGCATCCCCTAACCGACCAAGCGACCCTGAACTTGACCACCAGAGAGAGCCTATACCCCCCGCAGACCCCCTTCCCCGACCGGTCCAAGCGAGACCCAGCTACAAGGAAGGAGCAGCATACACTGCGGAGAGGCTAAATAAACGACTACAGGATCTAGAGGACCTGACAGAAGAAGAAGAGGGAGAGGAGGAGAACCAAGCCCGACGACAGCACAGTACTCCACCGGACCAGGAGGTTCAGTACAGCCCAGGCTATACCCCCGCGGCGCTGCGCTACAGACCCCCGACTCTATTCACGGGCGAGCATGACGCACGACCAGCCCCGAGGAACAGCACCTGGACCAGCGGGCCATGGTACCCTGCCGGTACCAGCCCACAGAGAGGCGCAAGAGGAGACTCGCCTAGGAGGCCTCTCTCCCAACGCTCACCGCTGTGCCAGCCATCCACGGCGTCATACATTGGCACACCGACGTTTCCAGACTTCACCCATGAGAATCGAGCACAGTACACGGAGCTCCGGATGTGCTTAGAGACAATGATGGTGGATGTCGTTGACGAACGCCACAAGTATGCAATATTACTGAAGCACCTGAAAGTACCCCGAGCGCACAATATAGCGCTAGCCTATGCCACCTCTACGACCCCATACACCGCGGCTCTAGCAGCGCTGGACCAGAGATATGGACGTATATGGGATTACGTAATCCAAGAGATAAGGCATATTGACCGCCTACCCCCAGCAACAGACAATCGCTCACTAGACGACCTGTCTATAAAAGTGCAGTCCCTGGTAGGGATGCTGGGAGCGCAACGAGAAAAGGGTATGCACGAGCTATACGCCAACTCTAACGTCGAGAGGATTTTAGAGAAGCTGCCGCCCGCCAGACAAGAGCGCTTTAGGCGGCAAAGAGACCACCGTGATCCTAACGGTCCCGAACCATCCCTCCTCGATTTAGCCGACTTCCTGACGAGAGAAGTCAGCAGCCTACGCTTGGATACATTCGTGCGGAGCACACCAAGCTCCAGAGAGGGACCTAGGAGAGTAAACGATGGAAGAAGATCAGTGACTGTCATGCACCAATCAGAATCAGTACCGAGCAGTAAGAACCACAGTACCCCCTCGAGAAAAGAGAAGTGGAAGATGGTGTGCCCGTACTGCGAGAAGGAACACTGGCTGTCACAATGTGACCTGTTCAAGAAGATGAATGCAGAAGAAGTGAGTCAATGGATAAAGTCCAACAGGCGCTGTTACCGATGTGCGCGCAGTCACATGGCAGCCGAGCCATGTCTAAAGAAGAGGTGCAGTCGGTGTGACGGAGCCCACCTAGATGTCCTACACGACAGTAACAGAAGAAAGCCTGCACCTGTACCATCGAGCAGCACAAAGGCAAGTGTCATGTACATTGACCCCGCCAGCAGCAGCGGCGCCCCAGTGCTCTTAAAGGTAGTCCGTGTAACATTGAGCCACCAAGATAAAGTCATGGACACTTACGCCGTCCTTGATGACGGGTCAGAGAAGACCCTTCTCCTCGCATCCGCTGCGGCCCAGCTGGGACTGCGGGGGAGCGAGAACCAGATGACGATTCGGACAATAAGAAGAGATTTAAAGACGATAAAAGGCGAGAATGTCTCCTTCACTATAGCAGCAAGCGGGCAGCCAGAGAGACGGTATAGGATTACAAATGCTTTCACCAGCCAAGAAATAGGACTATCACAGTACACCTACCCCATCGCCAAGCTGATGGATAAATATGTGCACCTGCGTCAACTACCTATCCCGCTCATAGACGGCGCCACCCCGACCCTGCTGATAGGCTCCGACCATGCAGACCTCATAGTCCCGATAGACCGGGTCCATACAGGACCCAGAGGCTGTCCTGCAGCAGTCGAGACCCGCCTAGGATGGACACTACAAGGCCCCCTCGCTAAATCTCTCAACCGAACAGCAGCCACTAGCTGCCTCCACTCCAGAGTGACAGAAGAAGACACCACTCTCCTGCAGCATGTCGAGAGGCTATGGACACTAGAGACAATGCCCTTTAAGAACGAAAAGAAAGACATTCGTTCTAAAGAAGACATTTACGCCATAAACCTCCTCGAGCAAGGGACAAAGAGAGTCACAGTCGGCGGAGTGATGAGATACGCAACTCCACTCCTGAGGCGAGAGGGAATGCCCACCTTTCACGCCACGAAAGAAGCTACGGAGCGGTATCTATTGAACACAGAGCGGCGCCTAGCCAAAGACCCCGCTCAAGAGAGTGTGTACCGCGCTGAGATTGAGAAGCTAATCACAGCGGGACACGTAAAGAAGATTGACTGGCGACGCCGTGCGCTGCTCCGCGCCTCTCTGATCAAAGACGGCTTTGATCTCCGGCAGCAGGCCAGCAGCGACCCCCCAGTATTACGCAGCCTCTCCCCAGAGGAGAAGCCCTTGCTGCGGTTACCATGGAGAGAGAGGATCGGAGATGAGCACCCAGCCATCTACCAATGGGAAGTCCTCCCCTTCGGAACCACATGCAGCCCGTGCTGTGCTACATTTGCACTGCAGAAACACGTCGCAGAGGACCCAGCAGCAGATGAAGAGGTCCGACACAGTGTGAAGAACAGTTTCTACGTGGACAACTGTTTACAAAGCGTTTCGACCCAAGAAGAAGCCGAGGCTCTCCTACTCAAGCTGCGCGCCTCCCTGATCAAAGGCGGCTTTGATCTCAGGCAGTGGGCCAGCAGCGACCCGCAAGTATTGCGCAGCCTCTCCCCCGCGGACAAGGCAGGCAGTAGCAAGACCTGGATGGCGACCATCCCAGGAGAAGCCCAAGAAATGACACTAGGACTAGTCTGGCGCTTCAAAACAGACTCGCTCCACTATAGACACAAACCCCTGACCACGGAGCAGGGAAGGTCGACGGCGATACCGACCACCAGACGGAGTGTGTACAGAACACTCGCCAGACAATATGACCCGTTGGGATGTATTCTACCTTACACCACCAGGGCAAAGATGATTGTACGAGCACTATGGGACAAGGACCAGGGCTGGGACGACCCAATACCCGCACACCTTGCCTCCACATGGAGAGAGTGGGAGACGGAACTCCGCCCACTCCCAGGCGTCAACATACGCCGCAGCTACTTCCCACCCACAGTGAGGCCAGAGACATGCAAGATGGATCTACACGTCTTCAGCGACGCCTCCGAAGTAGCCTATGGATCTGTGGCCTACTTGCGTGCCCAAGAGAAGGGAGGAGAGATACACACCGCTTTCATCCTGGCTCGCTCAAGAATAGCCCCACGAAAGCAACAATCTATCCCGCGTCTAGAGCTCTGCGCAGCCCTAGCAGGAGCGCATCTAGCCACGTTAATCCAACGTGAACTCACCATCCCGGTGCAAAGAACAATCTTGTGGTCAGACTCTACGACAGTACTCACATGGATCAAGTCTGATTCATGCAGATACAAGGTCTTCGTGGGAGTCAGAGTCACAGAGATTCAAGAGTTAACAGAAGCAGCAAGCTGGCGGTATGTGGACACCAAACACAACCCAGCTGACGTCATCACCCGGGGAATGTCCCTAGATGACCTCACCCGTCACAACATCTACAGTGACGGACCAGAGTTCCTCAAGCTCCCGGAAGAAGAGTGGCCTACGCCCACCCCACGGGAAGCGAGTAAAGAGGAGGCTGAAAACAAGAAACCTATGTTCTGTGGATTGAGCACAGTCGCCTCCACAGCCCCCAACATAGATGATTGCCTCACCCTACAGAGTGCGCAGCTAAAGACATTCCTGTGGCACCACCTAGAGATTCAGCCCACCACTGACATTTCAGCAGCTGACTACGAAGAAGCAGAACTTCTTCTACTACAACGAGCCCAGAGAGACTCGTTCCCCGATGAGCTAGACTGTCTACAGGGAGGAAAGCCCGTCCCATCAGACAGCAGACTGCTCCACCTGTGGGTGGTCGTCTGCGGAGAGCCCCTGACCTACCGGATGACGTTAAGTACCGGATAGTCCTGAACAGCCGACACAAGGTCACAGAGCTGATCATAAAGAAATACGACGAGGATGTGCACCACGCAGGAGCAGAGAGAGTCTTCGCGGAGATCAGACGTCGCTATTGGATACTTCAAGGGAGAGAAGCAGTGCGACGCTTCCAGCGAACCTGTCTAGACTGCCGAAAGTGGCGCGCGCAGCCCAGCATACCCAGGATGGCTGACCTACCTCCCTGTCGCCTCCGACTCGGCGACAAGCCCTTTCACTCCACAGGCATGGACTGTTTTGGCCCGTTGTATATAAAGAAAGGAAGAGGAACCGAGAAGCGGTGGGGTATTGTATTCAAATGCATGACCACCAGAGCGATACATATCGAACTCCTTCCAACCATGAGCACAGACTCATTCCTTATGGCCTTCCGAAGATTCACATCGCGGAAAGGAAAACCGTCTACATTGTTGTCTGATCACGGGACAAACTTCAAAGGCGGAGAAAGAGAGCTGAGAGAGAGCTTCCAAGCTATGGGCCCAGAACTTAAGACCCACCTCGCTCCATCCCATATTGACTTCCAGTTTAATCCCCCGAACGCACCCCACTTCGGTGGAACCTGGGAACGAGAAGTACGTTCTATAAAGACAGCCCTGTGCGCCGTGCTTGGGGCCCAGACTGTAATGACAGTCCTCACGGAGATCGAGGGAGTATTGAACTCCAAGCCCCTCGGTTACGTCTCAAGTGATGTAGCAGATGTCGACCCAGTCACCCCCAACACACTCTTGATGGGGCGGCTGGACCCCGCGCTACCCCAGACAATGTACAGGCCTGAAGAAGCGAACGGCAGAAGAATGTGGAGGTACAGTCAAGTACTGGCTGACAAGTTTTGGAATAGCTTCCTACTCCACTATCTACCGTCTCTACAGACCCGCCAGAAGTGGGTAAAAGAGAGAGACAATTTGACAGAAGGAACAGTCGTCATGATTATCGACCAGTCACTACCCAGAGCTATGTGGCCGGCTGGCCGCGTAAGCAAAGTGATCACCGGTGCCGATGGCAAGGTCCGAGCAGCTGAAGTGCTCGTCCAAGGGCGAACTTACACACGACCCGTGGCGAGGCTAATAGAACTGCCAAGACTCCCAGACACTATCGATGACGACCATGACCCCATGACTTTGTGAGTTGACTGACCCTTACAGCGGACCTTGAGTGGTAGACAGTGCGGTTAATCTGTCTCTGCTTAGCTAATTAGGTAGGACTAATTAGGGGGCGGCTGTTGTGAAGGATCAGATTAAACCGAATATATATATTTATTTATGGATATATATTTAATAGTATTTGTATATCGTTTGATATCCCTTGTATATTCTTTGTACATATACACTGAATATCCCTTTAGTCTACTACAGCCCATAATAGTTCATTATCTCATTGGACAAGAACCTGGCGCCAGCAGACAGGCCCCTTGAGTCAAGTTCAATAGTGCCGACGAACATGTCCCAACTAGCCCCGGTTCCGCGTAGGAATACGGCTACCGAAATACGAATGGTACTATTTGTTCACCGTGCATATAAATAGGGCGCAAGTAAAGTAGAACTTTCTTTTAGTCCATTAGTCCTTTACCCTCCAACCTAGTAACAGACATGAAGCCTCACCCACGACCCACGTGTGGTGCAGTATGGCCTATTTTGGCCCCAGAATAGGCATTGAGACCTCGTGTAAATTCATAGCTGAATTGTCATAGTTTGGCACTGTACCGTCGAGTGGGACGTATTTCTATTAAGTTAATAATAGTCTATTATGTATGGTGCATAGTTCGGTTAGAGTTCTAAAGTGAGCAGCACCACCATTGTTTCCTCGCGTTATCTAGAGTCTTAACCAGGCTGGGCAGACCACGCGTGGTGCTTTCATCCGAGGAGTTCTGGGCGAGGACGAGTGGACCTGCACATTGGATTACCTACCCGGACGACTGCTGAGCCTATACGGCATGGAATATCTATTTGCTTTGGGTGCTTTGATTTGTGGAGCGGATAACAGCCAACGCCAGTGAGTGTTGGAATTACCCCCGAGAGGAGCCCAGGTGAGACGGCGCTCAACCCAGACCGAGGCCGCCTCGCTTCTCCTTCGTTGTGGACCTACAGCTACCGTCTACAAGAGGGCCCAAGTGTATTCATCTGTGGATCAAGATCCTGCGGGCACTGTTTTCTGTACCTGAATTCTCCCCAGGAATCGTTGGCCAGATGGGATGCAGCTGACGGCTCTCCAAACCCCCCCCCCCCTTACTGACTTACAACCAGCAGGACCCCTTTAGTATCCCGCTATAATCCTTAAGTACCATCGCTATAGTTTCCCTAAAGAACCAGGTTGTATACTTGCTTCCTGCGTAACCAGAGATTGGACATTCAGTGTTGATTTGCCTACGAATACTCATTTGCCTTACAAGTGCATTCAAATCATAAATGTAATTAAATGAATGTTGTATATACCTTTTGCTATATTAAACCTTCGACTGTTATATTTGTGTGGACCTGATTTCATATGTGGGAAAGTGTTCATCATACTTAGATATCGTGTACTGGATGGCCAGAAGTTAAAGTACATCAAGCGGTAGTGGTTTAATGATACCATACTTATCAATACAGTCAGGGAATTGTACCCCTCAGTTACACCTACCATTATGCATAATGTAAGCTAAATTGTCTATGCAATGTACAAAGATCACCACTTTCGTGACTACTGTAAGTGTAATGTGGGCTAGTGAATGCAACATACCCAACAGTAAACACTTAACCATACATAAATACATTCCCAACTTAACAGTGAACACTTAAATCACATAAATACATCCCCATCATCTATAATATATTACACACACAAACATTCTTACCTGGTGCCTATCAGGATTGTGACAGAGCGGTTTGATGCACAGTCCAGCTAAGGTAACATTGCATGGAGAATGTTCTCCAGACTCCTGTTAAAAGCAGTATGCTGACAGCTGCTGCTGATTGAACCCTGATTGGGGTGGCACTTTTAGGCCATGTAAACGGATATTCTCAGGCTCCGTTTAAAATAAAATCCCCGTCCACACCACAGTGTTTAAAAAAAAATCCCCATCCAGACACAAACACATAAACGCATATGAATTGCTCCAACAAGCATGCGGGCCAGCAGGTGGCGATAAGCAATATCCCTAATACCATGGTGGTACGAGCGGTCAGGACGACAGAGAAATGATTGGTTCACCCAGCCCACTTCACCACTCCTAGCATTTCCATTGGCTATATTGACATACATAATAAATAGATAGATATAGCCAGGCATGCGTTGTTCATGGGACGGGGTAGCACGGTGTGCAAGCTCACTCGCTATTTGCATATCAATAGCGCCGGTCGTCAGGTGTGTTAAATACGTTCTCAGACACATTCACACCTAACTTGTTGTGAAGACGTGTTACATTCCATTCGTAGAGGCAATTAGGCACTGTCTTTAGTCTGTGCCCAAGCGAGGGGACATTAAATGCGCATTCGCGGGAGCGCGCGCACGCGCCGGGAGCGCGCGTGCACGTTGTGCGTGTCACCCCAGATGATTTCAATAACGCACCACTGGATTTAGCGGTGGATTAGATGCAGTCCAGAGGAAACAACCAATCTAGATATGTCACGATTTAATGCTTTACTTCTGCGCACTGGGCGACGGAGAGATACAATGTCAATGTATTCAACGGATTCTGAAACTAAATATGGCGAGTCCTTATCACAAACTATATATATACTAATTACAACAATACATTCATTAATTGCATTGTACCGTTCACGTGCCGTCGCATATATAAGTAAGGATAGTTTGAATGACATTTCAGCACCAGGCGCTGTCCATCTTATTGCCTCTGTGCGCTTCAAGGCTACGGGCGCCTATTGTATTGCCATGGATGGAACAACAGTCTGAGCATGCGTAGTGAGCTGTGGCGTCATCGTTTATCTAGACTATGCGTTTACAGTGGCTGCACGGATCCACTGAACGGATATTTTGGAAAATCTTCACTTTAAAATGCGTTTAAGAAAGTCTCTGTTTATGTCTCTGAAAACACCGTTTATGTGTGGATGAGAGGCCCAATCGTGGAATAAAATGTGCGTTTGGCAAAAGATCCATATACGTGAGGACATGGCCTTAGTGAGAGTGAGTAGTTGATTGGTAACCAATCAGCCAGTGTGAGGGCTGCAGTTTGACCTGACAGAGTGTGTGTGTGGGGGGGGGGGGGGGGGGGGGGGGCATGTCTGGGTCGCCTGTATATTTTCCCCAACAGAGTTTCACTTCCGTGTTCTGTTTGCATGATCTGATTGGTCACTGACGTTTTTTTCAGCGCCAATCGCCTTACTCCTAACAAACTGGTTAAGCTTGGCGGCTCTTTCGAAGTTGGTTAAGGTTAGGGTTAAGGTTAGGGTTAGGGTTAGGGTTAGTTGGTTAAGGTTAGGATTAGGGTTAAAGTTAGGGTTAGGGTTAGGGTAACAGCCTGCTGGCGCGATTGTTAGGAGTAACGCGATTGGCGCTGAAAAAAACGTCAGTGGCCAATCAGATCGTGCAAACCGAACGCGGAAGTGAAACTCCGTTGGGGAAAATATACAGGCGTCTGGGTCATGTCTGGGTTCAGGAGGTTAGAGATCTAGTTTGACTTGACACCTCCCACTCGATCTCTCCATGGACCAGCAATGGGGAGATCATCAGCTCCAAGTACCCATTCAAAACATTGTCATTACAGACTCGTGATTACATGACAGTAGCTTTTGTGGTTTGAAATTCGTCATGATTTCATAACAATCTAACTAAATAGCGCAGCCTAAGCAATACAGCTGCATGCGTGACAATGATTTACACTTGTAAATTTTATATATATGATCCTAGAATATCCATTTATTTGAAAAAAGTTTATTGCAGCCTTGCAATGCGGTTATTCTGATCGTCCTGAGTCTCGATTAAAAATGGATGCAATGTCAGGTCAATGGTTTGGTTTGTCCTCCTACTTGCTTTGGTGAGTGGCGACAATCAGTTGGCATATATCTGCAGAGCCGCAGAGCCCGGCTTGTACTGTGTGTGAGGGCTTGTACTGTGTGTGTTACAAAGGATCAGATTAAACCGAATATATATATTTATTTAGTGATATATATTGCATAGTATTTGTATATCGTTTGATATCCCCTGTATATTCCTTGTACATATACACGGAATATCCCTTTAGCCCAGACCATAATAGTTCATTCTCCTATTGGACAGCGGTCCACCGGCGCCAGGGACCGGCCTCCGGAGCCAGGTTCAAAGTCACCGTCAAGATGTGTCTGGACATGCCCGACTTTGCCCAGGGATACGCGACAGAAATGAGAGCGGAACTAGTTTGTTCACCGTGCGTATAAATACGGCGCAGGTGAATATAGGAGCCCCTTAGCCCCTTACCTCCGTACCCTTCGTCCATTTAGTATGTTACCGATAAGTTGAAGCCTCACCCACGATACAACGTGCGGTGAAGTATGGCCTGTTTGGCCTCAGAATAGAGCATCGAGACCAAGTTCTCAAGTTCTTTAATAGTTGTCATACAGAAGTACAGAATACTTTCATACAAAATGCTTCTTACTGTTACGCTCCAGAGACTGTGCTAGACAAGATAGTATCAAATAACATAATAACATAATATAGCATGAATTTAGAAGAAGAAAATGAGGTCACAGTGTTCGGTATAGACATATGTACAATGTTCTGAGTTACCATATAATATACAATACACAATACTATGCAGTGTACTAATGTACAGTACTATCTAGTGCAAAGCAGAAATGGGATGAGGTACAATTTTAGGTACAATTTACAGTAAGGTGTACGAGTTGTAGTGCAATCCTTCATCCATAAATATAAAGTGTGGGGAGTGGGTGCTACAGTGTGTTTGTTTAAAGTGGGTGTGTGCTATAAAGTGTGTGGAGTGGGTGCTACAGTGTGTTTGTTTAAAGTGGGTGTGTGCGTGTGGATGTGTGTGCTATGTGCGTTTGGTGGTTGTTGTTGTGTAGTGTTCATTCATTGTTCGTTTAGCAGCCTGATGGCCTGGGGATAGAAGCTACTTCTGAGTCTTTCTGTGCTCGCCTTGAGACTCCTGTATCGCTTGCCTGACCGCAGCAGTTCGAAGAGGCAGTTGTTCGGGTGACTGGAGTCTTTAATGATTCTCTTAGCCTTGCCCTTGCAACGCTTGTAGTAAATGTTCTGGAGGGTGGGGAGCCCCCCTCCAATTGTGCGTTCGGCTGAACGTGTCACTCTTTGTAGTCTGCTTTGGTCTTTTGCAGTGCTATTCCCAAACCAGGAGGTGATGTTGCCGGTCAAGATGCTCTCTATTGTACATGAGTAGAAGTTCTTAAGGATCTTCTGGCTGACTTGGAACTTCCTTAGGCGCCTGAGGAAGTAGAGGCGTTGTCGTGCCTTCTTCACCACACTGTTAATGTTTGTGGTCCATGTCAAGTCCTCGGATATGTAGGCTCCGAGGTACTTGAAGCTGTTGACTCTCTCAACCGGTGCCCCGTCGATGCTGAGGGGGCTGTAGTCCTTGACCCCCGACCTCCTGAAGTCCACAATCATCTCCTTTGTTTTGCTGACGTTCAGGGAGAGGCTGTTTTCCTGGCACCATCCCGCCAGGACCTTGACCTCTTCCAGGTAGGCCCTCTCGTCGTTGGCAGAGATCAGGCCCACCACCACTGTGTCGTCAGCAAATTTGACGATTGTATTGCTACTCCGCTGAGCCACACAGTCGTGTGTGTACAGGGAGTAGAGGAGGGGACTCAGAACACAGCCCTGGGGGGCCCCTATGTTGAGGGTGATGGATGAGGAGGTGCAGTTGCCTGCTCTCACCACCTGGGGTCTGCCAGTCAGGAAGTCCAAGACCCACTGGCAGAGGTCATAGCCCAAGCCCAGGTCCCTGAGCTTGGCTATGAGTATGGAGGGGACTATGGTATTGAATGCCGAGCTGTAGTCGATGAATAGCATTCTCACATACCGCGTGCGAATTAATAACTGAATTGTCAGAGTTTGGCGCTATACCGTCGAATGCGACATATTTCTATTAAGTCTTTAATAGTCTATTTGTGTATAGTATATCGTGCGGTTAGAATTCTACAGTGACCAGTATCTCCAACGCTTCCTCGTATTAGCTAGAGTTCTTATCCAGGCTGGGCCGACCGCATGGCGCTTTCACCCGAGGAGACCTAGACGAGAGCCGTATGGACATGTACACTGGATTAATCTACCCGACGACTACATAGCCCTTTGCGGCTGGAATATATTTGCTTTGGTCCTGTGATTTATGGAGCGGATAATCGCCGACGCCTGCACGTGTTGGATTTACCCCGAGAGGAGTCAAGTCGAGTCGGCGCCCAGAGAGCCTGAGGCCGACTAGCTTTCTTCCCTGTGGAGCTACAGTCTACAAGAGAACCAAGCTGTATTCGTCTGTGGATCAAGAGGCTACTGCACCGGCTTCTGTACCTGAAGTCTCCCTAGTCATCGTTGACCAGACGTCCTACTACCGACAGATCTTCTACCCCCCCTGCTGGCTTACAACCAGTGGGAACCCCTTCCAGTATCTTCCGCTATATTACTAGTGCACCATAGATATAATTCCCTAAGATTCAGGTTGTATAATTACCTCCTGCGTAACCAGAGAATGGACATTCGTTATTGATTTGCCTACGCATACTCCTTTGCCTTACAAGTGCATTCAAAGAATAATGTAAAGTATCCTATGTACCTTTTGCTCCATTAAATACTTGATTAATACCTTTGACTGGAACCGATTTCATTGTGGGAAGTGTTCATCATATTCATATATCGTGTACTGTATGGCCAGTAATTAAAGTACATAAAGCGGTAGTGGTTTAATGATACCATACTTATCAATACAGTCAGGGAATTGTACCCCTCAGTTACAATTGGTCCTTCGAGCCGGAGGGTAACTAGTGTAATATTAATATAGTGGTATTAATATTGACATGGCCTATGATGAACACTCCACAAAACGGTTCTCCTAAAGTAGATCGCCCGCAGCGTAGACGGCAGACACCTCAGTACTTAGAGGATTACGTTGCCAGTATACTACCTAGCCTTCTACAGACGGTAAACGCGGAAAAAGTAGATAGTAAAATTATGTCCGACCCTATCGCCCAGGTTACCCCGCCAATAGAGGCCCTAGTGGGTTCTAATGTAACTGACCAAGCTCACAGTAGGGACCAGGAGAGACCTGACACGACTTTACCCCCCGCCAAGACCGAAGAAGTAGTCCCCGGAGAGCTCCAGGATAAAGACGGCTCTCCAGGGATGGAACTCTACCCGCTACAAGAAGAAGAGACCCCGGAGATGGATCTCCAGGACTCGCCACAGGAGAGCAGATCTCCAACGAGTACTGCCAGGAGCGGATCACCTCAACCAGCGTCTTCCCCCAGCGGGGCGGACAAGATGCTGGCACAGGCATTCCTCGCCAGCCTAGCAGCCTCTACAGAGCGCGATCGACTCCAAGCACAGATGCTTAGCGAGCGCGAACATTCTTCCATGGAAAGAGAACGCATTCAAGCGCAGCAACGGAGCGACGAAGATCGTATACGTCTAGAGATTAGACGCCTTCAGACGGAAGAAAATATGGTAAGAGACCGGGCCGAAGCAGAGCGCGCCGCCGCCGAAGCAGAGCGCGCCGCCGCCGAAGCCCAGCGCACCGCTGCCAGTGCCCAAAGAGAAGCGGAGCGCGACCTCGCTCTCACCAAGCGCAAAGCGGAGCGCGACATCGCTCTCACCAAGCGCGAAGCCGAGCGCGACCGATTACAAGCGCAGATAATGGAGCAGCTGATCGCCAGGGCGACACCCCCTCCCTCCGCACGGGGTTCCAGGGCCTCGTCAAGACACGGGTCAAGGGCACCCTCCCCTACCCGATCAAGCAACCCTGAGCCCGACCACCAGAGAGAGCCTATACCCCCCTCCGAACTCCTTCCCCGACCGGTCCACGCGAGGACCAGCTACAAGGAAGAAACGGTCTACACCGCGGAGAGGCTAAATAGACGACTACAGGATCTAGAGGACCTGCCAGAGCAAGAAGAAGAGGGAGAGGAGGAGAGTCAAGCCCGACAGCAGCACAGAACTCCACAGGACCAGGAGGTCCAGTACAGCCCAGGCTCTACCCCCGCGGCTCTGCGCTACAGACCCCCGACTCAATTCACGGGTGAGCTTGACGCACGACCAGCCCCGAGGAATAGCACCTGGATACGCGGGCCATGGTACCCAGCAGGTACCAGCCCACCAAGAGGCGTAAGAGGAGACTCGCCTAGGAGGCCTCTCTTCCAACGCTCACCGATGTGCCAGCCATCCATGGCATCATACATTGGCACACCGACGTTTCCGGACTTCACCCACGAGAACAGAGCACAGTACACCGAGCTACGAATGTGCTTAGAGACAATGATGTCCGATGTAGCAGACGAACCGTACAAGTATGCTATCCTACTGAAGCACCTCAAGGTGCCCCGAGCGCACAATATAGCGCTGGCCTATGCCACCTCTACTACCCCATACACAGCGGCTCTAGCAGCACTCGACCAAAGATATGGACGCATATGGGATTACGTAATACAAGAGATAAGGCATATCGACCGCCTACCCCCAGCCACAGACAATCGCTCACTAGATGACCTGTCTATCAAGGTACAATCCCTGGTAGGGATGCTGGGGGCGCAAAGAGAAAAGGGTATGCACGAACTGTACGCAAACTCTAATGTCGAGAGGATTTTAGAGAAGCTTCCGCCCGCCCGACAAGAGCGCTTCAGGCGGCAAAGAGACCACCGTGATCCTAACGGTCCCGAGCCATCCCTCCTAGACCTAGCCGACTTCCTAGCGAGAGAAGTCAACAGCCTACGGTTGGATACGTTCATGCGGAGCACCCCAAGCCCCAGAGAGGGACCTAGGAGAGCAAACGATGGCCGAAGATTGGTGACCGTCATGCACCAATCAGAACCAGTACCGAGCAGCAAGAACCACAGTACCCCCTCGATGAAAGAGAAGTGGAAGATGGTGTGCCCGTACTGCGAGAAAGAACACTGGTTGTCACAATGTGACACATTCAAGAAGATGACCGCCGATGAAGTGGGTCAATGGATAAAGTCCAACCGACGCTGTTACCGATGTGCGCGCAGTCACATGGCAGCCGAGTGCCGCTTAAAGAAGAGGTGTAGCCAGTGTGACGGAGCCCACCTAGATGTCCTACACGACAGTAACAGAAGAAAGCCTGCACCCTCAAGCAGCACAAAGGCAAGTGTTATGTACATTGACCCCGCCAGCAGCGGGGGCGCCCGAGTGCTCTTAAAGGTGGTCCGCGTAACACTGAGTTACCAAGACAAGGTCATGGACACTTACGCCGTCCTTGACGACGGGTCAGAGAAGACCCTTCTCCTCGCGTCCGCTGCGGCCCAGCTGGGGCTGCGGGGGAGCGAAAACCAGATGACGATTCGGACAATAAGAAGAGATCTAAAGACGATAAAGGGCGAGAATGTCTCCTTCACTATCGCAGCAAGCGGGCAGCCAGAGAGACGGTATAGGATTACTAATGCTTTCACCAGCCAAGGAATAGGCCTGTCGCAGTACACCTACCCCATCGCCAAGCTGATGGATAAATATGTGCACCTGCGTCAACTACCTATCCCGCTCATAGACGGTGCCACCCCGACCCTGCTGATAGGCTCCGACCATGCAGACCTCATAGTCCCGATAGACCGGGTCCACACAGGGCCCAGAGGCTGTCCTGCAGCAGTCGAGACCCGCCTAGGATGGACATTACAAGGCCCCCTCACTAAGTCTCTCAACCGAACAGCAGCCACTAACTGCCTCCACTCCAGAGTGACAGAAGAAGACACCACCCTCCTACAGCATGTCGAGAGGCTATGGACACTAGAGACAATGCCCTTTAAGAACGAAAAGAAAGACATTCGTTCCAAGGAAGACATTTACGCCATAGCACTCCTCGAGCAAGGGACAAAGAGAGTCAAAGTCAACGGAGTGATGAGATACGCAACTCCACTCTTGAGGCGAGAGGGTATGCCCACCTTCCATGCCCCAAAAGAAGCGACGGAGCGGTATCTATTGAATACAGAGCGGCGCCTAGCCAGAGACCCCGCTCAAGAGACTGTGTACCGCGCTGAGATTAACAAGCAAATCACAGCGGGACACATAAAGAAAATTGACTGGCGACGTCGTGCGCTGCTCCGCGCCTCCCTGATCAAAGACGGCTTTGATCTCCGGCAGCGGGCCAGCAGCGACCCCCCAGTATTGCGCAGCCTCTCCCCAGAGGACAAGCCCCTGCTGCGGTTCCTATGGAGAGAGAGGATCGGGGATGAGCAACCAGCCATCTATCAATGGGAAGTCCTCCCTTTCGGAACCACATGCAGCCCATGCTGTGCTACGTTTGCACTGCAAAAACACGTCGCAGAGGACCCAGCAGCTGATGACCAGGTCCGACAAAGTGTAGGAAATAGTTTCTACGTGGACAACTGTCTGCAAAGCGTCTCGACGCCAGAAGAAGCCGAGGCCCTTCTACTCAAGCTCCGCGCCTCCCTGATCAAAGGCGGCTTTGATCTCAGGCAGTGGGCCAGCAGCGACCCGCAAGTATTGCGCAGCCTCTCCCCCGAGGACAAGGCAGCAAGCAGCGAGACCTGGATGGCGACCATCCCAGGAGAAGCCCAAGAAATGACATTTGGACTAGTCTGGCGCTTCAAAACAGACTCGCTCCATTATAAACACACACCCCTGACCAAGGAGCAGGGAAGGTCGACTGCACTACCGACCACCAGACGGAGTGTATACAGAACACTCGCCAGACAATATGACCCGTTGGGATGTATTCTACCTTACACCACCAGGGCAAAGATGATTGTAAGAGCGTTATGGGACAAGGACCAGGGCTGGGACGACCCCATACCCGAACACATTGCATCCACATGGAGAGAGTGGGAGACGGAACTCAGCTCACTCCCAGGTGTTAACATACGCCGCAGCTACTTCCCACCCACAGTGAGGCCGGAGACGTGCCAGATGGACCTGCACGTTTTCAGCGACGCCTCCGAAGTAGCCTACGGTTCGGTGGCCTACTTGCGTGCCCGAGATGAGGGAGGAGAAATACATACTGCTTTCATCCTGGCTCGCTCAAGAATAGCCCCACGAAAGCAACAATCTATCCCGCGTCTAGAGCTCTGCGCAGCCCTAGCAGGAGCGCAACTCGCCACGTTAATCCAACGTGAACTCACCATTCCGGTGCAAAGAACAATCTTGTGGTCAGACTCCACGACAGTACTCACATGGATCCGGTCTGATTCGTGCAGATACAAGGTTTTCGTGGGAGTCAGAGTCACAGAGATTCAAGATTTAACAGAAGTAGCAAGCTGGAGGTATGTGGACACAAAACACAACCCAGCTGACGTCATCACCCGGGGAATGTCCCTGGATGACCTCACCCGTCACAACCTATACAGTGACGGGCCAGAGTTCCTCAAGTTCCCGGAAGAAGAGTGGCCTACACCCACCCCACGGGAAGCGAGTAAAGAGGAGGCAGAAAACAAGAAATCTATGTTCTGTGGATTGAACACACTCGTCTCCACAGACCCCGACATAGACGATTGCCTCACCCTAGAAAGTGCGCAGCTAAAGACATTCCTGTGGCACCACCCAGAGGTTCAGCTCACTACTGACATTACTGCAGCTGACTACGAAGAAGCGGAACTTCTTCTACTACAACGAGCCCAGAGAGACTCGTTCCCTGATGAGCTAGACTGTCTACAGGGAGCAAAGCCCGTCCCATCAGACAGCAGACTGCTCCACCTAGCCCCCGAGAGCGACGCCCATGGTCTCATCAGAGTGGGTGGTCGTCTGCGGAGAGCTCCAGACTTACCGGATGACGTCAAGTACCCGATAGTCTTAAACAGCCGACACAAGGTCACAGAGCTGATCATAAAGAAATACGACGAGGATGTGCATCACGCCGGGGCAGAGAGAGTCTTCGCGGAGATCAGACGTCGTTATTGGATACTGCAAGGGAGAGAAGCAGTGCGGCGCTTCCAGCGAACCTGTCTAGACTGTCGTAAGTGGCGAGCGCAGCCCAGTATACCCCGGATGGCTGACCTACCTCCCTGTCGCCTCCGACTCGGCGACAAGCCTTTTCACTCCACCGGTATGGACTGTTTCGGCCCGCTGTATATAAAGAAAGGAAGAGGCACCGAGAAGCGGTGGGGTATTGTATTCAAATGCATGACCACCCGAGCGATGCATATAGAACTCCTTCCAACCATGAGCACAGACTCATTCCTTATGGCCTTCCGAAGATTCACATCGCGGAAAGGAAAACCGTCTATATTGTTGTCTGATCACGGGACAAACTTCAAAGGCGGAGAAAGAGAGCTGAGAGAGAGCTTCCAAGCTATGGGCCCAGAACTTAAGACCCACCTCGCTCCATACCAGATTGACTTCCAGTTTAATCCCCCGAACGCACCTCACTTCGGTGGAACTTGGGAACGAGAAGTACGTTCTATAAAGACAGCCCTGTACGCCGTGCTTGGGGCCCAGACCGTGGCGGCAGAAGTCCTAATGACCGTCCTCACGGAGATCGAGGGAGTATTGAACTCAAAGCCCCTCGGTTACGTCTCAAGTGATGTAGCAGATGTCGACCCAGTCACCCCCAACACACTCTTGATGGGTCGGCTGGACCCCGCGCTACCACAGACAATGTACAGGCCTGAAGAAGCGAACGGCCGAAGAATGTGGAGGTACAGTCAAGTATTGGCTGACAAGTTTTGGAACAGCTTCCTACTCCACTACCTACCGTCTCTACAGACCCGCCAGAAATGGGTGAAAGAGAGAGACAATTTGACAGAAGGAACAGTCGTCATGATTATCGACCAGTCACTACCCCGAGCTATGTGGCCGGCCGGCCGCGTAAGCAAAGTGATCACCGGTGCCGACGGAAAGGTCCGAGCAGCCGAAGTGCTCGTCCAAGGGCGGACCTACACCCGACCCGTGGCGAGGCTAATAGAACTGCCAAGGCTCCCCGATACCATCGATGACGACCATGACCCCATGACTTTGTGAACTGACCGATCCCTCACAACAGACATTGAGTAGAGGACAGTGCGGTTAATCTGTCTCTGCTTAGCTAATTAGGTGGGACTAATTAGGGGGCGGCTGTTACAAAGGATCAGATTAAACCGAATATATATATTTATTTAGTGATATATATTGCATAGTATTTGTATATCGTTTGATATCCCCTGTATATTCCTTGTACATATACACGGAATATCCCTTTAGCCCAGACCATAATAGTTCATTCTCCTATTGGACAGCGGTCCACCGGCGCCAGGGACCGGCCTCCGGAGCCAGGTTCAAAGTCACCGTCAAGATGTGTCTGGACATGCCCGACCTTGCCCAGGGATACGCGACAGAAATGAGAGTGGAACTAGTTTGTTCACCGTGCGTATAAATACGGCGCAGGTGAATATAGGAGCCCCTTAGCCCCTTACCTCCGTACCCTTCGTCCATTTAGTATGTTACCGATAAGTTGAAGCCTCACCCACGATACAACGTGCGGTGAAGTATGGCCTGTTTGGCCTCAGAATAGAGCATCGAGACCGCGTGCGAATTAATAACTGAATTGTCAGAGTTTGGCGCTATACCGTCGAATGCGACATATTTCTATTAAGTCTTTAATAGTCTATTTGTGTATAGTATATCGTGCGGTTAGAATTCTACAGTGACCAGTATCTCCAACGCTTCCTCGTATTAGCTAGAGTTCTTATCCAGGCTGGGCCGACCGCATGGCGCTTTCACCCGAGGAAACCTAGACGAGAGCCGTATGGACATGTACACTGGATTAATCTACCCAACGACTACATAGCCCTTTGCGGCTGGAATATATTTGCTTTGGTCCTGTGATTTATGGAGCGGATAATCGCCGACGCCTGCACGTGTTGGATTTACCCCGAGAGGAGTCAAGTCGAGTCGGCGCCCAGAGAGCCTGAGGCCGACTAGCTTTCTTCCCTGTGGAGCTACAGTCTACAAGAGAACCAAGCTGTATTCGTCTGTGGATCAAGAGGCTACTGCACCGGCTTCTGTACCTGAAGTCTCCCTAGTCATCGTTGACCAGACGTCCTACTACCGACAGATCTTCTACCCCCCCTGCTGGCTTACAACCAGTGGGAACCCCTTCCAGTATCTTCCGCTATATTACTAGTGCACCATAGATATAATTCCCTAAGATTCAGGTTGTATAATTACCTCCTGCGTAACCAGAGAATGGACATTCGTTATTGATTTGCCTACGCATACTCCTTTGCCTTACAAGTGCATTCAAAGAATAATGTAAAGTATCCTATTGTAGTGACTGTACATAATTCACACGGAACTCGTTGGGAATGGTAGTTCCCCCCGGACGATTTATAGGGTGGCACTTCCGGCCACCGGCATTCTTATTTTACTGTCGATACGACTACGTCGATTTGTTGTTACGCTGATGAATAAAGAAATTGAGTTTAGCTTCGAGACACCGCCTCCGACTCCTTCTTCTCAGCGCTACACTGGTGACCCTGACATTAGTCTCGAGGAAGTTTCCGAGACGGAGAATACGGCGAACATGGCAAACAACGCTGGTTTTCTCAGACTGCCTGAGTTTTGGGAGCAGTCGGCGGCCGCGTGGTTCGCCCAGGCGGAGGCGCAATTCGCCCTACGGGGAATCGTGGAGGACACCGCTCGATACTTCCACGTCGTCTCGAGTCTGAACAACACTACGGCGGCGAGGACGGTAGGCTTCATTACCGCTCCGCCGGCCCGGGATAGATATGAGGCGTTTAAGACGCACCTGCTCAGGATTTTTGAGTTGTCGCCGTCTGAGCGGGCCCGACGTTTGTTGGATATACGTGGCTTGGGAGACAGCAAGCCGTCGGCGCATATGGAAATGATGCTGAATCTACTGGGCGCCGAGCAGCCGAACTTTTTATTTAAAGAGCTGTTCCTCAGACACATGCCGCCACGGGTACAGACGGCGCTGGCCAATACAAACATTGTGGATCCCCGTGCTCTGGCGGAGGAGGCAGATCGGTTCTACCTGGCCACGCAGCACTTAGCCCCAGAGGTGCTGGCCCCGACACGGGCGCACATGCCCAGAGGGGGAGGGGCGAAGATGGAGAGGGGCGCCGCGGCCGACGGCAATAATGACACAGGCCTGTGTTATTTCCATGCACGCTTCGGCGCGAAAGCAACGAAGTGCCGCCCGCCTTGTACTTTTGTCAGGGCGGGAAACGCCAACACCTGCGCCCAGTAGCGGCCGTGAGCGCAGGTACGTCGAACAGGCTACTCTTCATTAAGGACACACTCTCTGGTCGAGAATTCCTCTGCGACACCGGGGCACAGAGGAGCGTCCTACCGGCGACGGTGGTAGACACCGCCGGCGGGGGGGGGGGTCCGCGACTGACGACCGCCAACGGTAACCCGATCCGCACCTACGGCACGAGGACCGTGGAGTTGTGTTTCGGGGGACAGCGGTTCACGTGGGAGTTTGTCACGGCCGACGTCTCGTTCCCACTACTCGGGGCGGATTTCCTCTGCGCACATGGGCTCCTCGTGGACGTGAGGCACGGCCGCCTGGTAGACGCCCAGACGTACGCTTCCTTGACTTGTGTGCGCAATGAAGTGGTATACAGCGGGCTGGCCAGCTCGCTCGCAGAAGGTGACGTGTACCAACGCCTACTGTGGGAGTTTCCCGGCTTGACACAGCCTACGTTCTCGGCCGCGACCACCAAACACGGGGTCGAGCATCACATAGAGACTCAAGGAGCTCCCGTGTACGCTAGGGCCCGCCGGCTCAACCCTGACAGACTAGCAGTCGCTAGGTCAGAGTTCGCCAACATGGAGAAGTTGGGGATTGTCCGACGCTCGGACAGCCCCTGGGCCTCGCCGCTGCACATCGTGCCCAAACCGGACGGGGGATGGAGACCGTGCGGGGACTACAGACGCCTCAACGACGCTACCACGCCAGACCGCTACCCGGTCCCCCACATCCAGGACTTCTCGGGGCACCTGGCGGGTAAGCTGTTCTTTTCGAAGGTAGACCTGGTACGCGGTTACCACCAAGTGCCGGTACACCCCTTGGACGTCCCGAAGACGGCGGTGGTAACACCCTTCGGTCTATTTGAGTTCCTACGGATGCCGTTCGGACTGAAGAACGCGGCACAGTCTTTCCAGAGGCTAATGGACTCGACGCTCAGAGACATGCCGTTTATTTTTGTCTACCTGGACGACATCCTCGTCGCCAGCTCCTCGCCCGAGGAGCACCTTGAGCACCTACGATGCCTCTTTACGAGGCTGGGCCAAAACGGCCTAATCATCAACCCGGCTAAGTGTCAGTTCGGGTTGACCTCCATACGGTTCCTCGGACACCTCATCGACAGGAGGGGGGTCGCCCCCCTCCCGTCGAAAGTGGAGGCCGTTTCCGCTTTCCCACGACCCCCGACGGCCCGGGCGCTCAGGGAATTTCTCGGGATGGTGACGTTTTATCACCGGTTCATCCCCCGGGCGGCCCACACCATGCGGCCGCTTTACGAGGCGCTGAAGGGCAAGTCCCCCAACCAGCCGGTCGACTGGACGGCCGAGAGGACGACAGCCTTCGCGGCCACCAAGGCGGCCCTGGCGGGTGCAGCCATGTTGGCTCACCCGTCACCGGGGGCCCCGGTCGCCATTACCACCGACGCGTCAGACTACGCGGTGGGCGCAGTGCATGAGCAATACGTTGACGGCGCCTGGCAACCGCTGGCGTTTTTCAGCCGTCAACTGACCCCCAGGGAGCGCAGGTACAGCGCATTTGACAGAGAGCTCCTAGGTCTCTGGTTGGCGGTGCGCCATTTTCGTTTCATGCTGGAGGGCCGGGAGTTTACGGCCTTCGTCGACCACAAACCCCTCACGTTCTCCATGTCCAAGGTGGCTGAACCGTGGTCCGCGCGACAACAGCGCCAACTCTCGTACATTTCCGAGTACACGACAGACATACGGCATATCGCCGGGAAAGCCAACGTGGTCGCAGACTGCCTATCCAGGGTCGTCATCGGAGCTGTGCAACTGGGCCTCGACTACGTCGCCATGGGCTCGGAACAGGCCTCCGACCACGACATCCAGGCCCTCAGGACAGCGGATACCAGTCTGCGCCTCAGAGACGTCGCGATTGGCGGCTCGGGCGCGTCCCTGCTCTGTGACCTCTCCACCGGGCAACCCCGGCCGCTGGTCCCTATAGGCTGGCGCAGGCGGGCTTTCGAGGCTGTGCACGACCTGTCTCACCCCGGTAGGAAGCCTTCGAGCAGGTTGGTGTCACAGAAGTTTGTGTGGCGGGGGCTCAAGAAAGACGTGAGGGCCTGGGTCGACGCGTGTGTGTCCTGCCAACGGGCTAAAGTGCACCGACATACCAAGGCCCCGCTTGTGACATTCGTGGTTCCCGAGAGGAGGTTCGACCACGTCAATGTTGACCTCGTGGGCCCGCTTCCTTCCTCTCACGGGTTTACCTACCTGTTCACTATGGTGGACAGGACCACCCGATGGCCGGAAGCCGTTCCCCTCGCCTCGACGTCTTCTTCCGACGTGGCCCGCGCCTTTATCAGCACGTGGATCGCACGTTTCGGGACCCCGTCTGACCTCTCCTCCGACCGGGGCTCGCAGTTCACCTCAGAGCTCTGGAACGCGGTCGCCAGCGGCCTGGGGGTTAAGCTGCACCGTACAACCGCGGACCACCCGCAGGCCAACGGGCTATGCGAACGTTTCCACCGGTCCATGAAGGCGGCGCTGCGCGCAGGCCTGACGGACGGCAACTGGGTGGATAAGCTGCCGTGGGTCATGCTCGGACTTAGGAGCGCCCCCAAGGAGGACCTGCAGGCCTCGTCCGCGGAACTGTTATACGGCCAGACATTGCGCGTCCCGGGGGATTTCATTCCGGACGCGACAACCCCTTGGTCCGCGGCCAGCCAGCGTTCCACCCTGCGAGAAGCGGCTCAGACCTTCGCCCCGATTCCCACGTCACAGCATGGTACCCCCGTTTCCCGGGTGCCGCGCAGCCTGCACACGGCGGAGTATGTTTTTGTTCGCCACGATGCGCACCGGGGGCCCCTACGCCCCCCTTACGATGGCCCGTTTAGGGTCCTGCGACACGGTAACAAGGACCTCATGGTCGACATGGGCGGTAGGACGGAGACCGTGTCGATAGACAGGATCAAGCCCGCTCACATAGACGTTTCACAGCCTTTGGAGTTGGCCCTTCCCCCCCGCAGGGGTCGTCCGCCGTTGCCCCGGGTGCCACCGCCCACAGAGCCACCGGCGGCCTCACCGATGCCAGCGCCCCCGGGTGTCGGTGAGGGTACGGGCGCTTGCGACGCTTTCCCCTCTCCGCCCCCGGTTTTCCACGCTCGCCGAGGCCGTTTCGTGCCCCCGGGTGTCGTGGACGGCGCGGGCGCTTATGCCACTCCGCCCTCCCCGCCCCCGGCTTTCCGCACACGCAGGGGCCGGGCAATTGTTCCCCCACGCCGGGGGGATTTTGACTATGGGTGAATTCTGGGGGGGCTTGTGTAGTGACTGTACATAATTCACACGGAACTCGTTGGGAATGGTAGTTCCCCCCGGACGATTTATAGGGTGGCACTTCCGGCCACCGGCATTCTTATTTTACTGTCGATACGACTACGTCGATTTGTTGTTACGCTGATGAATAAAGAAATTGAGTTTAGCTTCGAGACACCGCCTCCGACTCCTTCTTCTCAGCGCTACACTATGTACCTTTTGCTCCATTAAATACTTGATTAATACCTTTGACTGGAACCGATTTCATTGTGGGAAGTGTTCATCATATTCATATATCGTGTACTGTATGGCCAGTAATTAAAGTACATAAAGCGGTAGTGGTTTAATGATACCATACTTATCAATACAGTCAGGGAATTGTACCCCTCAGTTACAGTGTGTGAGGGCTTGTACTGTGTGTGACTGTGCGTCTGGGCTTGTACTGTGTGTTGTTTCCTGTAAACCCGGAAGTAGTCCGTTTGTGCTGTTTATTTTTAAAAGCAGTGAGGACTCGACAGCATTTGCATTTCTGTGTTCCGTGTTGCGGGTTAGGGTTATGGTTAAGGTTAGGGTTAGGGTTAAAAATAAACAGCACAAACTGATTACTTCTGGGTTTTACCGGAAACAACACACAGTTACAAGCCCCGACGCACAGTCACACACAGTCAGTTGCGGACTGGGACCTAAATTCCTACCGGGAATTTGACTCAGGCAGGCCAAGCCAGGCCAACAGAATATAATCATAGCCACGGAACGCATTTATAACGGGATGCTGAGGGGGGGGAATAAAACGAAAAGGGAGGGGGGGCGCAAATTAACGAGCAGAAATGACTCGACTGTTAATAACCCTTTGATCGCCGGGGTTAAATTCATAATTTACCATGGATCGCCAGCCCTATTTAACATGGAGAAGTTCCCCTTCTTTGCAGGGCTATAACTTTTTAAATTGTATTGCTAAATTGACATTACCATGGCCCATTCAAAGTCCTATATCTATTGTTCAGGGTGTAGCAACGTTATACTTTTTCATTCACATATTCATACTAAAATACGGTCTAAAGTATAAGTATGTTTTTATCGTTTTCTGCAGCTTTCTCCAGAACTTGATTTATAGCCCTAACTGCATTATATTGATGATCAAATACAGTTTGATAGCGATCGGTGCCAGATAAAAAATTTCAAATGGACGTGGTTCTAGAAGTTACTACGTATGATCTGATGATGACCGGATGGGCGGGGGGTCGTTTATAATTCCGTGGGCAACGTTATATCATTCATCTAGTGTGGGTGATATGATCATTAGAGCAGTTAGTATAGAAGACATTAGAAAATAACGCTGAAACTCACCGTAGCTTCCTCTCGCCGTTGGACGATGAGCGTGGAACAGAATTTTTTCTATTATGGGATATAGAAATACCCGATCCATTTCCAGGTTGTATAATAGTGTCCAAATCATGTTGTTTATCGAGTTATTGGCAACGGATCGCTATGTATTGTGTCGAGCTCGAGTCCCGGGACCAGCGAGTGATCAGACCAAATTGAAATGAGCACCAGCGTCTACATCCTCTTTCTTCCCTGGGCGATCTGCCGATCGGCCACCAGATGGCGCTCTTGAACCGTTAGAGAGTTGACAGGGGATCACCAGTACATATACTGTCCCCGGGGGAGAAATATGATTTCGATCACAGATTTTTGAAATATTGATATCAATGACGCTGTACAGCGTCATCGGCAGAATAAGCATGGCGGGGAATGACGCTGAAAAGCGCCAACGACGATTAAAGGGTGTTTGCTGAACAACTCACAGTTTAGCAGGGCAGCACAGACCACAGATCAGATCAATCACCATGGTAAGTTAACAGACAAAGAAAGTGCCAATACAGCCCAATGCCTGATGCTGCACGGCGGCTGTTTAAACGACAACATTATTATTGTCCCTACCTTAGATGCGCCACGCCCGCTGCATGCATCCGATCCCACATCTCCAACTCCAAATGTGGCCTCTCTCTCCGGGTTGGCGCTGATGAAGGTCTTTATTAGGGCATCATCAATGTCGAGGCGGTGGCGGTCACATAATCTTCTTTCGTTGAGGCTTCCCAAAAAAGTCTGACATTCATTTTTGCCTTATTTGGAGAGGTGGTCTTTGTGTGAAATGTCTCTCTCTAGCTTAAGTTGTATATAGCTACAGAGCCGCCGTGTGTTACGGCAACAAAGAACACGTTAAACCAACAGATACAGGTGATTAGTTCCTACCTGACGTAGTGACCTTACAATGTTTACAATGTTTCTTACATGTTGCTGTTTTATTTGAAATGTTTATCTTTTTATTTGTGTCTCAATTGAAATAAACAAATTAATGAATTAAATTAATTTGTTTTTGGATAACTTTATTTATTCTTGGGTAGGAATGCTATGATTACATTACATGTTACCTATTTGTTCACTATAATAGAATTTAACATTGCCTACATAACTGCAAGTATAACAGGTTAAAAGTTAAAACAAAAACAAACATGCAACTGTAGAAAAGCTTCAAATCAGCTTCATATTAATTAGTGTGTGAACTCTGTGGAAAGGTGATGGGCAAATCCTTTACTCTCTTTTCAAACTCTTGAACTAAAAAAGCAAACATCTGGAATGTACTATTCAATGAGCAGAAATAAGAAAAAAGTTAAATTGCAATTAGTTTAATTACAGCAACCAACACCGTCTATAGCTAATTTCACTGTTCATAACAACTGCAGGGGGTGCATTTGTATATAACTCGCCCATTTATACAGTCAACAGCTGCAAAAAAAATTCTGATTGTATACAAGTCAATAGGAAAATGACCCAACTTCTCGATTTCTTAATCTTTATGCTTTCTTTCTTTATGAGTTTATGCCTGATCTCAATCGCTAGTTCCAAGTCTTCTTCGAGTCAAATAGATGAATGAATGAATGAATGAATGAATGAATGAAAACTTTATTTAACAGATTGCAGAATGGGTACAATACAGTACGGCTCAATACACACAATTGTTAAGGGGATGCAGACCAGAGAAAGACGTTTGTCTTGTTTACATCAGGGTCCCCCATTTTCAATTCATATTGACATTTATGACATACTCAACATACATGACATTTATGGTATAGGGACATACGTAGGTATTTAGTACTGATACATTTGTGACATATACGGTATTCAAATATACAGTACTGTTACCCATATATCCTGACAGAGTATATACATATGATGGGGAGGGGACTGTACATTATGAGGGGGTGGGTGGGTGGGAGAGAAATATACATAAGCCGGTGTTAGATCCTGATCAATTTGGCCAGTATCACGTCTTCGTCTGTTTGGCTCTCCATCCAATTCCTCTGCGTTGTGTCATTTTAATGGTCCTGACGTCTCCGATACCGGTTGATTAAATCCTTATCTCACCCCGTTAGTACAATCTGCAAACCATAATAATTCTCCACCTCCGTAAGAATTCGACACTTCGACAACCTGAAATACCTTACAAGGAAAAGCGTGGTTTTATTTGATAAACAGAAAACCTCAGCTCAGATGTTAACAGATTGTATTGTCCTTGCAAAGTCTATTCTAATGACCTTTCGGTGTGTTCAGTCTATCTAATGATCTTTCAGTACAGTCTATTGTCCCTCTGTCTCTCAGTCCAACAGTGGTCAGGCCTGTTCGTTAGCCAAGACCATCCTCGTGGTAGCCGAAGCTAATGATGATGTGGCATTCCCCCCCCCCCCCCTCCTCTCTGTGATGAGAGGAGAGAGTATCTTGGTCTCTTCCCCCCTGTGGGATTCGTTTCTTTGGTCTCCCAGATTTCTAGTCTGCCCTACCCGGAACCACTGTCAGCTTTATAGGATCTTCGTCATAGCAACGACGGCCCCGCCTTCTGGTTGTCATGCGACGTGCTGATAACCTTTCACACATTAAAATGCAGTTTTCTACTGTTTCATTAAGATGAACCCCTCTCCCTTGCTCTCGCTATCAGTTTGTTCTTACAAGGAATTCAAAACATTCTCTCGCTGGCAGTGTGCCTCACAACAATCACCCTGCTCTACCGAACCACCGTCTCCTGCTTCCATGCACATTTCGATCTCACCGTTTTAGCTGTGGTCATCTCCCCCCCAATCTATACATCACATACATTGAAAAAGCACCCCAAATCCTTCATGCCGGGGAGAGAATACATGCGGTGGGGAAGAGACTGACTATTAGGAGGGGGTGGGGGTGGGGGTTTGGACATTTACGGTGGGCAGTTTCGAATTGCAGTCTCCCGTAGGTGCTCTTTAAGAGCGGTTTTGAATGTGGGTAGGGATTCACATTTCTTTACAGCTTTGGGTAGGGCGTTCCACATTGATGTGGCATAATTGCTAAACGTGTTTAGTCCCTTGTTTGAGCCGAATCTGGGTTTAACATGATTTGTTGAGCTTCCTCTGGTGTTGTGGTCGTGGTATTCACTGACCTTTGGGAAGTATTTTGACATGTACATGGGTACCTTAGTCGTATAGTGTATCTTGTAGACCAGGCCCATTGCAAGTTGTCGTCTACTAGGGATGCCCCGATCGATCGGCCACCGATCGTTATCGGCCGATAATCAGTATAAATATGCGATCGGTGATCGGTGATAATGATTATTTTCGCCAATCGTCAAAACCGATCTCACTCGCTCGTCTCGCTGAGTTCTGTCTCAGACACCGGGAGCTGTGCGGCGTCTGCTCCTCCCTCCAGCCCCTCCCGCGCGCATGTAAACACGGGTCTAGTAGTCTAGTCTAGTGGGACGGGAGGACGGCGTCTCCCTTAGCTAACGTTAGATACCGTTACAAAATGACCCAGTTAACCATTCACTTCCAGTCCAATACATGATGAGGCATTGTCTAACCGAACGGTATCTAGCCGGCCAGCTACCGATAGCTCCTGACATCAACAAACGCTCCAGCAAGTCTAGTAGAGACGTGTTTGATACCTCAGCTAGCTCATGTTAGCTGACGCCAGCTCACTGTTCAAAACGAAATGTCCCACTGAACTAAATAGTTCACAGAGGCGCTGTATCAACGTTATATAGCCGGCCAGCAGTAGCCACAGATAGCTCCTGATATCAATGTTTTATAACACTTATTCGATGTGTATTCGAGCTGAGGGCATGTTGTTGAATATGATCAATAGGGTCTAGCGGCGTCTCTACATTTCGTAGCCACATTTCTGCAGACCCCTCTCTGATTGGTTGAACTCCATTTCTGCAGACCCCTCTCTGATTGGTTGAGCGAAGCCCCTCTCTGATTGGTTGAGCGTGCGCATGCGCATGAGCCGCGACAAGCTCCTCCAGAAACTCCGGAGGAAACTCCGTTAAGCTCCAGAGAGAGAGGCTGAAAACCCACAGTTCTTGCCAAACGGATGGGAGCGAATCCCGGATCCAAGGTTTCTGATGACTACCCCCAAAACATGGAGGTCGCGAACGCAATTTATACTCATGAAAGTATTGATTACGCCATAACGAATCATTAAAAAAATATACTGTTAACTGGAATATGTTGTGTGTGCCTTTCTGAATATGATTTGGGAGGGTTATAATAGAAGAAAGACAGTGTAATATAACGTTATGTGAATAAACCGCAAAATAATAACTAATTCCTTGGTCAATAGAAGTCTCTGTGATACTTTCTGAATATGATTTGGGAGGGTTATAATAGAAGAAAGACAGTGTAAACAATATAATGTTATGTGAATAAACCGCGAAATAATAACTAATTCCTTGGTCAATAGAAGTCTCTGTGATACTTTCTGAATATGATTTGGGAGGGTTATAATAGAAGAAAGACAGTGTAAACAATATAACGTTATGTGAATAAACCGCGAAATAACCGCGAAATAACATAACGTTATGTTATATAATGTTACAATGTACAGTTTCTAACAGCTGGCTGTGTTGTGAAATGTGCATAACGTTATGAATAAACCGCGAAGTCACGGGAAACAAAATAACGTTATACGCAAATCTGGTAGTACATTTCAGCTTATCTTCTTGATATGATAATATTACATCCGCCTTTTACCGCGTGACGAGCTAAACCAATCAGAGAGGGGCTTCGCTCACATGACGCTCAACCAATCATAGAGGGGCTTCGCTCAACCAATCAGAGAGGGGTCTGCAGAAATGGAGTTCAACCAATCAGAGAGGGGTCTGCAGAAATGCGGCTACGAAATGTAGAGACGCGGTCTAGCTGCAGCTCCGGAGAATCCTGGCCGTAGCTGCAGGCTACTCAAGTATAGGTTCTAGCTGCAGCTCCGGAGAATCCTGGCCGTAGCTGGAGGCTACTAGAGTACACACAGACAGTGGAGCTTGTTGCGTGGTGGCGATGTCTCGCAGATAATACAAGTACAAGTCTAATTATATAATATATATATTTTATAAAAAAAAAAAATTATATAAAATAATAAAAAAAAAATTTAAATCAAAAACGATTGGTATCGGATCGGTATCGGCCGATATGGCTCACGACGATCTGTGATCGGTATCGGTGGCAAAAAACGTGATCGGGGCATCCCTATCGTCTACTCTAAGCCATCCTAGGTTGTGAAAGTGTGCAGGGGTGAGGTGGGTTCTAGGGGTAAGGTCAAGTAGTAGTCTGACCAGTTTGTTTTGTGATGTTTGTAATCTTGTTTTTAGCGCCTTTGAGGTGCTTTGGTACCATGAGGTGCAAGCATAGTCGTAGTACTCTTGAATGAGTGCTCCTGCCAGAGTCTTCAGGGTATTCTTGTTTACCAGAGAGGAGATCCGGTACAAGAATCTAGTTCGTTGGTTGACTTTTTTTTATTACATTGGATGCCATTTTGTCACAGGAAATATTTGCCTCTAGGATGGACCCCAGGTAGGTAATTTCATCTTTCCTTGTGACAATATTGTCACCCACTGTAACTGAGAAGCCGTCGGTCTTGCTGAGTTTGTTATTTGAACCGAAGAGAATGGACTCTGTTCTGCCCATGTGTAATGATAGTTTGTTATCAGCGAGCCATATGCAGATTTTGCCTAGTTCCGAGCTGAGGGTTTTTTCAACCTGCAACTTGTTCTTGTCAGAGACCAGCAGGGCTGAGTCATTCGCAAACAGGAACAAGTTGTAGTCACAAGCTGACGACATGTAATTTGCCTAATATACACCAACAGTTCAGCACTTTTTGCAGCATCTCTGACTAGTGCCTTTTTTTTTGTGTCTTTCCCTCTCTGCCACCACCCTTTCTCTTCATGTTGGAAAGCAGTGTTCCACGGAGGGTTATCTAGCTACAAACATCAATCTGACATGCCCGCGCAGGCGCACTGCGCTGCCTCGCACTGGGTGACAACCAGTGGCGGCTCGCCACCGGGGGCGCTAGGGCGCCGACCCACCTGAGACCCATGAGAGAAGAAGAAAAAAAAACTTTTTTGTTTTTTGTTTTATAGCCCTATAAATAATATAAACATGTTTAAAATGAATAATATTTACTCATTTTAAGTATGTTTGTGTTTCCAATGCACAATATAACGTTAATATCTAAAATTAAAAATACTCGTTTTCCTGAACAGGAAGTGACATACTTTTTTTTATTTCTTTTATTTTTTTTTATTTCTCGGCCCGGGCTAGACGCAATTGCGCTCTGAGTGCGCGTCACTGGTTGATCGCTGTATCCGTCGCAGCCAATCAGTGCGTAACGCGTTGTGCGTTGAAATATGACTATTATGTTGGAATCCGGGCACGATTTGAAGCGGTCTAGGCAGCAGCGTCAAGAATTTCTGTAGCCGCATTTTGCGGAGACGCTCTCTGATTGGCCGACGCCAGTATTTTTTTACGTAGCAGCATTTCGCGGAGACGATCTCTGATTGGCCGAATCCACTTTCTAATGTTCCAATTCTAGCTTATTCTAGGTTGGTGGTAGATAGTTGTTGTTGTTGTGAGATGCAGCTGTTTGTCTTAGAGCGTGACTGCAAGTTCTTTAGACGGTTAAGCTTAGGCACTCTTTCAAAGTTGGTTAAGGTTAGAGTTTGTCTTAGAGCATGGCGATAGAACGCCAGGTAGTTTGCAGTCTGTTCGACGTGGAAATGGACAAAGAAATGAAGTACTTGTGTTGTGTGGTGCTAACTGCTAACAGCTAACACTTGGCTAAAAAGCTATATGGCGGATGCAGTCTGGACAGTGGTCTGGAATACATCAACAGTGGATTATACACTTTATCAAGCCCTCCTGCCCTGGACGTTTCAACTAAACAGTGAGTCTCTCTCTCTCTCGCTCTCTCTCTCTCTCGCTCTCGCTACACAGCTGTCTCCGCGAAATGCGGCTACGGAAAAAAGTATTGACTGTGCTTGCTGAGACGATAATAGGCTAGCGATTCAAAAAGCGCTGCTGTGTTGTGAACTATAACATTAATTTAGCTGCTGCTGATGCATAATGAATGAATGGTGAGTTGTTTAAAATGACAACATACATGTGTTAATTATTTTATTGGAATGATCCGAGAGACAGAGCGAGAGATTGCTCCAGAGCATCTCAGAGCATTACATTTTCAACTCGACCTAACGTGAACTGCGACCCACAAGGCTCCGATAGTACCAGCCGCTACTGGTGACAACAGACAAGTTAACTCATGCCTGCCTGCGGAACGAACGTACAGTATATTAGAGAGCACATCTCCGCGCAACTAGAAACACTTATACTGACCGTGGCCTGCTTCGGATTTCAGTGGCCTGACTGCGGGCAACAAAATAATATAATATACAAATAAATAAAATAAAAAACATTGACAGTCTGACAGGGCCAGGCCATGCCAGTAGGCCAGGCCACCGGGAAAACTCCCGGTGCGCCCGATGGTCAGTCCGCTAGCGACTGTATGAAATAGTAAACAGTGCAATTACAGGTGGTCACTGGTCATTTCAACGTTTTCAAAGTGAAATCAAGTAACTTTACCTGAGTAAAATAGTGCAATCACAATACTGGTATAAACAATTCTGAGGTTGTGTTTGTCGCGCAATGCATAAATCCGCTCGGAAAGTAGTGTCTCCATCACCTCGCTCACTTTTTTTCTCCCTCCTCCTATTATGCGTGCTCTTTTACCATCAGCTGCTTTCAGCTCATTCCTTTGTTTTTTCCAATATCGGATTTGTCTGGAATCAATGTTAAAGTGCTTTGCAGCTTTCTCTCCCGAATGCTCCACCGCATACCTCAAAACGTCCTCTTTAAACTTAACGTCAAACTTTCGTCTCTGTTTAGTACCGGTAGCCATGCTTGCTCTGTTGTTGTGTTACGTGCTGCGCGCGACCCATGTTCCATATACGGAAGTAAGGGGAGGTTCGCGCACGCGTATATTAGTAACCCGGCTTGTATTAGGAGGTCAGCTTATAATTGCTTATTTCAACAGCACACCCGGTCATTAATAGAGAGTCGGTTTTTAATTGAATACAGGTCACTATTAGAGGATTTACGGTAATATACTATTAATTATATATGTTTTATTGGGACGGTTGGTGAATCCCAAAATCGTCCGGAAAAGGTCTCAAATGGCCCTAAGAGAAAGCCCTTTTTGTCGTAAGTCCTTGGAGAATGAGACCCAATTGATGCCAGACATATACCGTTTTCTTGCAGCTTTTTTTCTTAGTGTGTGCGGGTGCAGTGCACAGATGCATCCATCACAAGGAGGTTTCTGACTAAACAAAAGCAATACATAATGTGCAGAAATAGAATGGGTAGAAGAATAAGAGCAGTGCAATAAAATATACACACATTAGCATAACAGTGCAATAGTGCAGTGCAATAAAATAGTTCTCATCTACAGTACAACAGTCAGAGTCTGGATGGAAACTCATGACAACAATTACACCATTATTAACGACTCACATCCCTTTTAGCCAATTGTACCCCGAGGGCCACCGTAGTCTTTTTATTCATTCCATTCCTCTTAGTCAAGAGAACTACTGCATACTGTACGTGTGCGTCTGTCTACTGACCCGACAGTACAAATAAATGTAAAGTCATACAGTGCTAAGCTTGGTGCTTACCTAAAGCAACACGACAGCTTACATTGGGGCCCCACCAAAGATAAAAATCAATGTTCTGTGGTATCACCGCTCGTTATTGGTGTTTTAACACGTAGGGACATCAAAGGGGGAGAATTCTCTAATGGAAGGCTCTCTCAGCTGGGGATCTGAGCACAGCTGGCACGGGGCACAAGTGGCTGGTTTCACACCCCGGGTTTGGATGTTTTCAGTTACGCACACAACTTCTCCCGCTGCCCGGTTCGACTTGGCACGGACACCTATACATGTGCCATAGCTTCACATACTCTAGACGAGGGCCTCATACTCTATGCAATATTCTTTTATGGTATTTTACTTGGCAGGGGACTGGGGGTGGGGGGTTTACGGTCTTGCCTTAAGCCTCCAAGCTAAACAGAGTGGATGGCGTTACAGGGGAGAGGACAGACAGGCCCCGGGTTTGAGAGCAAGGAGTTTGAAACTAAATAATGCTGTCGCACCAAAGGCATTCTTCTGCTGGACTGCCCTGACTAACCTTGAGGCAAGGCCAATGTTTTAACAGATGCTAGCAATGCACTGCCACCTGGTGGCAGCAAGGGGGAAATGTCTGGTAATGATTCACAAGGTAAAAATGGGTTATACAGGCTCATGTTAGGCTATTGTACAGCATGGCAGATCATGCATGGCGTTTAGCCACTACATCAATGTAGGCCGTGTGTGTGAGTCATCAGAAGCGGAAATTAAGAGTTGGACAATATCGGTATATCGGTAAAAAAGCCAATATCGAGCATCCCTAAGCAGTACTGTCTATTTGTATGTCGTGTGTGTCATATATATTATGATGAATTGAAAATGGGGGACCCTGATGTAAACAAGACGAAAGTCTTTCTCTGGTCTGCATCCCCTTAACAATTGTATGTATTGAGCTGTACTGTACCCATTCTGCCATGTCAATACATTAAAGACTTATGCATCTCGTTGTCAAGGAAACATGGTGGGGTCATTTACACAGAATGATGTCTCCAGCCACAAGGGTGCAAAGAGCAATTTGTGCATACTCCCAGACCAAAAATTCCCCGGGCCAGGATTCCTAGGCTACTTGGACTCCATCGGTAAACAAGATCTAATTTCTCAAATTGATGTTATTTGAGGTTAAACACTCACGCCCGGTGATATTCTTGACAGTCGGGCATTCCAGCGTTGGCGAACGCGAGCGTGAAAACACACATCGAGAGAAGAGATTTTTCTGTAGCACCGTCCAGATTCCACTCCCATCACTCAGTCTGCTATAACCTTAGGTGCTGTAATCATGAGGGCTCTGTTATCACAAGGGTGAAGTAATCACCAGGGAGAAATCTAATGGTAGGATATGATCGGTGACCTTCCTAAACTAATATTACTCTGGCGTTTAGCAAGGACGGGGTGGCTAAACCTTGCCCAAAACAACCGTGGGCATGCATGGGGTCTTCATTCTGTGTGTGTGCGGTCAGATTCGGGACAAATAGTATCATTCTTAGGGTCATTATCAGTGTGCGATTCATAGCATTATCTTTGGGTGAGCCTCGTCGGGGGGGGGGGGGGGGGGGGGGGTGCGCGGCGCGCATCTCAGCGGAAAAAAACTCAGAGCGTGTTTTTATAGTCACATATTTGTCATGTGTAGGTGGGTTTTCCAGCAAACTCACCACTCTCGCTGCCGTTGAATTCGTAAGGGCTGCTACCACATAGTAGTACTTGGTGGCATCCGCGGTAATATTCCTGAGAGCGAATTGGGCTTCGGCTTGCGCGAACCAAGCGTTGGCACTCTGCGCAGCTTGAGTGAAACTGCGTTCAAAGTTCTGCGATCTGCGTTCTGTTGTTCAGTTGTCATGTTCGATATAATCTCCGAAATACGTCCAAGGGTCACAAATGTAGGAATGCAGTAATGATAGCGTAGACGGAGTCGTGTTCCGATGCAAAAACGCTAGTTTATTATGCACTCTACTGTCGCACAAACAACACCCATTCAACTTTCACTGTCTCTCTTTAACTACGTCATCCCCCGCTAAGGGTCATGGGAGATGTAGTAAACACCACAAAAGGCTAGAATGCCGTGAATTATGTCCCAGTAAGTAGCCACTACACGCAAATCATTAATCATACATCCAAAATAGCATACGTTTATTATTATACACGATGATGATACAGCTCCCAGGGGAGCTTTAGAGACCCCCAGGGGAGCTGATGTCTGATCTAGGGGAGCTATAGCTCACCGGGCTCCCCTCGTGGATCGCACCCTGGTCATTATACGAAAGCTTGCCATTGTGTGTCCCTCGAACAAAACTCCTCTGTCAATTTTAATTAAAAAATAATTACCAATAAGAAAAAAAACAATAAAACATTTCATAATTTAGATTCCTGATGTGTCATGTAACATAAAAACAAATACAATTTATTTAGCTTTTTGTTTTTAAAAGAATTTTAAACATTTTTATGTGAAGCATCTTGCAAAAAAATGAAAAATGACCTGTCCCTCAGTAAGATTGTTCTACTTCCACTAGCTATTAAGGCCAAAAAAATCCAAACTAGAACATAAAAACTTAAACCTATATCAAGGCACAAGTGTTGTTTCACTACGCATGAATGATTTTTTTTTTTAAATATGTTGCAAATGTGTAAAAATAAAATCTTTTTAGTTGTGTCCCCATGTTGTTGTCAACCCGGTTGTCAACCCTGTTACACCCCTTCAGAGATAATGGACTATTTCGAAATTTACATATAGCCCAGGAACTGACATCATCTTCCTTTTCTAAAGATGGTGGAGAAAAGACAAGTACGTGTGGTCAGGGGCGTAGCTTTTTTACTAGACATCACTCAGGTGTATTATTGATGCTCTCATTGATACTATGTTTGTTTCTGAAGTGTGTGTGTGTGTGTGTGTGTGTGTGTGTGTGTGTGTGTGTGTGTGTGTGTGTGTGTGTGTGTGTGTGTGTGTGTGTGAGAGATATATAGAGAGAGAGGGGGGGCTTTGGTAGACTATTGCATTGGTCCATTCATTGAAGATGAACGCAATGTGACATCCTTTACTAGGCTCACCCACCAACAGTGCAGGTGCTGAACTGCTGATCCGAATGTATAGGTAAAAACCATATTATGCGTTTTCATCAACAAAAAAATGGGCCAAAAAAATTCCGCTCGCATTCACTGGGGGCCTACAAATATATTCTTTCATGGGGCCCAGAATCTGGAGCTACACCCCTGCGTGTGGTCCTCTTTTCATGCATTTTCTTCGAGTTATGTGATGTCCAACAGAGGGGGACGAGCTTGTTGCGTCAGAACTGTTACCATAAATGCGCATGTTAAAAAGTTATTTGTTTGAAATTCTGAATATACATATTTAACATCATTATTTCCTCTCATGAATGTACACCATGTGGTGTCAAGACCATTAGCATATGGCTAGTAATGTCTGCTAGTTGCCTTTTTCATCAGCCCTGTTACCATCAGCCCCGTTACCTTTCAATGGGTAACAGGGTTGAGTGAATGGTAACAGGGCTGACAAAAGTATATGCTTTTGTGTGTACATGAAAATATACTTCCCTTACCAATAGTAAGAGGTTACAGCCAATGTTAGTGACTTTTGTATTTGTATTTTATATGATTTTCTTAGGATGACTCTGCAGTGGAGAAACAGCGCCTATACAGGCAACGTAGAGATGCTGATCCCGAAAAGCGACAAAGATATTTAGAGAAAGAGAGGGTGAAATGGAGAAAGGATAAGGAGACAGGGAAAAAGCTGTCTATCAGTCAACTAAGTGACAGAAAAAGGAGAGCCAAACGGCGCAAATGGAGAGCGCAACAACTGAGATGCAGAGCAGCCAAAACAGCAATTGCAGCAACCATAGATCAGTGCATGACGCCGCCTCTAAGTCCAGACCCAGGGCCAAATTCTAAGCCTCTTCAACTCATTCAGAACGCAGCGGCCCGCCTGATCTCAAACCTACAGAAGTCGGCCCATGTCACCCCACTTCTTAGGGACCTGCACTGGCTCCCCATTGCTGCACGAATCCGCTTCAAGGCCCTTGACCTAGCATACCGTGCGGCAAAGGGAACTGCTCCCGCCTACCTCCGGTCAATGGTCTCTAACTACACACCCTCAAGACCCCTACGCTCTGCATCTTCTGGCCGCCTCAGACCTACTCCTATCCAAGCTCCGGGAGGGTCATCAAAGAGAAGTCGCCTATTCTCAGTCCTTGCCCCACAATGGTGGAATGAACTACCCACCCCAGTTAGGACAGCCGAAACACGTCCAATCTTTCGCCGTCGACTAAAGACTCACTTCTTCAACCATTATCTGAATTTTAAAAAAAAAAAAAAAAAAATCTAACCATACTGTCATGCACTTGTCCTAATAAACTAACCTACACTGTAGCACTCAACACTTTGATGAACATTGTTACTCAGCTGATAGTTGTGCTCTTCCTGATGGCTTGTCGTACAGAACTTGTAAGTCGCTTTGGATAAAAGCGTCAGCTAAATGACTAAATGTAAATGTAAATGTAAATTCAGGGTCAGATCCAGGCCCCTCAAAGAGAGAGAGAGCGAGAGCGAGAGCGAGAGCGAGAGAGAGAGAGAGAGAGGAGAGAGAGAGAGAGAGAGATCCCCCTGCAATCTGGCAACACCTTGAGCCAGTACTTGACTACGTACAAGCCAATCATCCACCTGTGTCTGTGGTCCACTTCTTCAGTGACGGTCCTTGTACTCAATACAGGCAGAAGGGTAATTTCTTCCTGTTCAGTACTGAATTGAGTAAGAGGGGCTTTGAGAGTGGCACATGTCATTTGTTTGAAGCAAGCCACGGAAAGGGAGCGCCTGATGGTGTTGGGGGAGTATTAAAAAGACTGGCAGATCAACTTGTGAGTACAGGGTGTGACATTCCTGATGCCACCACACTTTACCGAGCACTACTTACAACTGGCACGATAGTGAAGCTCTTTTATGTGGAAACTGAGAACATTGTGGATGCTTATCGTAACATGCCAGCAAATATCCCATTAGTCCCAGGGACAATGCGAATACACCAAGTGGTCACCAACAGGAAAGGCCACTTGATCACCAGGGATGTCAGCTGTCTGTGTGCCACATTGAAGAACCTGTCCTGTACATGTTTCAACACTTACCACTTCATCTTTGCTCCACTGATAATGGGCCCCCAAATGATCAAGGCAACCAAAGCCTCAAGCACCCCAGCCATACCTCAGCCAACCACAAGCACCCCAGCCATACCTCAGCCAACCACAAGCACCCCAGCCATACCTCAGCCAACCACAAGCACCCCAGCCATACCTCAGCCAACCACAAGCACAAAAGTCAGCAGAACAGCTGACTGAAGAACTTCAAGGACCCCAGGAGATCGATTGGAGTAGTGATGGGATAATTGGTCAATGGTGTGTCCTTACATATGACCAGGAGCTGTACCCTGGAATCATTGTGGCAACAGGTGAAGGATATGCCCAAGTGAAGTGCATGCGCCATATTGGCCAGAATAGATATTTCTGGCCATCCCGCGAGGACTGTATCTGGTACATGTTTGACGACATTTTAAGGTCGATTCCTTCTCCTGTCAATGTGACAGCACGACATGTAGAGATCCGGAAAGACATCTGGTCAAAACTTGTTGGGTAGGCAAACTAATGGTGCATTAGGTGATTGTTCTGCAATTCTAGGGAGGGGGGGTTTAGATGTTTGAAAAGATGTTAGAAACATTGTTCTACTGCCGTTTGTTGCCAAGGTTGAATTGCAGCTGTCAACCGAGGTTGATAGGGTACCTGAGATGGCGTTTTTTCCCCCTCCTATTCCTGATTGTTTCGTTTTGTTTTTGAATAAAACAATTGATTGCATTTGACTACATCTGCAGTATCATAATTATTTTCATCATCTTCTACACTAAAACCTCATATCTGTCAACAAAGTATTCTGATATGTCATGTTGAATTAAAGGCTTATGACCGTGTCATAACTATCTCCATAACATCTTCTTAAATAACTCCATTACACCTACAATTGTAACTTAAAGTGGAAATGAAGCAGTGCGATAAATACATATTCATAGCATCACATTAGTATTTAGATAAGCCACAGAAGAAGTCACGTTATAAAAATAAGCAGTTTCTAAGAAAAAACGATTTGTTGTATACATTTCTGAAGCATTTAGCATTATGGGCGCAGCCATTTTGTTGCTAACGTCATACCGCTGGTTGGGTGTATACACTCTGGTTAGCTGCCTATAGTGAATGGGTCAGTCAGTAAATAAAATGTTGCCTACAAAACAACGGGACCGCGGTGGTTCTGTTTGTATTGCTCCTGGCTGTTCAAACTAATTTTACCATGTGAGAGAGAGGAAAGTTGGTTAATTTCCACAAACTACCAGTGAAAAAAACAGTGTTGTTGGCATGTTGGCTCGGGCTGGCTGCACTCAGGCGGCGCGACCAGCCTGTTGGACAGGGAAGGAGGATCTGCAGAGAACACTTCATTGCCTCGGATTATGTTGTTGGGGTGGGATGTTTGTCCAGAAGACCACTAATCAGCTGAAGGCGGACGCGGTTCCCTCGGTCTTCGACAGACAGACCGGCGTTAGCTCTCGGGAGCGATCGCTAGCTAGTTGGCACCAGCCGGGGACCGGCGTTAGCTCTCGGGAGCGAAGGCTAGCTAGTTGGCACCAGCCGGGGACCGGCGTTAGCAACCGGAGCGTCGCGGAGCATTCAGCCTGCTGGCTACCTAGACCCACTTCAACCAGCGTCGCGGAGCATTCAGCCTGCTGGCTACACAGCTTGTCGGTGTGCTGGAGCCTCTGCAAGCTAACGGTAGCTAGCTACACAGCTTGTCGGTGTGCTGGAGCCTCTGCAAGCTAACGGTAGCTAGCTACACAGCTTGTCGGTGTGCTGGAGCCTCTGCAAGCTAACGGTAGCTAGCTACACAGCTTGTCGGTGTGCTGGAGCCTCTGCAAGCTAACGGTAGCTAGCTACACAGCTTGTCGGTGTGCTGGAGCCTCTGCAAGCTAACGGTAGCTAGCTACACAGCTTGTCGGTGTGCTGGAGCCTCTGCAAGCTAACGGTAGCTAGCTACACAGCTTGTCGGTGTGCTGGAGCCTCTGCAAGCTAACGGTAGCTAGCTACACAGCTTGTCGGTGTGCTGGAGCCTCTGCAAGCTAACGGTAGCTGGCTCCAGGCTCCAGCACACCGACAAGCTGTGTAGCCAGCAGGCTGAATGCTCCGCGACGCTGGTTGAAGTGGGTCTAGGTAGCCAGCAGGCTGAATGCTCCGCGACGCTCCGGTTGCTAACGCCGGTCGCCGGCTGGTGCTAACTAGCTAGCCATCGCTCCCGAGAGCTAACGCCGGTCCCCGGCTGGTGCCAACTAGCTAGCGATCGCTCCCGAGAGCTAACGCCGGTCATTGTCTGTCGAAGACCGAGGGAACCGCGTCCGGCTTCAGCTGATTAGTGGTCTTCTGGACAAACATCCCACCCCAACAACATAATCCGAGGCAATGAAGTGTTCTCTGCAGATCCTCCTTCCCTGTCCAACAGGCTGGTCGCGCCGCCTGAGTGCAGCCAGCCCGAGCCAACATGTCAACAACACGGTTAATTTCCACAAACTACCAGTGAAAAAAACAAACTTTCCTCTCTCACATGGTAAAATTAGTTTGAACAGCCAGGAGCAATACAAACAGAACCACCGCGGTCCCGTTGTTTTGTAGGCAACATTTTATTTGCTGACTGACCCATTCACTATAGGCAGCTAACCAGAGTGTATACACCCAACCAGCGGTATGACGTCAGCAACAAAATGGCGGCGCCCATGTTGAAAACAGGGATATTATATTATATTTTTCAGACAAATAAGATAGATTTCACATTTGATTATAGAACCCTGTCTTACACAAGGTACACAACAAACAAACTAGGATCACATTGCTCACTGCTTCATTTCCACTTTAAACAAGCAGTATAACCATTTCGGTAACTGTCATTCCTGTTACTGAGGCGTCAGTAGTACAATATTCTGATGTAATTTAAGAAAAGAAAAATGTAAAACAAACACATTTTATATGTTAAGTAATAGAAACCAGTGGCTCCCTTAAAGAAATTGGGATATTATTATTTTGTTTTCATAACTTTTTCTTAAATCAAAGATGCTGTGAAAGGGTCCATTGTGAATGGGCATATTTATTCATGGGGAAAAGGTTAACTCGTCAATATTCTAACTCTACAAACACTATTGTAACAAGGGGCTTTTATCTTTCATATGATATAATTATTCTAAATATGCATTTATAACCTTTTCAAACAGTAATTGATATGTAGTAACAGGGCTGACGAAAAACAAATATGCATGTCGTTTAAATGAAACAATTAAAAATATAATAGCCTGAGATGGCACGGTACATTTGTCTGAGAGATAAGAATCCACTTAATAAAAAAAAACAATACTTTTCAAATCAAACATTAAAAAGTGAAAATGGCAAGCTTTCATAGAATGACCCCCCTTAGCGTGCGTTGCTATTTTTATGTAGAGTAATATATATATATACACACATTTTACACATCCGATATTGGCGTTGTTTAACTCTCCAGCTTGGGTCAATGTTGAGCAAATTCACTTTTAATTCAAACCCCTTAAAAATCAAAAGAGGGAAGACATAGAATTTAAAAAAAATTAACGTTTAATGACGTACTGTACAATTCTTTTCAGTTATTTCAATTTTTTTTTTTTTTATCAATTTTTTTTTTTTTTCCAAGCATGAAACAGTTCACAACATAATACATAAGACACCAAAAACATCGACTCAGCACTACAATGACAAATAAAACAGATTGTACAATTAACACTTTAAGCCCCCTCCATCACCACCCATCACAGCCACGACCCCCAACCCTCGAGAGCCCCAAGTCCGGTACCCCGGCGAGCCAGAGCATCATGCCTCTTTAACACCCCGACCTGCCGAGAGCCCGAACCAAGGGCCCCCCCCCCACCCCTAGCCAGTGACACAATCAAAAGGGGCCCAGAACACAAACATAATGAGTTTCCTGAGCCCCCTCCATCTACAGGCCCGGCAGCCGCAAACCCCGACCCCGGGGGATACACAGTCCGGCGCCCCCACGAGCCAAAGCATCACACCTCTTTAATGCCTCGACCCGCAGAGACCCCGAACCACAGCCCCCACCAGTCCGCGCCCACAACCACCAGACCCACATCTAAAGGGGGCCCAGAATATATACATAATTAAAAAGGTGCTATAGATACAAATCTGTAAATAATACATGTCACCAGACTCCCATGGGAAGTATCCAGATCTAGGGTTAAAGTGTGCAAACACACGGATACACTTCCCAAAGGGCTCAGCTGACCTACCACACATGAACTTCCTCAAGACCACAAACAGACACGGGAGAATGTTTAAGAAATAAGAAATACTTTATTACAGGAAATATATATAGCATACAAGTTCATACACTTAGATAAATGACTATACTAACTAACCTAATCTAAAAGACCAGTGACCGTAGGCCTCGGGTGAATAAAAGAGGAAGCGCTTCTCTGCACTGTAGGCCAACCCCAAGCTGCTACTCCCACCCCCACTATCTGTTCTGCCCCTAAAGCACTGCACACGTGGGGAATGGTGCAGGTCTGTAAATGGTCACAAACGAATCCAGAATCACACTGCAAACATAGCCATTCCTGGTGTCGTCCGTGCGACTGTTCTGCCTACTGCCAAACACGAATCCTCCTTTCAACAGCGCCCCATCCTTCCGGGCACCGCCCCTCCACGCCAGCCAGCCCATCCATCTCCTGCTCCCTCCAGCGGCATACCCCGGCTGCGTAAGAAAGAGGGCCGACATGTGTAGACTGTACGACTGCAAATAGGTTATCCCCCCTGGTGGCCCCGCACTCACCTGCTGTTACTGGCCTCTGCACATATCACCATCCCCACAGGACAGCTGCCCATGCTCCCACCGGGACTCCATGGACCTCATCTAAGAGGGAAGAAGGGACAGCATGGCGCAGTACTGCGATAGGAGAGTCCAATACACAACAGTCGGAATTACACTTGCCTGTTAAACCGGCCAGGTAAGCATCTAGGTCCTCATCAGGGTCCCACAGGTAAATCAACACAGATACATACAGACACACAATTACCCCCACCCGCGACATACATCTTAGAGCTTTTTAGAAATGAAATAAGAGTATTGCTTTTCCCAAGAAAATGGTATTGATTCATACAAAATTGTTCCCCAGTTTCCCCATTTGGAATGCACCCGATTGGATAATGACATGCTGGTGCTCTAGTACGACACCTAGATGATGGATGTCATATAGCACCTTTAACCTGCTTGGGAGCACCAGGTGGGTGGTAAAAGGACAATTCAGATGTTAGGAGAGATGTAAAAAAGATAAAAATCCCTAAACCACGTTTTCAATTAAAATCAAGATTGTTACAAAAGAAAATCTTTATTATTAAAAACAAGTTAACAACACAACAGTAGTCCGACTCCAGGACTGTCCCGTCTCCTCATACCAGCCTAGGAGAAGAAAAGGAGGAGTCAATTAATGTCCCAACAGCAAATGTAAACAGTCTATGAGCCCGCTGAACTAAACAATGTACTAAATTAACAGAAGTAATACATTAACATTGGGAACTTCCCTTGCAAAAAACAGTATCATGGTAGCAGAGCCATCTGGGAGAAATGTTTTAATGAATGAATACTTATTTTTGCCTTAAATTTCCTAAAAATATGAAATCAGGTTGTCGTCTCCAATCAGTAAGAAATTGTATATATATATAAACACATTTTACACACAACACGTTTGATTATTATAATGAAGCCTTGACACGATACGAGTTTGTATAGTAATGCTTTATTACAACATCACACAAACATCACACAAAACAAAATCCCCATCTCACAACACATTCCCAAAACCAAAATATAGGCTAAATAATAACAGCCAGGGGGGGGGGGTTGATATGTGCCTCCGGGCGGGGAACACTGGGAAACCCCAGTGATATACGTAGCCTATAGGCCTACTTGCACTTCAAATAATTGACAACAATAACAATAAGCACTCAGAAATAGGTGCCGATTCATGTTTCTGGCAGTGGGTGCTCAAAACAGTTGAATGCCCTACCCCCACGCCCAAGATAAACTTTCTGCAATAACCATAGCCTACATGATTTGTTGCTATACGGATTTGGAAAAAGTTGTCAAACGCACACATTTCCGACACACATGCGCAAACACACACCAGTTACAAACGCAGCTCTGCCTGTCAGCTGGTAGCCCGAGGCTGGGCATACAAGTCAACGTATTCTTAATAGCCCGAGGCTGGGCATACAAGTAAAATTTCTCTCCGAGAAATAAGCGGACAATGATAAAAACGTCACTCGCCACTTTTCGAAACACTGTTTATATTAACGTAATAAACAAAAACGAGAAATCTACTTATGTCAACGAAAATGTCCAGTAGGCCTAACTAAATAACAGATATACATCTCCGTTACACGCAAGCAGCGTCTGATGGCCGACGACACTGGAGTAGATTTACAGTACCGTTTAGGGGTGTAACGGTACACGGAAGCCACGGTTCGGTAAGATTTCGGTACACAGGAAAACAATATTTGTGATTATATATTTATTATAATAATTATTATTATATAATTTTTTATTATGTTATACTTAGTTCCACCTAGGCGTGCTGCGGTAGTCAGTCAGTGATAACGGTGTCATTCTGTGTTCAGGAATCCACTTTAGTAAATTAATTGCCTAGTGGCCCCTCCCCCCACCGTTGTATAGTTTCACTTTCACTTCTAGAGTAGATTTTACTTCACGTGACGCAGAGAAAGACTAGAGAAGAGATGCCATGTTACACAACAATGAGAGGATTTATCACCATTTTGGATTTAAACACCGTAGCAGCTCGACTGGAGGAGCTCAAAGGACCAGTCCAGATCAGCAAAAGAAAGTTTGCGTTTTTTTCTCTCCGATCAGCTGGAAAGTAGCACAGAAGAAAGTTTGTGTGTGCGTGCGTCTTTCCATTGGTTAACATTATTACGCGAACAAGAAAACGATGAACATTTTCAGCCTATTGTATATGCTGTGTTACAAACATACTGTATCATTTATGGTTGGTTTTGTTTCAGTGACACCTGTAGGTAAGGGGAGGAGAGGAGGGGAGAAACAGCCGAGTGCAGAGTGCACGTTAATTTGTTCTGTTGGCTTGTTCATGCCTTTACAAGCTTCAACGTTTTATTCATCATCTAAATGTGGCAATCCAAGCTTGATATGCAACGTTAAATGAATGACCTTCTGTGTTAAGACTGTTAGTAAGCCAGTGTAAAGTAAAGATATTGAGCATAGATTTGTAAAATGTTCACCTAGTGGTATGTATGAGACATATTCTTCGTATGGCTGCGCGTACCGCACCGTGAGCCACGTACCGTAAATTCGCGGGACGAATATGCGTACCGTTACACCCCTACTACTGTTACATCCAGACATTTATGATACAAGATATACAAATATACAGTACTGCTTAAAGGAACACCCAACATTTTGGGAAATAGGCTTATTTGCCATCTGACAAGAAGATGTTCTTCTCTGCATGCAGTAGGAGTAGGAAGACGTTGGGAACTAGGCTAATGGAGGAACCTACTTCCAGTGACTGACGCTAAGCTAGGCTAATGGTGCGCGTCAGTGGCGTAACTGTTGCTAGTGGTGCGGGGGACAGATTAGGGGGCGTGGTCAGTGACGTCGCCCCCTAATTTTTTCGCCCCCCTTTTTTTTCTAATACCAGGTGTGCAATGCACATTTTCCCAGGCGGTGGCGCCTCTTGTAAGAGGTGGTCATCGTGGAGCCAGGGCTTGTCCGGCTCCACGTCGCTAATTTAATATAATGAGTGAAATTTTTTTAACTCAGTCAAAACAAACGAGCTGCACAGGCATAATAAACTGTAAGCAACATATACATGTCTGCACTGTCTTTTTTCCACTAAAAAGTGCCTCTCGGGTGCACAACACATTAACAGATCAGTCACCTGACTCCAATGCAGGTGCTTGCATTATATATATCGCTGCTGTCGGGACAAAACCTCATAACTCCAAAAACCCAACTTTTCAGCAGATGAAAAAAACGAACACAGATTTGAGGGTGAATAGAGTTAGGAGGTTTAGACAGATGATCGGTTTAATGCTTTCCCATTGTTTAAACTTTGTAAAACCCACACACATATGGAGGATGATCTACGGAGTTGATTTATATAAAAAAAAAAAAAATAGAGTTATGAGGTTTTGTCCCGACAGCAGCGATATCGAATGTATTATTATAACACATAACAGATCAGTAGGGTGGGACCTGCAGCACCGCAGCGGGTGTACCATAAATCGAATGTATTATTATTACCAAAACACAACTCACCATAATGCATAATCCAAAATCCCAACTTTGAAACATGTCAACTTGAACACAGTCGCGTCATCACCATGTCAACACGCGAGAGTCGCATGTTGCGACAAACCCGTATTTCAAATATGACTCCTGTTCATTAAAAGAAGCTTTATAGGTCGTAGGCTACTCTTCTGGCTCATCAGCCGGTATTTCCCGGTTGCAAAGAAGCCATCCAAAGACGTTTGTTTTGTTTTAACACATCCTTGCAAACGTTTGCTCGCATGATCGCATCCCAAACGCGGAAGTGAAAGTGAAATTCCATTGGTTCTCCCAGTCCACGTAACCATCTCTAGCACTTCAATTGGCCATAGTGACAGACATCGACACGATGAAGACCTGAGCTCAGAGATGGAACAAGCAGCTGATGTGGTCCAAGTGCGCGCACGTCACCGTTTATCATGCAACATTGTTTGCATGTAAAAACGTGGGGGGGGACAATAACTATTCTGAAACCATGCAGGGGACTTTTCCCGGGGACCCCCCCATAGTTACGCCCCTGGTGCGCGTCTTCCTACTCCTACTGCATGCACAGAGAAGAAAAAGGTATGCATCTTCTTGTCCAACTCCAGGGTAGATGGCAAATAAGCTAATTTCCCAAAATGTTGGAGTTTTCCTTTAAGAGGCAGAGATCAATAAAAGAATATAATACACTCGAGGGGGAAGAAACATGCTATTTCTGTCTCTCATTTCAGCACCAGGCGCCGTCCATCGTTATTATCTCCATCTCCGTTTATGTTTCTGAAAACACAGTTTACGTGAAGATGAAAGGCCCAAATGTGGAAGAAAATGTGCGTTTTGCTAAATATCTGGATTTGTGTGGACATGGCTTTAATAATAATACTAATAGCCCGAGGCTGGGCATACAAGTCAACATATTCTTAATAATAGCGCGAGGCTGGGCATGCAAGTCAAACTATTCTTACCACAGCTACTAAATATAAAGAATTTGATCGTTTTTCACTCACCATTGATGTTACTTCTTTACGAGGAAAGTGTTACTCCTTGTAGCCGTGCACTTGATGAATTCATCTGAGATTACATCCAGGTTCCTCTTTCGTGACACATACTTGTGACGCGAGCTTGTAGACCAGTTCGAATGCCAGAAACATTGACGCGCCGTTGTAGCACTGGTGACTGGCCTCTACATTTACAGATTGGCAGTGAGAATCTCATGAGAACGTCATTATTATTATTTTTTTTTTTTTTTCAGTTTCTCCCCGTCCCAATTTAGTGATTGTGCCAATTCCCCCCCCTCCTCTACCTGGTTGTTGTACGCTAGTTCTCCTACGAGTCGGTACAAGGTTGTCCCGAAGTCGATCGCACGCCTCATCCGATACGTGCGGCGACAGTCAGTGACGTCTTTTCACTTGGCAGCGAGGACTCTCATTGGTGAAGTGTAACGCGTGGGAGGGCACGCTATCTCGAACAAGTCCTGCCCCCTGCTGAGCAAGCGCCGAGACCTGACCTGTAGGCGTCGCTGTCCACAACGCCAGATTCCCACCCACCAGCTTCCCACCCCCTAATACTGCCAATTGTATTAGTATGAACGACCAGCCAAGCTGGTAGCAACGCCGAGAGCTGGGCTCGAAACCAGCATCTCCTGGGTTGGTGGCGAGTGCAATCTCCGCTACGCCACCTGACCTGAGAACGTCTTTTAACAGCTGAAAAAGTGCGTCTGCTGTTTTTGATGTCTCATAAAATCCAACAAAAAGTTCCTCTGGCTCCAGATTTTCAGTCACAAAACAGAAGCAGATAAGACACCTGCTCTTTGACCGTGATGTCGGTCGTCTCGTCCATAATCACAGAGAAAAACCCAGCAGACTATTTCTTCAATTAACGTTCTCAGCACATCATGGCCCATTATTTCGGTCATCTCGTTTAGGATATCATCATAGCCACTTGCTCTCCTTACGAGACAGCCATGACTGTAATTATGGGATATCTTGAGCACGCAAGTTTAGCAACTGGGTCAAATTGGACTCCTAGTCTGTTTCTCTAAAAGCTAATCCCCGACACGAAAGATATTGGATAGAGGCTAGAATATCCAACAAAGCCATTCTCGCATCAGCCACCTGCTTTTGTTTACCAGCAGACATTAACACCTGCATTAGCAGCGGCAACAATGCTAACAGCAGCTCGATGCAGATTTGAATTTGTGGAATGTACACCATGATACATAAATGGTATCTCCGTATGGATCAAAATATGTATATTTGGTCATAACGGCGATGCCCATGATAAAAAAAAAACGACTAAACTTTGTTTACATCAGCGTCCCCCGTTTTCAATTAATCATAACGTATATGACACAGATAAAGTACCGTTACATCCACCGTTTTCTGCCTCGCCGTTTAGGAGAACTAGCCTTGCTCGTAGCGGCTTTTGGTTCCTCTGGAGCAGGGGTCGGCAACCTGCGGCTCCGGAGCTGCATGCGGCTCTTTAGCGAATCAGCTGCGGCTCCCTGGTCAAAAATAATAATAATTAAAACATTATGGTTAACAAACAGTGAATATGACCAGACAGTATGTTTCACAAAAAGGCTGGCTTGCTAAGCAGACAAATAACTTTTTTTCACGTCAAATAGTAGTCAGTCGTAGCCTCAAGTACAGTCATTGTTGCGAGTTGAACTGTCGGAGCACAATGTACCATGATAAAATAAGGGATTATGCAAATGCAGGAATAAATTGCCTCTCCACATACCAATCTGCTTTTCTAGCTCCATATTGTAAAAATAATCATTGGCTAAAAGCATACTGCATGCATAATTGCAGAATAACTATACGTGCTTAAATACAGCAGTGCAAAACAATTCATGGACTGGTGTTTGATGCAAGCGCACTGATGCCAAGAGTGCACTCCGCTGAATGTAGAGCGGTGTAGCACATCCTACCTCCTGGTCAGCAACATTGGTGCAACCCTTGCCCCAGAAGTAGTCCAACATAATAGTTTATATTAAAGGAACACGGCAACATTTTGGTTAATTAGCTTACTGTCTTTTCCAGAGGGGGACACGAATATGGGATACCAGTTTCCCCCCCCATGTGCTGTGCGTTCAATAGAAAGCTATCTGGCTGCACGTTAGCCTAGCTTAGCACAATGAATGGAAGTAGACCGTGCCGGTTAGCCTATAGGCATTGTCCAACTAACACCTCTCCCGAAGGCTAACCGGTGATGTCCCGCTTCCATTAATTGTGCTAAGCTAGGCTAACGTGCAGCCAGATAGCCTTCTACTGAACTGAATCCCATCTTCTTGTCTCTCTGGAGAAGACGGTAAGCTAATTAACCAAAATGTTGGCGTGTTCCTTTAACACTCTAGACCAGGGGTAGGCAACCCTAGGCACGCGTGCCTGCATAGGCACAGGGGGCAGCATTAATATAAAAAAATCTTTTTGCTTTGAAATATTATAGTGAAATATTTTGCACTGTTGTCGCATTTATCTTGTTGAAATCCTCCCACAGGTTCTTTTTACTACCACATATTTAATTGAGACCCTTTATTAGTTTATTATTTCAATTTAGCTGGAAATACATTTGCTACATCATTCAGTAACATTTGCAGAGCCTTATAACAAAAACATTACGGTCACCATTGTGACCAGTGGGATTAATCAACAAATTGTATTATTTATTTTTCTATTTTTCATTGAACATGTTAAGCCATTTTTTTTACTCAAAGAGTATTACCAAGTCAACTTGTGTTCTTAAAACAATGACAATAAACATAGTTTTATTAGGTTGAAATAATGCACAGTAACTCTCAATATTTTAAGTTTTGGTAACTTATTATTATTTATTTTTTTACAGTGTAGTCTTGCGATCAATCAAAACTTATTTACACGATATACCTCACATTCACCCTCCATTCGGCCTGTAGGTGGAGCTATGACCGCACACGTACAGTACACACACCGATGGTGTGTGATGTGTCCAAAAATGAATGAAATGGTCGCACTGTATGCAGCCGTTTGTCTGCATTGCACCCCCCCCCCCCCCAACTCAGATTTAGAGTTGATACAACCATCATAATAATATTGTTAATAACAATAATGTAATATGTAAAAACTATTAAAAAGTCCCGATTATGAGAAAATAATTACGATGCATGGAATATTGTTAGGCACACTAGTTACAACTATATATGCCTGACAAGTAGTGTTAATTTTGTCAACGAAAATGATGACTAAATATGGTAGTCAACAAAGCTTTTTCCCCTGACTAAATCTAGACCTAAAACAAAATAAAAAATAAAAGGCGACTAAATATGATGAAACGAAAAAGGAGCATTTGACACATGACAAACTATTGGTTTGATTATGTCTTATGGTGTATATATGTGGTGCACTTCCTTCTCAGAGACAGTCGCATTTCTCTCCTCTCCCCAGGCTCCTCAAGGCCGTTCCTACCGCCGCCTCTACTGCTCCATGGAGCCCGATGCTGCTATGCTCTGCTTCGTGCCGGTGGCCGGACTATACTCAAATCAACTCTAAATGGATCTAATCAGTGGATTGCATATTTTCTTCAAGAAGCAGAATAAGGCTAACCCTATCTGCCTATTGGGACATCATAATCGGGCTACCAACTTGAAGACGGTCATTTTTGGATTATCGAAGCTTTTGGACTGCAATAAGAAGATTTTGGATCCGCTTACCGCGCACAGGACCTACCAAAATGAACTGGTTAAGACACTTGGACAAATAATGCATTCAGTCATTTGGACGGAGTTGTTAAAACTCACTCCACTCAAATCAATAGAGTTATATTTCACTCTATTCAAATCAAATTTAAAGTGACGTGGCTGGGATAAATGTGCCAGTCAGTCAGCCAAAACAAATTCCTGGACCAAGGTCGAACCAGAGAGCTGTGGAGTCGAAGGCCCTCTGGGAGATAAGAGTGGCGAGCGGCTTCCCACACCCCCAATCCCCCCTCCCGTGTGTACGCCCGGCGCCACTCCCACGTGATGGTGACGGCAGCCGACTAGTACGCATGCTGGAGGGGGGGGGGGCCTAAGACTGTTTCATCACCAAAGTCCTATCCGCCAGTCCATGCCCCCTCCCTCTGGACAATCTTTTCCGCCCTCCCTCCCGCCACCTGGCGCGACGACACTTTGTTTCAGACACGTTGTTGTTGCAGCCGACTATCGCATATGGCTTCTCGGGCATTCTGTAGATGACATGCGTCAACAAATGTACATGTCTGTGTGAATTTATGTTGTGCCGTTGTTAGTGTAAAAATGTAATGATTGTGATATGTTGTTATTAATGAGATGATGAGCTGTATGTGTGTCACTGGAATTTCCCCAAGGGGATTAATAAAGGAATATCTTATCTTACTTCTATATATATATAAACAGGGGTCACGTCTGCTTCACATGGGCTGTGGAAATGTTCGGTTCACTTTACCGTTTGTGTTATTTTAAGACTGGTGAGAGTCTTTAACGGTTTACGTCTTTAACTCATTACATTATGGGGGAGAGGGGAGTCTACATGAGTCTGATCCCAATAGAAATTAATGTGAATTTGACTGACAGCAGTACATAGAATTGCATTACAAGATCAATTCCCCCCCCCCCCCCCCATCAACGAAAACTAGACAAAAATGTCATCCGTTTTCTGCGACTAAAACAAAAAAGGACAAAATCTAGACTAAAACTGACAAGACTAAAATGCTCAGACCTGTAGTTGACTAAAACTGACTAGACGAAAAATAAAAGGTGACTAAATATGGTGAAAACGAAAAAGGAGCATATGACACATTACTAAGACTCAAATTAAAATAGCTGCCAAAATTAACACTGCCCGACAAGCAGTGGCGAATATTCCTGGAAGCCAAGCTTCCCCAGAAAAATATGAACAGTAAAAAATAATAAATCATTATTTTTCATCAGTTATAATTTTTTATTTATTTTTTTCTCCCTCTTCTCCTTCTCACTCTAACACTGTCAGACTCACTGAGGCAGGCTGGTAGTCACTCTGTGCTCACTGCAGCTCAGGCAGAATAGAGAACATTTGCAGAGGGGGAGGTGTCTTTTTCTAGCGTCAACATTGTGGTTCATGGTTGTAGACTCTACAACCAATTATTAGCCGCCTTAACACGGGGCGGTCTGACAGCCAAGTAGTCTAGCATCTTAAAATTTGCCGCTCTGGAGGCGGGCAAGTCCAGAACGTTTCCACCCGACGTCCACCTAACGTGACAAACAACGTCTGAACGCCATCCCCTCGCGGGCACGTTCGAATCCTCTAGTAGTATCACACATTAGCAACTTATTTTTCGACGTTGGTGCATTTACTGAGGACCAGCACAGCACACCAATCATAATATCCAGTCCAAGAGGAGGACCACATTATTGGCCAGGTAAGCAGCCTAAGCAGTTTCTAACTAATGTTATCAGGCTAGCTTGGATCATAGCTGTCAACATTGCCATTTGAAAAATGGGAAATTTCGCCCGCCCCCTCCGCCCCGGCCCCCTCCCACCCGGCCCCCTCCCAATGGAGCTGCCTCGTCGCTGCCATCGGCTGGTCAAAACCTGTTAAGGGTACAGTCAATGAATCTTAAATCTCCACTAGGCAACCACTTATCAGTCCAACAAGGACTGGGTGAACTACTAGTTGCTACATTAAATTAATCAGATACCTGGTTGAAAGTGAAATGCTGTGAACATCTCTGCATTAAATTAATGGAAGTGTAAGACAAATTCAGTATGAATTCACTTTATGTAGTAGTATAGCATTAACATGTTCATTACATTTGTAAGATTTCAATAAATATGATCAATTGAAAATTGGGGAAGAAGTCCTTCTCTGGTCTGCATCCCCTTAACAATTGTGTATGCGCCATACTGTATTGTACCCATTCTGCAATCTGTTAAAGTTAGCAATCAATTAATGTATTACCATAGTGTCTTTATGCCTTCATCACTGTAGACTACATATTAATACTACAACTCAAGGAAGAATCAAGGGGTTCATTTGTCACATACATAGTGAAATGCAGGTGGTCACGCCCGCATTGATGGTGCAAAATACAAAAAATAGGCATAGAAAAAAATAGGTAACACAAGATATGCATGATAACAAAAAATCCATGCCAAGTTCCTGAAAAACTGGTTCCTATGTACACTACAATATACAATTGTAACTCTTAATATATCTAAACTATACAATACCTCCTTCCTTTAAAGTGACGTTTTGTTTAAAGTGATCTGTACATACATCTGATAGTATTGTATATTACTATTGCACTTTACTGTTACATTTGCAGCTCTGCTTGGCTTTCTTAGCTGCTGGTGGAACCGCACAATCCTCTCTCAAGTCCATCGTAGAATGTAATACATTTTGTGCTAAACCCCTCCTTTATACGGGTCACTGTTCTTCCTCGGGTCGCAACAGTCTTCCGGTCCGACTTCCTGTGCTAACGTTCTAATCTACACTGCTGCCACCTGTCGTCACGGAGGGGAATTGCAGCCATTTTGTAAAAATGTATTAAAACAAATAGTAAAAATTCGGGAACCGGGATGACGGCGGGAAGGAAGGTTGAAATACGTGACAATCCCGGGAAAAACGGGATGGTTGACAGCTATGGCTTGGATGCTAACTAACGTAACCAAGCTTGGTTGTAGCCGTTTGTGTTAAATAACGAGACAGCAAGCCAGGGGCTCGAATACACAGTCACTTATTCCTCCGTAGTAGCCAGGTTAATTTGCACCACCAAGTACTGCTTAAAAGCTAGCGGTGGGTCCAAAATATATCAGATATAAATTTCAAAAGGTACCCAGCGTTCCATTAGGGTTTCACACACAAGCGGCAGGGTTTGAAAGCTCGGTGTTGCTAATAAACATTTTAAATCATTTTTATAAAGGAGTAAAATAATCACTGAGCTATCGCTAAAATATAGTCACTTTATTTGAAGAGTCAAAACTGTTGTCTTGGCTTTGTTTTGTTCATAGTAACGCTGCCGAGCCACACTCTACATGGTGACTGCTTGGCTTAAATAAATTGTATTATTATTTTATATATATTTTTTGGCATCCTCTGTTATTTTACCCACGCGACGCCACTGCCGACAAGTGACATAACTTATTGATTTGGGGACCACAAGCTGCCCGGCTAGCAAGCCAGCCCTTTTATCAAATAGTATATCGTCAGATCATATTCATGTTTGTTAACCATTGGTAAAGATAGACAGAAATGCTTGCTAGCATAAAGTTACATTTCTGTGTCATACGGGAGAAGTTTGCCTTCAGGGCTTGCTGCCACAAAGCCAAACAATTGCATTCACTTTGAACTATGATGAGGCTCTAGCACAGGGGTAGGCAACCCTAGGCACGCGTGCCTGCAAAAATATATACTTTTTTTTTGCTTTGAAATATTATAGTGAAATATTTTGCACTGTTGTTGCATTTATCTGGTTGAAATCCTCCCACAGGTTCTTTTTTGTAAGTAGAGTATATCAAGGAGGCTTTTCTCTGTAGCTCAGATGTTTTGTTTGAAGGCTTGCCAAACAAAGAGACAATCAAATAAAGGATAAAAGATATCCCCATGTCAGCTTGAAATGTCAGAAAATATCAGAGAACAGCAAACAGCTGGATTAAAAGATGCTCCGGTGTGCAGCTTAAAGTGACCAACTACAGCCCCCAGATAACAGAGCTCAGTAAAGCAAAACTGTTTGTCTGCATTGCACCCCCGCCCCAACTCAGATTTAGGGTTGATACAACCATCATAATAATATTGTTAATAATAACAATAATGATGTAATAATGTAAAAATTATTAAAAATACCCGATTATGAGAAAATTACGATGCATGGAATATTGTTGAGGCACACTAGTTACAACTATATTTCAAACAGGCACTCCATGTCAAAAAGGTTGCTGACCCCTGCTCTAGCAGTATATCGAAAGATAATCAACACCCGTCCAGACAATCAGAATAAAGTGTTCACCCAGGCCATGGTATAATCCAATTAAAAAACAATATTGTTGTTTCATCATTTTGTGACTATACCATCATGGTAGTGACCACAAAATTTATGATGGAAATACCATTATAGATTTTCACAAGGGTGATACTATAGCAGTCAGGAAAACAAAGATCAAGGAGGCCAGATGTTTTTGAACCACAAATGATATTAATTATGGATTTGTTTATACTGGATGTTAGAAGCAGCTGGCGACTCCGCTAGTATCGGAGGAAATATGTGGTCGGCGGCACGCTCCCCAGACAGACGGTGGATAGCGCAACAACCAGGACCGCCACCATGTGGAATTGGCGTAACAACAAAATAGGAATGTGAGAGAATTAGAGGCAAGTAAAAACCATTGCCAAAACACATTTCATTACCTTGTTAACAGCTTGCAAAGGCTCTTGCAAGTTCGATTTGCCAACTTTTGTCTTCCTCGGAAGTGGTGCAGGTGCTTTTTCCGTCGTCACTTTATCCACCGCCGCGCTCTCAGGATACCGTTTTCTGCCTCGTTGTTTAGGAGAACTAGCCTTGCTCGTAGGGGCTTGTGGTTCCTCTGGAGCAGGGGTCGGCATCCTGCGGCTCCGGAGCTGCATGCGGCTCTTTAGCAAATCAGCTGCGGCTCCCTGGTAAAAAATAAATAAAAATGTCATATTTTTATTTTGGAGATCGATGTCGTACTGTGACACTGAAATGAGAAAATATATCAACAAAACTATTTCATCAACTAAAATATACAGTACGTCACAACCCGCGCCCCTCCCTGCCATCTGCAAGTGGCTAATCTTGAGTTTCCGACCCCCCAGTAAGCTAACCATGGATAAATCCAAAAAAAGGAAAGTCTGAGGAAAATTGAGGGTTTAATTCAGTGTGGACAGATTAATTTGCGTTCACGACTAACGATGCAGGCTTACCCGTTTTATTTCAAAGTAGGTCTACACATGGTAGTCTTTTTTCAAAGTAGACTCCCTTATTTGTGGAACATTTATCAAATAAAAAGTAAAGACTCAAAATACCTGCATAGTTCAGGGTTTTATTTCAAAGTAGGTCTACAGTTGCCAGTGTTTTTCTCCTCTTCATAAGAGCTTGTTATAGGTAACAGCAATAAAAAGTAAAAAAATTCTATTTGTTGCTTTATAATTCAATTAATGCAACAAACTGTGTGCTATAAGTATAATAAATCGCAAATTACTTTGGGTATGCAATAGTCAGGCGTTTTATGCCAAATGTGGGGTATGCTTGGGGATAACTATATATAAAATGGTATCTTCATTTTAAGGGTAAATTGGTTTTGCGGCTCTAGAGGAATTTTATATTGTGGGAGGGGGGACAAATGGCTCTTTTGATAGTAAAGGTTGCCGACCCCTGCTCTGGAGGTTCTGTAGATTTCCCTTTCCTACCAGCCTAGGAGAAGAGGGGTCAATCAAACATTGTACCATTTTAACAAAAGTAATAAATTAACAGTGGGAACGTCCCTTACAGAAAAGGCATCATGGTAGTTTGATTAAATACAAAAATATTATTTAATGTTCTGCCATGGTAAAGTACATGCTTTCTTTAGTCTTAAAATTACATCATGGATCCAAAAATATTTCTCATTTAAATACCATTATACTCGTCACCGTTTTTGTATCCCCCGACGTGGTCTCAGGATTTCTTTTCCTGCCTCGTCGTTTTGGAGAAGTCGCTTGGGTCGTAGAGGCTCCTGGTTCCTCGGTAGGTTTCTCAGCTCGGAGAGCATTGATCTCGCTTTGAATATCTTGGTAGGTCTCCTGTGACACAAGTTATATAAAATAATATACTTAACCTCTTCCGCGATAACACAGATAACATTAATGACTACACGAAGACAGTGCTGGACTTTGTTTGTACTTGGTGGAAGAAACAATCTCCACTACCACAATTAGAGTTTACCCAAACCAAAAGTCCTGGGTAGACAAATCCATCCGTGATGTTCTGAAAGCGCGCACCTCAGCCTACAACGCCGGGCTTGCGACAGGAAACATGAATGACCACAAGGTGGCGAGATACGTCAGGAGAGCAGTAATAGCAGCAAAGAGGCACTACAGGGATACAATTGAACTTCAATATGAACAGGCTGACTCTAGAGCTATGTGGCAGGGCCTCAGAACGACAGATTACAAAGGCACCTCCCTCAAGCTGAACAGTGACATCTCCTTAGCAATGATCTCAATACCTTCTATGAGAGGTTTGAGGCTGTGAATAACACCAGCCTACAAACCACTGCAATGGAGGGGGGGGGGGGGGGGGGGGACACTGCTGATGGAGACTCAGTGTTCAGGGTAACAGAACAGCCTGTATACTTTCCGTAGCCGCATTCTGGCAGACGCTCTGATTGGCCGACGTCAGTTTCTACACTGGTTAAGCTTAGGCAATCTTCGAAATTGATTAAGGTTAGGCAAGTTCTTTCGATGGTTAAGCTTAGGCACTCTTTCGAAGTTGGTTAAGGTTAGAGTTTGTCTTAGAGCATGGCGATAGAACGCCAGGTAGTTTGCAGGCTGTTTGACGTGGAAATGGGCAAAGACACAGCTTGTCGCGCTATTGGGCGCACATGTCACATGACCAGAAACGTCTGCCAGAAATGCGGCTACGGAAAGTATAGACGCAACAGAACATGAGGTGAGGAGGACCTTTAAGAAAGTGAATATCAGGAAGGCAGCAGGACCGGACGGTATCTAGAAGTCTGTGCCGACCAACTGGCCCCGGTATTCATTGACATATTTAACCTGTCCTTGGAACAGGCTGTCATCCCCACCTGTCTGAAGAAGTCCACTATTATCCCTGTACCCAAAAAATCCAAGCCTGCTTGCCTCAACGACTACCGCCCTGTAGCTCTCACCTCCATAGCCATGAAGTGCTTTGGGAAGCTAGTGAAGGGCTACATCTGCTCCTCCCTCCCCATCAACCTGGACCCCCTGCAATTTGCATACCGCCCCAACAGGTCCACGGAGGAGGCCATAGCCCATGTGCTGCACACAGCAGCATCACACCTGGACAAGAGGCAGGGGAACTATGTGAGAATGCTGTTCATCGACTACAGCTCAGCATTCAATACCATAGTCCCCTCCAAACTCATAGCCAAGCTCAGGGACCTGGGCTTGAAATATGACCTCTGCCAGTGGGTCTTGGACTTCCTGACGGGCAGACCCCAGGTGGTGAGAGCAGGCAACTGCACCTCCTCATCCATCACTCAACATAGGGGCCCCCCAGGGCTGTGTTCCGAGTCCCCTCTACTCCCTGTACACACATGACTGTGTAGCACAGCGGAACACAATCATAAAATTAGCTGACGACACAGTAGTGGTGGGCCTGATCTCTGCAAACGACGAGAGGGCCTACCTGGAGGAGGTCAAGGTTCTAGCGGGATGGTGTCAAGAGAACAGCCTCTCCCTGAACGTCAGCAAAACAAAGAAGATGACTTTAGGAGGTCAGGGACTACAGCCCCCTCAGCATCTACGGGGCACCGGTCGAGAGAGTGAACAGTTTTGAGTACCTCGGAGTCCACATATCCGAGGACTTGACATGGACCACACAAATTGACAGTGTTGTGAAGAAGGCACGACAACGCCTCTACTTCCTCAGGCGCCTAAGGAAGTTCCAAGTCAGTCAGAAGATCCTTAAGAACTTCTACTCATGTACAATAGAGAGCATCCTGACTGGCAATATCACCTCTTGGTTTGGGAATAGCACCACAAAACCGTAGCAGACTACAGAGAGTGGCCCGTTCAGCCGAACACACAATTGGAGGGGGGCTTCCCACTCTCCAGAACATTTACAACAAGCGGTGCATGGGTAAGGCCAAGAGAATTATTAAGGACTCCAGCCACCCAAACAACTGCCTCTTTGAACTGCTGCATTCAGGCAAGCGATACCGGAGTCTCATGGCAAGCACAGAAATACTCAGAAGAAGCTTCTATCCCCAGGCCATCAGGATGCTCAACAAACAATAACACTATGTAACAACCATCAAATGCACTCACAGCACACACGCACTCACTTTAAACAAACTACTCACTGCAGCACCCACTTAACACACTTTATATTTATTGGTAAAGAATTTGCACTACAACCCATACCTCATTACACCTTACTGTAAATTGTACCTCATCCCATTTCTGCTTTGCACTGTATATAATAATAATATTGTATATTATTATATTGTATAGTAACTCAGTTACTTCTACTCTGCATTGAACATTGTATATATGTACAATCATACTGAACACTTGTCTACGTACTTGACTTATATTGCTATACTTATCTTTTTTGTATAGCACAGTCTCTTGAGCCTTTAGAGAAAGAAGCATTTTGTATAAAGTATTCTGTAATTCTGTATGACAATTAATAAAGAAACTTGAACTTCCACCCGGAGCCTATTTTCTGAAAATCCGCCTAAAATATATACCTAGGTAAATGGAATATTGCTCCACTTCTACAATCCATTTGCATATTCTTGGTATCTAGGGACATCTACAGACCTCAGGGAATGTATTCAGTGTCAGAAATATTGTCTCTATTACTAGGCTTGCTTAAATTGTGATGAAACGAGAATGTGATTATGATTTTTCTTTGCATCTTTGACAGTGAATAACACCATGCTAATAATGCCCAAACATTAAAAACTTAACAGCTTAAGGGAACACACCAACATTTTGGGAAATTACCTTACAGTCTTCTCCAGAGAGAGGCAAGTTTCCTCTGTGCGTTCAGTAGAAAGCCATCTGGCTGCACGTTAGCCTAGCTTAGCCTTCGGGAGAGGTGTTAGTTGGACAATGCCTAGGCTAACTGGCCATGTCCGCTTCCATTCATTGTGGTGAATTTTAAGGATCTATAAGATACTTTACATAAAGAAACCCGCTAACCGAGCCTACCTCCGCTTGTGTTAGTTGAGATGTCAAGCTGGATAACACCCTCATCCTCTCCATAATCATCATCTGAGAGGGCAGAAGGGAGCGGACAGATTAGCAACGACAAGCATGAAATAACAAATATGCATCGCTGTATATACACTGTACCATAGGCAGCTATTGACATTCTATTCTATTGACACTCAAGCTGCAGTCCCTCCAGGAACCCCGCAATATTTGTGGCCACTTACCTTCATGTCCATGACTTGTTGCTCCAGCTCTCTTTGACGTTTCTCCTCTTTTCTGAAAGAAGTTCAGTGCCATCTATAAGTTACCTCACACTGGTAGTTAGTATTAATTTGCTTGCAACACAGCAGTACGATCAAGTCACTCAACAGTGGCGTGCACAGATGGGGCCGAAGGGGGGGCTTGACCCTGCCTTTTTGCCCCATGTGCTCGTAAACAAATATATTATATATATATATATATATATGTGACCCGGCACAGTCTAACCAGTCTTGTTAAGGAGCTCACGATTGAAAAAAACAAAAATGTGCACAATTCAGAAATGGGTTGAAATGGAGATATTGGCCATTTTGAGTGCTTTGAAATGTTCTTTATAAGTCTCCTTATTTACGACTTGTAAATGTGTTAATTATTGTTAGATTGTCAGACAGTATTATTTTCCTCGCTGTGTGAAAAAAACTACAGTTGCTTGCGTCTGAGGGGAGTGGCTACTCGCACAGAAATGAGAGGAAGGAGACGCACCAAAATCCATTCCCAGACAACATGCCCAGTACCTTGTTGGCGGTGTGAAAATATGCAGAGAAACATTAAATATCTTTCGAACAGTTTGTGTTACATTGTATCTGAATTGGGAGATGATCTTTCCGTCGCACAAAAGCTGGCTGGCAGTAGCATTGAATAACTCCAGTATGCGCTCCGCAAGTCTGTAAGCTTGTGCATAACGAGTATAGAGAGAAAGCTCTATAGCAAAGGACCACTGTCATTGGGTCACGGACCGGTACCTGGCCGCAAAGAATACAGTTGTTTAATTTTTATTTATTTTTTTATTTATTAGTTTTCCAGGTATTGGTTTGAAAAATGAACACTTCCGCCCATACCTCACTCTTTTTTCATAAAATAAGCTCACTCACAGCTGTGGTAGAGACATGATTATAATCAGGTTTTTATGCACAGAGTCTCCCGAACACATAGACAGCGTACATAGGCCGAGCTATGATAGGTGCCTACCCCCCTCACCTGGGAAAGGTGGGGGAGGGGTTAGGTGGCAAAGGCCAGTGGGTATTTCTAGTTCTGCATGCATTAAATAGAGAACAGCCAACAGCCCCTTTGAAGCTCTGTAGCTCAAAACGGGCTATTGTGTTATCATCTTTGTTAATAAAGACAGATTGAAAATTATCTGCCCGATTGTACAGGTGATTTGCTTATTTTGTAGGCAAGAACCTGTACTTTCATATAATGTCAAATGTTTTGAAGCTTGGTCCTTTTATGGTAATGTTGACATTATTGTACATGTTATTTGATGCATATGCCCTGAAATGAAGGTCAGATTGTTGGAGCAACATTTCTTTAATGCAGTTTTTTTATTTGTTTTAGTTCGGTCTGCTGCAATATGAGAGCAAGATTAATCCTTTTGACACAAACGTTGCCCCATCGACTCCCATGTTAAACATGTTTTTTTTTATAAGAGTTGAATTGAAGTTATTGAATTTAGATTTTTATAAATGTTTTCATCTAGGCCTCGCTCTGGGCATTTACATGATTATTTATTTTCCACAAGATGGTGGCATTGCGTCATCTATTTCCGGCAGCCGCAGCCTGTGTGCAAATGCTTTCATCCTTCCAGGGACGTCAATAAATATTTGTATCTAAAAGTATTTGAGTGTTTTATGGACGTCTTAGTGTGGTGTGCATGCGTGTTGAGAAATTAATGTGAGAGTACGTGGTTATTTGCCGCCACAACGCAGCCATTACGTGCTAAATTGTCACTGCACAAAAAATGTAAATGTATCAAAGAAATTGTGCTGCCATCTTTGACACTCCAGGCTCCGATTATCCCACCCTATTAGCATTTATGGGATGGAAAATAATTTACTTTACATTTGGTCTTGAAAAAAAAGCCACGGTTTAAATCACAAACTGGTATTTAAGGGGTTAACATCCTGAATATCTTATATGCATGTTGAGGACTGAAGTTACTAGTCTTCATAAAATAAAATAAAGAATTACATGTACATGACTGTATTTGGACTAAGGGATGTACATGTATTTCATATTGAAGGGATGAGGAAGGGTTAACAAGACCCTATTATCTGTGCCTGGTCACATATTCTAGGCCTGTCCCCGACTAAGGATTTGTATAATCGACTTTGATGGTATCCCTAGATTCTGAAAATGCAAAACAAATGGAATCACAAATGAAGTAGTCATTACAGGGGGGGGAACCCCTTCTGTAAAAAATGTTGAAGTGATTCAGAAGATGGTGCTTTTTTGGGTGCCGTCTGAGTCGACTGAAGGCTTCTTGTCCTCTGTGAAAGCACGCAATTGGTCCACTGATGGATACATCTTGATATTTGTCCAGTGTGTTCATTAGGCAAAATTCTTTTTTTTCATTCGACAGAGATTGGCAGTAGACTACGGCTCCTTTCAATCGATTAGTCGAGGTCAGCCCTAATATATTCTTATTGTCAAATATGAACGCTGGGTTTTGGTGGGTTAAGTGTCCTTTTTGAAGCTTGAGCCCTTGCCCCCCCAAATTGTCTGTGCACGCCCCTGCTCCTCAACGGGTCATGAGAGTTGCAGTTGGGTTATCGGGTCAGAATGCGGTAGAATCCATTACTTGACCTCACAGATCTTCACTCTCAAAGCAAATCCACAGTTAACCTTGTGAAAGTAACTCAAGACTCGCAGACCGAGTAAAAAGACCTGGAAGTACACCTAGTCAAAAAGCAAAAAATATTTTGGTTGTTTGTATCCATGTGCAATTTCAATTCACAAAATGACCAGATGGTTTAGGCCAGCGGTTCTCCATCTGGGGTGTGGGGACCCCCAGGGGGCCTTTTTCCAGTTCCAGGGGCTCCCCAGATTAATTCACAAGAAGTTACTGTACAATGAAACTTGTGATCAGAACAGTCATTCCTAACATTCTCTCACTTTCTCCTCAGTCATCTTCCTACCTACAGTACAGACACCACGGAATTCTAGACTAAATCGTATCTAATAACAGATGTCTTCTCGGACGGGGGTCCTGGGGATGGTCCATGGCGTATTGTGCATCAATCTGGGGGTCCTTGACATGACAAGGTTTGAGAACCACTTGTTGAGGCTAATCAGCAACTCTATACCAGCATTTTTCAGCTGCGAGTGCCATGATATGCTCCTTTGATGCAATAGTGAATATTATGAATACGATGAAAAGTCATTGACCATCTGTGATACACAGACAGCATAACTTACTTTGCCAACATAAATGAAGGAATCAGGAGTCAGGTTGGACTCGGAGCGCAGCCTGTGCCAAGTTTGTTTTATAGCAACACTAGTTACACTACTATCACCGACATCCATTTGAACGGCCCTTCTAAGGTTTCTCCGCCTACACATTTTTCCCCTATTGCTAGGTTTCTTACCTTTGCGTGGGGTATGTTGCATTTATTCATCTAAAATTTTATTTTGGATTTCATGGTTTTGTTTTGTTCTTGATTTATTGTGATGTTTCTTCTTGACTTGTTTAAAGAAGACTAGTCTGGCCCATGGGGACATTAACGTGTGTTGTCGGGCCTTACAAATAAATGTGATTTGACTTGCTAAGGCAGGGGCCTCTGGGCTGCTCCAGCTTCCAGGTATAACACAGTCGACCGGTCTGTTGCAGCTTTCTGAATGCGCTACAGTACCTTCATAGTTCAAATGCATTAGTAGCAGACACAATTTTTAAGAAAACAGTAAAATCATGGCTCCTCGACAATGTTAAAAAAGATTTTAAAATGAATGAAAATGTTGTCTTACACATTGTCGTCTGTGGCTACGTTTGTACTCTAATAGGTTGTCATTAGTGTTATTTGTAGTCATGTTTTGTATTGCTTATACGTCATATGTCTGAGACCAAGGACCACAATGGAAATGTCTCGACTTGTCAAATCAAAGACTGTTTATTCCATCTCTTTTTCTTTGCCCCACTAGCCAGGGGATCTAGGGATACCAATGTTGGTCACTGGCAGCCTGCCTCGTCCTCTGACCACCTCAGGATGGCGATAACGTAACACACAAGAAGCAACGCATTCAGTGAACTGTTCCTCATATTCATTATGAGTGAAACTTGAGTGACAGCAGGCTGGGCCATCAGTCATGGTGTTCTCTCGATTCAGCTCAGAGATAGCTTGTATCGTATCATTGTCTGGAGCTTCAGTGCTATTCAAACATTGAAAAGGGGCATAATGGAGTTGAAGAAGCAGGGCGATCTTTCCTAAATGAAGGCAGCTCTACATAAGATAAGATATTCCTTTATTGGGGAAATTCAGCTGTCATAGCACCATGGGGGAGGGGGGACACAGGTATGGGCAGGGTAATAGTAGAAAGACATAAATATAGGCAATCAAATTGTATCAGAATATAAAAATAAAACTATAATTAACTGAATATAGGAATATGAGAAAAATAAACAATATAAACACAGGTGCAGATAAGAGTCTGTACGCCCCATCGGGTATATTATACGTTACAATAAATAGGAAATAAAATGTGAATATAGAAAAAGTAAACCCAAGGTGCAGTATACACAAGGTACCCTAACTGGCATAATATACGTCATATGTTGTCGTCCGTGCAGGTTTTGGTGGTTAAAGAGTCAGACACTCAGTGGTCAAACATTCCCAATAGTTCAATTTGAGATCGAGAGTCGGTCTCGGAGCTTCAGGTAGAGTCCTTAAATCCCTTTCACTGCCGCACTACCAAGCGGTTAACCCTTTCACTGCGACAATACACAGAAGGTTAACCCTTTACTATCACACTACCGACAGTAACCGTCAGTAGTGTGATAGTAAAGGGTTAACCTTCTGTAGTCTGGCAGTGAAAGGGTTAAATCCCTCTGGCAGACCGTGTTCTGCTCCAGCCGATCCCTCCTGCCAGCATTTGGCTACATGATAAAAGTAGTCTCACCGTGTCGAGTGCCAGCTACTAGGGGTGTAACGGTACACAAAAAACACGGTTCGGTGCGGGTTTTCGGTACAGTACGGGAACGTTTGGATTAACATGTTCCACTCGGGGTGATGTAGTGTGCAGGAACTGTTAAGTAGGGCTGTCAACAAATATTCTATATTAAAGTTAATACTGTTAAAAAAAAAACATTATATTAGATTGTGGGCGTGGCCATGGGCCTGAATGTGCTGCATGACGGTTAGGAGACACGCAACGTCATTGAGCTGAAGAACATGCAAGTAGTGATAAACAACAACTGCGAGCAATCTCAAAGCCCTGATTGGAAATACTGATTTTTATTAACTTGTGGAACCTCGAGACGTTTTATGCAAGCTATGTAGAAAATTGTGGGTGATTGAGAAGATGGGTATGTGTGATTGGTGAACTTGATATTTAATATATTTGTATGTAGTATTGAGATGTATTGTTGTGCTTTAATTAAGCATTACATCACGCGCAGGAGTGGTTTGTGACCAATAAACCATGCCTAGGGGTGGTTGTTAGGCCCGAGGCGCAGCCGAGGGTCGTTAGACCCCCCTAGGCATGGTTTATTGGTCACAAATCACGACTGCAAGTGGTGTAAAGCTTTTATACAACTGCCAGATTCATCCAACCTTATTTCTATACAATAAACACACATTAATCGAAGATTTATTGAAAAAACCATCCGCCAGAAAAAGTAGTTCCCACAACTACAAAAAAGACAAGTTGCCTCCATGTGGAAGCAGCTTGAAGTGCATCCAACCAAACTAACACATCCAACTGTGTATTATTGGAATGATTGAGAGAAGTTTCCTCATGTGGAAGCAGCTTGAAGTGCATCCAACCAACTAACACATCCAACTGTGTATTATTGGAATGATTGATTGAAAATTTTATTACCAGATGCAGAATGGGTACAATACAGTACGGCTCAATACACACAATTGTTAAGGGAATGCAGACCTACTTTCCATAGAACTTCATTCTTAGATGCTTCTATATAAAGTAGGTAAAACAAATTAAAAGGTTTTCTTTGCCCTATAGGAAAAAAAACGTTTTCTTCGCCCTATTTTTTTATTTATTTCTTTTAGCCTAAACTTAACCAGTTGGAAACCAGGGGTACAGTAATAAAATTAGCAATCAACCAATTCAATAGACCATGCTCACTTAAAACAGCGCTGCTTCTCTCTCAGTCTGACTCCCCCGCTGTTGCAGACAGGAGTGTGTGTGTGTGTGTGTGTGTGCGCGTGCGTGCGTGCGTGCGTGCGTGCGTGCGCCAGCGTCGGACAGTGTGAGAGTGAACGCTGCAGTCAGTGGGAAGGAAGTAGAAATTTAAATCAATCAATTAATCTATCAATCAATCCGCGATTTTTCTTTTGTTCTAGATTGACTCAAGACCCATCAATTACATCATCCAACATTGTTTAAAGGACTAACACATTCCCCTTGACAGAATCGCTTCATATTTAGTCGTTATGGGCTTATGGCGCTATCAACATTCTGGCGCTATCAACATTCTCCCGGAGTGAGCAGGCGGAGTGATTATGTGATTCGGTTGTGGGCGGGTCCTGAGCCCAGGACCGTGGATTGTTGCCAATAAAGACGTGTAAATGGCCAATCAGAATCGAGAAATTTGCATGCCGTTGTATAAGTGAACATATACGTCTTGAAACATGATTGAGTAGATGGGTATGTGTGATTGAAACATGATTGAGTAGATGGGTATGTGTGATTGGTGAACTTGAGATATTTTATTATATGATATTTGTATGAGTTATCGTGTTGTTTTGTTGTGTTGTGTTGATTTTATTGTATTGTGTTGATTTGTGTGGACCCCAGTAGTAGCCTATGCCTGTGGCAATGGCTAATGGGGATCCGAATAAAATAAAATAAACTATAGCTGGCCTACCTTCTTTTTTATGCTAACGCTATTTTGAGAGTTCTAGCGTCAAGAATGTAGTAGCCTACTTTTCCGTTTTAGCACTTTATTGTAAATCATCCCTCAGGGTAAAACGTTATTGAATAAAGAAAGAAGCGCCATGCAGGTCCCGTTTCATGGCAAGGAAGAGATCGCTTCATGTTTATCACACCTTGTTCAGAAGCGTGTTGCTGTGTATGAATATACGTTCTATATGCCGTAACTATCATTTTTCATTTGATCTCCGAGATACAGCCCCTTCTCAATCTAGCACCAATTCCACCTCAGGCACTGAGAGAGAGAGAGAGAAAGGGTGTGTGTGTGTTTGCCACACTATGAGGCTTCAGAGTGCGCTCTGAAGCCCAGGGATGAGGCTACTGCATATCAGCCTGGATTTAGGAAATATCGCAGCGCTTTAGCTAGTCAGCTAAATGATAATGTAATACCAATTGCATGACCATACTAGCAAAAAGAAAAAAACAATAGTGACACTGAACTGGCGACAATATAAATCCTTGCACGTTCCATACAAGCTCTCGCCAGACGCACCAAGCTCCCGGTAACCCCGCAACGAATTGAATACAAAAACATTTCATATATTTAATATAGTTTCATCTCCCGATAGCCAGGCTGCCTTTTTTTTTTTTGTTACAAACTTTCTACCACTTTCAAAAAATACCATATTACATGTACAATTTATTTGTATTATTAAATGTACTTACAGCAGAGCCACCTCCCTTCGGTCTTCCAGCATCACGCGTTTCTGGAGGGACTCGAGGTCCAGACCAGCTAGATCAAAAAGCTGTGTCCTCTCACGGAAGGCTGCAGCTATCTCACGGATGTCCACTCGTGGTCGACCTCCACAAACCAACTGAAATCATGAAAACAAAGAGATTGGGTCAATCGACTTATATTACAGGGCAAGTTAAGATGGTTGCTACGCATTGCTGGGTCGGTCGCCATCTTGGAGGGTCACTTACACTCATTTGCATTGAGAAATCACCATCACAGAGGAAGGGTTGAGGTTTCTCCCACAATAGTCTTGAAGATTTTCACACAAAATGACTTCCAAACCATCTGGTAAGCCAAAAATCCACCCGTCAACAGAAGTGATCCTGTATACACGGTGGCTTGCCCCCTGCAAATTTGAGATCAGCTTCCCAAGCCCCATTCACCTTGTACGCCCCCACCGACCTCAGCAAAGATATTCCCGGCTCACCTTGTTCGTTTCGGCATGCATCTCCGCGGTGGCCAGGGCCAGATCTCTAGCCTTAGTCTCCGCCAACAACCGCTCGTTTACCTCCGCCAGGTCCTCCTGCATGAGACGTTAACACTACTGCATTATTTTACATCACTCTGCAATCGCATTAGTCTGCGCAACACCGGGTGATCGTAATCAAAACAGCAGGATCAGGGGATTGAATTTTCAGTGGACCAGGGACATGCATAACACCAGAGCCAGCATTGCTGACCTGCATATTCCAAGGTTCAAAACTAATGGGAAAATCTTCTTTTAAATTCTGGGGAGCCACAAATTGGAATTTGCTACCTTCACAGCTAAAATGCATCAGTAGCCGGCACAATTTTAAGAAAAAAGTAAAATCTTGGCTCCTAGACAATGTCCAAAACTAGATTTAAAAATGCATGAAAATGGTGTCTGATACATTGCCTGTGGCGTTTGTACGGCTTTTAAAATGTTCATGTCTATGTAGTTTGTCAAATTGTTATTTATGGTCCCGTTTTGTATTGCTAATCTGTCTGAGACCAAGGACCACAATGTAAATAAGTCTCGACTTTTGTCGAGCATCCTTGACGTTTCTGGAATCTTGTATCTTTAAAGATGTCTAATCAAATCAAAGGGTGCATTAAAATGTATATATATATATTTTTTCTCTTTTTCTTTTAAAGGGCACCCCCCTCCATCCTTGATTCCTCTGTGATGTGGAAAGTGGACAATTGCAGACATTTTTAAGCCTTAGGAAACACAGAGGAAGCCTGAGGTTTCTGCTTTTCTCCTCTACATTATGCACAGGTGGGTGGCTGGTTCCATCCTCATCCCCGACAGGAGGGTATATTCCAGCTGTGAGCTGGTGACTGAAGAGTGGCTGGTATTGCATCTACGGTGCCCACCAGATGTAATACCAGTGCCCTTGAGCAAGGAATTAAACCCTAAAACTGCTCCAGGGGCACTGCACTGCGGGTGACCCTGCGTTCTGACCTCTGATGAAATGCATATATGCGGGGGACTGTATGCCAAATGGGCAAAATCCTGGCGGGATGGTGCCAGGAAAAACAGCCTCTCTGAACGTCAGCAAAACAAAGGATGATTGTGGACTTTAGGAGATCGGGGGTCAGGGACTACAGCCCCCTCAGCATCGAAGGGGCACCGGTTGAGAGAGTGAACAGTTTTAAGTACCTCGGAGCCCACATATCCGAGGACTTGACATGGACCACACACATTGACAGTGTTGTGAAGAAGGCACGACAACGCCTCTACTTCCTCAGGCGCCTAAGGAAGTTCCAAGTCAGTCAGAAGATCCTTAAGAACTTCTACTCATGTACAATAGAGAGCATCCTGACTGGCAACATCACCTCCTGGTTTGGGAATAGCACTGCACAAGACCGAAGCAGTCTACAGAGAGTGACACGTTCAGCCGAACGCACAATTGGAGGGGGGCTTCCCACCCTCCAGAACATTTACAACAAGCGGTGCAGGGGTAAGGCTAAGAGAATCATCAAGGACTCCAGCCACCCAAACAACTGCCCCTTTGAACTGCTGCGGTCAGGCAAGCGATAACGGAGTCTCAAGGCGAGCACAGAAAGACTCAGAAGAAGCTTCTATCCCCAGGCTATCAGGCTGCTCAACGAACAATAAACACTATGCAACAACCATCAAATGCACACAGCACACACGCACTTTAAACAAACGACACACTGCAGCACCCACTCTCCACACTTTAGATCACCTAAACACACTTTATATTTATTGGTAAAGGATTTGCACTACAACTCGTACACCTTACTGTAAATTGTACCTCATCCCATTTCTGCTTTGCACTATATAGTATTGTATATTAGTTCATTGCATAGTATATTGTATGGTAACTCAGTTACTTCTATTCTGCATCGAACATATGTCTATACTGAACACTGACTCTATTTTTACATGCTATACTATTTTATTTCATACTTATCTTGTCTAGCACAGTCTCTGGAGCGTAACAGTAAGAAGCATTTTGTATAAAAGTATTCTGTACGACAACTATTAAAGAAACTTGAAACTTGTTAATTGACAAAAAAGTTCATGCAGAAAACTCCTGCTCGTTCCTCTAGACTAGCATGTACTCCTTCCAATTTCCTCATCGGCTTTCTTCCTTCCGTGTTCTCTGCGACATTTCACAGAGGACAAGAGGAACGCAAGCAGACATTGATAAAACCTTGGAATGGACCCAGAGCGCCGGTGGTTTACTTGAAGCTTGTTGACGACCTTCGCCACTTGAGCGCGCCGGATATACTCCAAGTCATTCTTGGTCAAATTGATGCCCTGCATCGCTTGGACCATGGAGTTGGGCTCCTCCTGAGATCGGCTGGCTGAGCAGACTGAGAATGGAATATAAAAAGATGAATGAGGGCGCTGCACACTCTGGAGCGTGCCCATGTTCCCACAGCTCCTTTTTTCATGAATTTTTATCCCCCTTTCGTTTAATTTGGTAGCCAATTACACCCAATCATCCAATTGTCTTCTGGTAGTAGAGGGTTCGTCCGGGAACATAGGGCTGTGGGAACATGGGGCCTAATTTTGAGAAGAATGTTAGAAAATATGGTTGTGGGCAATTGGCCTGTGCGAACATAGCGCCTAATTGGGAGAAATCATAGAAATGTGAGAACATGGGGCATAATTGAGAGAAATCATAGAAATGGGGGAACATATGGCTGTGGGACCATTGGGCTGTGGGAACATGGGGCTGACCCCACACACACTCAACCCTATAATTGATATGGAATAAACATGTAAGTCGATGCAAAGTGGTTGAGAGACTACATGGTCCGCATTCCTTCTAACACAGTTTGTCTTTATCACTTGAGTTTGTGTTAAACTGGCACAAGGGTTGACCGGCACAAATAAACTCCTAGATTTTGAGACAACCCCCCTTATGCTTTTCTGCTCGCTTGCTAACAGCTAGCATGCTAAGATGATGAATGAATTGGCTGGCTTGCCCATGACAGAAAGCTAACATGTTTTGTGTCCGTGTACTACCATTAGAGCTGGTATGGTGATGTTGCCTTTTAATACTAATGTATTCCGGTCAACAGATTATAACAATAAAAGGAAACACCACCATACCGACTCTAAAGTCTGTTAGCAAGCTAGCATAACAGTGGACGATGGGTAGACTTGATGATAGATTGACACAAATCGTGGAACCACATACAGCCAGTGATCTTTGGTACAGGGTGATGAACGTCCGACGTTCACTCTGCGACTCAACTGAAGAACGGACCCCAAGCCAATCTGTCGGGCTGAATTATATCTGGTACCTACACCGGCAATGTGGACAATCTATACAGTCTCATTCCAGATGCGAAAAACAAACTCAAATGAGATTATACCCGTTTAATACCCAATACCTACAAATCTTAACATTATGTAAAATAATTTGGCATTCAATATGATTATTGAGTTGACGTGTGTAAGTGTGAAGTCAAAAATATTTGTTCTACTTAGGAGTGGTTTGTTTTAAATGCAGGACGACAAGTAGGGGAGAGTGGGGTGAGTAGTGCCAAGGGGCATGTAGTTCCACCCCTGTTATCTAGAAAACCATAGAAGAAGTTGGTCATGTGACAACATATTTTTGAAGAGGCATCCATTTCACTCAACCTGCAGAGAAGGGAGACACCTGGCTTGAGAGGTAAGCACATTTAAGTTCAAAAAACTGTTTTTTGCCCTCCAAAGTAAAATTTGTATGATCAAGGTTTTTTGATTGCTGTGTTTGAACAATTATAGACAACTTTGAAAACAGTTCACACATGTTTTAGTGCTTTAGTAAGCTACACCATGAGTCTATACAGTTAGCATGATGCTAGCTCAAAACAGCTGGGAGATGCATTTTTTTCAAAATGGTAGGCTTGGGGTGATTTGTGCCAAAGGGCCTGGGTTAAGTTGTGCCAGATATTCTTTGTTAAGTTGCCCCAACTTATTTTATTAACTATATATATTACTTTATTGTTATTGTACATTGCATTCTTGCATTTGATCACTAAAACTATGTGATATTCTTAATTTTAGACAAATCCATCATGCCACGCAGATATACAAACTGAAGACAGGTTTCAACTCCTCTTGAGAAGTTGGAAAGAGCAGTGAAAGAGGTGCAACAGGGGAAGACTATACGTCAGGTTGGAAAGGAGATGAAGATCTGCAGGATGCTTTTACCGCTTTTGAGATTAAAATGATCCGTTTTACGTAAAATTATCAAATGGCACAATTTACCCCAGTGTATTCTCTCTAATGTCACAACTTACCCCGCACTGGGGGCAAGTTGTGCCACAAAACCACTTTTTCTAAAGCTATATTTCTGAAACAGTTTATTTAAGATCCAAAGTGATTGTCCCCAGGGATGCACAACATCCTAAACTATATGTACATATTTTAGTTGGGGGCATTACTGTAATCCCCTTGCTTTAAAGGCACTTGAAGTAAAAAGTGGCACTGTTCACCCCACTCTCCCCTACTGTATAAACCAAGACAAACAACTACACCCCCCCCCACACAAGAAATGGAAGGGATGAGCATGGACTTCTAGTTCCTCTGTTAGCTGGCGAAAAAGAGTGGGAAGCTGATCGAGAGACGATCAAGGTACAGCATCAGGAAATTCCATTGTTGTAGTTCTTCAAAATTGTCATTATTAGAGAGGCCAGAGCTACATCGGCCTCAGTTTCTACATAAAGCCATAATTGGAGATTGCCCAAATCATCTCACTCCGCTAATGGAGTGGACATCTGGGCCCTAACACGATGCAATGATTGACTCACACTTGAAATTAGCCTCGTCTTCTCCAGAGAGAGACAAGATAGATACCAGTTCTATGCGTTCAGTATAAAGCATGTTAGCCTAGCTTAGCAAAATGAAGAAGCAGACATGACCGGTTAGCCTTCAGGAGAGGCGTTAGTTGGACAATGCTTAGGCTAACCGGTCATGTCAGCTTCCATTCATTTTGCTAAGCTAGGCTAACATGCAGCCAGATTGCTTTATACTGAACGCATAGAGAGAAAACTGGTATCCATCTTCTTGTCTCACTCTGGGGAAGACGGTAAGCCAATTTCCCCAAATGTTGATGTGTTCCTTTAAAAGCACCTAGAGTTTGTACTGAACTTGGGAAATCTGTGTTTAGCTTCCGCGCTCCTGACGCATACATCATACAACAAACTCTAAAACGTAATACTTCAGTTTAAATCCTGAACCACCATAATCTGTAGTTAGTTTAATTGATTGTACACACACTTGTGATTGCATTTATTGTATCGTGTCTATTATGCACGTATGCTCGATGTTAATATTAAGAGTTGAAATAAAGATCCGATTTCACGTACGAATCGAATCACTGATTCCAAAGATTGCTTTCCACCTTTCCGTGTGAACCTTGTTGCATTGAAAGCCATCTAAGATAAAAAAGAGTGGTTTGTGTATTTCCAAATAGTGCCAACAACATGTCGCCCACTTTGCGTAGAGTTCATAGACTAGTATTGATAGACATGCCATTCCTTAAGCGGAGAGACCTGCTGCAGACAGAGTGGAAGTAATGTAATCATCACAAATGGTAACCGACTGTTTTGACCGACATTAACACATCCTGCGCCATTCACGTTGTACGACGTGTTTCAAGTTCATGAGAATTGTGCCAATCCACGGCGTTATTGAGATCATATTTCATTTGTTCGCCATGTTATTCATATTTCCCCTCACGGAGCCTGGTCTGATGCAGTGTGAGCCGGCACAACTCTTCCAACGCTGCAATACTGCCCGATGGTGGATGATTGGCGAGTTGCCAAACCGGAAATGGCCGAGTCGATCTCAGCAAGTCTCCGAAATGCGTCCGGCCACTCGCATATTGTTGCGGGACTGTAGACACACGTCCGTGTGTAGCGATCGCTGCCATAACACAATAATCGATACGATTTGGCCGTGTATTATGATTATACAAACGGAAATGGATTTAGGCAATCGCCGTCAAATAAGTGGGATATTTTTCCTCCAGTCTCATCGTCGAACGGTAAGAGGACGCTGACGTTACTTTCAGCATGTTTGTTTATTATCCATGCAAACTGCTCTGATCAATATATCACCCATACTACATAAAGCATTTAACGACGATCACGGAATTATAAATGACTCCCCCCCCCCCCCCCCCCCCCTCCGTTCATCCGTGCATGATCAGTCATAACGTTTAGGATCATGTACAGATAGATATTTTTAATATAGTGTGGATCGGCAACAAACGGCATTTGATAATCTATATATGCGTTTATGCCTATATCTCACGTTCTAGGAATTACTGCAGAAAACGATAAAAACATTTATATTCTAGATGTATTTTCGTATGAATGTATGCATGAAAAAGTAAAACGTTCCTACATCATGAACGATAGATAATCGATGTTGAATGGGCCATAGTAATGTCAATTTAGCAATACAATTTAAAAAGTTAAAGCCCTGCAAAGAAGGTGAACATCTCCATAGACTTACAGTGCTGGCAGAGAATGGTATAAGATGCTCAAATTGCGTGGCAGGGAATGTACACCAAATATATTGCTGTGCATCGTTATGTCCACAAAGCGAGACATAAATTCAATCAGTAGCGTGTGTGTGACTGTGCACAATATATAGTTATTGCTGCTGCCCTGTGGTTTAAGATGCGTACTAAAATAATATTTCCCTAAACAATTACCACTACAAGTAATTCATGCTAGTACTGGATCTAGGAGAACATCACTGATGCCCATCCCTAGTAAATAAGTCGCTTTGAGGTGGAATCCTCCTTTAAAGAAGACAGGGGAACGTCACCGATTTATATTTAAAATGGCATGTGTCCGTATGCATCTACAAAAAACCCTGTAAATCATCTGCCCTTTATTCATTTGCTTTGATTTTTTGTACACTTGATCTCAATAAAGTGGTGAATGAGCTCAGTGACTTTCACATATTTTTCATGTCTGGTCAATGTTAGCATGGTGTTATTCACCATCAAAGATAATTGATATTCTCCTTTGGTTCATTACAATTTACTCAAGCCTAGTAACAGACACAATAAACAAATGTTTTGTTTACTATACCAGCTCTATAGACAAGGGCTACACAAAGTCAGTGCCACGGCTTATAGTCTCTGGAGCAGCCCCAGATTTTATGGAGGGTTCTCTCTGCGGCCCGGGAGCAGCATTGTATGTGAATTCTTCAAATGGGTGACGTTCACTTCACGACACTCACCTACTGAACAGATGCGAGGTCTTCCTGGCACGTCCGTCTGGGAATTTAAGTTAGAGCTGGGATTGGGGCCGGCAGGTGGCCGCTCTTTGTCATCTGGACAAAAAGGTGTAGACCGCATATATTCATATGATAAGGTCATTTCTGCTGGCTTATGGAATATGGATGAGGGCTTTTAATTGCCCTATGGATCTACAGAGGCTCTTTAAAGGAATACTCTAACGTAGATTCAATAGACATTTTCTAAGTTAGACATTTGTTTTCTAAGCAGATATATAGGCCTACTAATAATTTCTCCTCAAAAGCCCCCTTTTTCAAAAAGCAACAGGGCTTTAGTTTTGAGGTGATGAACTCACTGCTACCAGTCAGCAGTGGTTCGGCAAATAAAAACTCCCGAGTATATATCTGCTTAGAAAACACAGATCACAACATGTTTAAAGGAACATTTTGGAGTTGTATTTAGAGTATTTCGTGACTGTTGGGAACTAGGCTACACTGGCACACCTACTTCCAGTGAATGACGCTAAGCTAGGACAACGGCGCGGCTGTTCAGTTCAGTTATTTTTTATTTGGGGCTTTGGACAGATAACGTCCATTCCATAAATCACCAACGTTTTACCAGCTGCTAGTGCAGCATTGTCCAATTGTCCGAAAAGGGCTAGGGAGAAACACTAGGCTCGTCAGGCCCTACCCCTGAAGACTTAGGTTTCAATTTTTATTTTAAATTTTTATTTTCATACATACATAGTAGATACATATAGTACACATTACAGTATAGTATACCTGCAGTATATAATAGCATATAGTACATAATAGTGTATACAGCACATATATAATGTGATGCGAGATATATAGTACATGATATATACAATACAGTACCATAATATAATAGTATATACTGCAAATATAATATACAAATTAATTATAATAGGATTATATAATGAGATATGATATAGCACACAATACAGTATCATACGTATTTATTATTATTTTATATGCAATTAAAGCGCTTATTCCCTTCTGTACCTATCAAATTGATTTTTTTTAGTCTAGATTTGAATTGATTTATGTTTTCACAATATTTTAGTTCATCCTGTAACCCATTCCACAGGGTGGCTCCGTAAGAGGAGATACACATTATTTCAGGTTGGTTTTCATCACAGGTTTTTTTAAGTCAATGGTCCTCTGAGGTTGTATCCCCCCTCTTTATCCAGAAATTTGCTTCTTACATTTACCGGTAATTGATTATTTCTTGCATTAGGCTGTTCCCTAAGCCTAATGCATGCACAGAGAAGAAAAGGGTATGTATCCGCTTGTAACTCCAGGGTAGATGGCAAATAAGCGAATTCCCCAAAAAGTTGGGAGTGTTCCTTTAAAATCTTCATTGCAAAACAGAACATAGTCATCAAGCATGGTTGATTTTATATCATAATGCAATTTTACAGTACCTTTTCTTCCCCACAAGTCATTGTGGATGTTATTTATTTATGTATTTTACAAGTAATCATCACAGTGGATGACTCACTTCTGCAGCCAATGACACAGTCTTTTTCACGCGTAAAGGTCCTCCGTGCCAGGGCAGGGCTACCTCCACCTCGGGCACCAGGCTGCAAAAAGAGGAGAATTGGACACCCACATATTTACAGGAGAGAGTGAACAACATTTTATGTAAAATCTTGCCATATTCATAATTAGCGTTCGTTCTGTTTTATATAGTCATTGTATTTCATTTGTATTATAATAAATAATGAAAGGAAATAAGTTTGATTTCATTAAGTCATTTAGCCCAGTGGTTCTCAACCAGAGGTCCGTAGACCCCAGGGATCCTTGAGGTATTTCCAGGGGGTCCCCAGAAATACGGGGAATAATTTATTTTCACCATTTCATTCACTATAAACTAGGGCTGTCAGTTTATCGCGTTAATTAATTACAAAAAAAAGTGTATTTCTTTTTTATCTCATTCATTCCATAAGAATGTAGAATACTCATTTACAGACTTTTTTTTAATATGGTCCATTTGCATGTTCTTGGTATCTGATTCTAGGGACATCTATGAATCTCAGGGAATGTATTCCCAGTGTCAGAAATACTGTGGGCTAGATCCACAAAGAATGGATTGCACGGTGCAAGTTGCACCCTTACTTACAATTCATTATGAATTGAAAATGGGGGACCCTTTAGTAAACAAGACGAAAGTCTCTGGTCTGCATCCCCTTAACAATTGTGTGTATTGAGCCGTACTGTATTGTACCCATTCTGCAATCTGTTAATAACATTTGCATTCAATCAATCAATCTGCGGGGTGATTGATTGAACATTTTATTTTGAGTCAATTGTAATGAACCAAATGAGAATATCAATACATTTTTTTTTTATCTTTGACTGTGAATAACACCATGCTCAAATTGACCAGACCTGAAAAATCTAAGCAAATTAATAGATGGAAGATGATTAAACAGAAGGTTTTGTAGATCCAGTACTGAATTCTGCCATCTGGACAGACGCAATTTGAAATATGATTATAGAATATAGAATATCAGGCATAAAATGGTTATGCGATTAAAATGCGATTAATTAATTACAAATCCTGTAATTAATTAGATTATTTTTTTTAATCGCCTGACAGCACTACTATTAACACATTGTCCGCCATGCATTGTACCCATCCTTGGGCCCAGTCTGCCAGTGCTGTAACCCGATGGAGATGTTTACCTTCTTAAATATTATAGCTATATCGACATTACTATGGCCAATTCAACATCGGGTATATATCGTTCCGAATGTGGGAACGTTATATTTTTTCATTCATACATTGTCGTGTTAATACCGTCGTGAATATAAGTATGTTTTAAGGTTTACTGCAGTAATTCCTAAAACGCGAGTTATAGGCCCTGACGCATACGATAAAGATTATCCATTGGAGTTTCTTTCCTATACATGCTATATTAAAAAATTCAAATGTATATGATCGGTACACATTATGCGTGAAGGGAAGGGGGGGGGGGTAGTCGTTTATAATTCCTTGATAGTCAGTAGCGTCTTTTTGACCATGGGTTGATACGTTGATCAGATGGATTGCTATGAAATAAATAAACAATCGGGCTGAAAATAACGTTAGATTCCTCTTACTGTTCGCCAATGAGACTGGAGGAAAAATATTCCAATTATTTGACTTCATTCTGCTAGATCCATTTCCCGTTTGTATGACGCAATAAACGCCGAAATCATATGGATTATTGCGTTTCGAAAGTGATCCCAATGCACTCGAGTGTGTATATTGATCCATGCTACAAGATCTCTGGTGGAGGAATTTCCTCGATGCACCGAGCGCCACTTCCGGTTTGGTGTGGAGTGTAACTCGCCCGAAATCCACCAGGCGGCGGTATTGAGGCATTGCAATATCAGAACAGGGTCCAGCTGCGTCCCGGAGGGAGGCTGGATGAATTATGAATGCCATGGCGAAGAAATTAAATAACGATCCCAAAAACGAGTTTATTCATTGTTGGCGCACAACGCATGGCGGGAAATAACGAGTATACATGTTTTTGGTGCACAGTGTGTTAAGAGGTGAGCCTAATATGGATTTATGAGAAAGTTAAACAAATTTCTTTGTAACTCCACTTATGAACTTCTCTGGCAGATTTTGGCACGATTTGGTTCTCAGAGATTCTTTCGTAGCTACAAACAGGATTTACGAACGCAGAGTCGTAAGTCGGACAGACTGGTGTGTGCCCGTGTTCTTAGTGGCTTTATTCGGGAGAAATCATTGGCGTTTATGTTCATGATGATTCTACAGACAATTAATTATAATGAAAACAATATTTGTATCATTAACTCATTGGACGCCATCGCTTAAGTGCGCGAGAGGAGAGGGCGCCACCGCTTTAATCAATGGGAGGACTGCGAGATTTGCTAGTGCTTAAAATATATCTTAAATTATAGCTATGGGTCTAATACACAGTCGATCAGTGAGTTGCTTCCAGTCAACATGAACAAAACGGATTGTTTTTCTCATTGGTACATTTCCGTTTTAAATAAGAGTATAGTTTGTGATTTCTAGTAAATCCAGAGAAAGACGCGATAATAGCCCTTTAGTCAGTCGCGGACTGGGACCATAATTCTCTGATTGGCCATGCACATTTCTGGTCATGTGACATGTGCGCCAATCGTGGGACGGAAAGTTCTGAGCCTACCTAACGCCTAGTTTATCACTGGTTAAGCTTAGGAGACTCTTTCGCAGTTGGTTAAGGTTAGCGTTTGGAATCAGGTCTGGCGTTCTATCGCCATGCTCTAAGACAAACTCTAGCTTAACTGTCCAAAAACATGCCGTCCCACGATTGGCGCACATGTCACATGACCAGAAACGTGCGTGGCCAATCAGAGCGCAAAATGGGAACGCGGAAGTACAAGCCACTTGCTTAAAGTAGTAGAAGCAGCCAGGCCAGGCCAACAGAATATAATCATAGCCGCGGAATGAATTTATAATGGGATGCTGAGGGGGGAAATTAAACGAAGGGAGAGGGGGGGGGGGGGGGGGGGCGCAAATTAACGAGCAGAAATTACTCAACTGTTAAGTTTGCTGAACAACTCAGTTTAGCAGGGCAGCACAGACCACAAATCAGATCACCATGGTAACAGACGAAGAAAGTGCCAACGCAGCCAATAATCCCAATGCTGCACGGCGGCAGTTTTAAACGACAACATTATATATTGTCCCTACCTTAGATGCGCCGCGCCTGCTGCATGCATCCCACAACTTCATCTCCAAATGTGGCCTCTCTCCGGGTTGGCGCTGATGAAGGTCTTTATTAGCGCATCAATGTCGAGGCGGTGGTGGCCACATAATCTTTTGTTGAGGCTTCCCAAAAAAGTCTGACATTCATTTTAGCCTAATTTGGAGAGGTGGTCAGCTTTGTGTGAAATGTATAGCTTAAGTTGTAGCTACAGAGCCGCCGTGTGTTACGACAACAAAGAACACGTTAAAACCAACAGATACAGGTGATTAGTTCCTCCCTGACGTTGTGACCTTACAATGTTTCTTACATGTTGCCGTTTCATTTTAAATGTTTATCTTTTTATTTGTTTCCATTAGTGTCTCAATTGAAATAAACAAATTAATGAATTAAATTAATTTTTTTTTGGATAACTTTATTTATTCTTTGGTAGGAATATGACGTTACATGTTACCTATTTGTTCACTATAATATTCAACATTGCCTATATAACTGCAAGTATAACAGGAAAAAGTTAAAACAAAAACATAACATGGAACTGTAGAAAAGCTTCAAATCACAGCAAACATTATTTAAAGAAGAGTGCTTCATATTAGTGTGTGAACTCTGTGGAAAGGTGATGGGCAAATCCTTTACTCTTTTAAAACTCTTGAACTAAAAAAATCTGGAATTTACTATCCAATGAGCAGAAATAATAAAAAAGTTAAATTGTAATTAGTTTAATTACAGCAACCAACACAGTCTATAGCTAATTTCACTGTTCATAACTGCAGGGGGTGCATTTGTATACTCGCCCATTTACAGTCAACAGCTGCAAAAAGAATTCTAATTGTATACAAGTCAATACGAAAATTACCCAACTTCTTGATTTCTTAAAATCTTTATGCTTTCTTTCTTTATGAGTTTATGCCTGGTCTCAATCGCTATAGTTCCAAGTCTTCTTCGAGTCAAATCGATGATAAAAGGACTGCTAAAAATATCCGACTAGTGCCTTTTTTTTTGTGTGTCTTTCCCTCTCTGCACCACCCTCTCTCTTCATGTTGGAAAGCAGTGCTCTGCTACAAACATCAATCGGACATGCCCGCGCAGGCGTGCTGCGCTGCCTCGCGCTGGGTGACAACAGACAAGTTAACTCATTCCTGCCTGCGGAACGAACGTATATTAGAGAGCACATCTCCGCGCAACTAGAAACACTTATACTGACCGTGGCCTGCTTCGGAGTTCAGTGGTCTGACTGCGGGCAACAAAATATACAAATAAATAAAATAAAAAAACATCGCCAGTCTGACAGGGCCAGGCCATGCCAGTCTACCAGGCCACCGGAAAAACTCCCGGTGCGCCCGATGGTCAGTCCGCTAGCGCCTTTAGTGGAATACACAAAACACGCATTTTTCGCCCGATTATCGAATCTTCCTGAAATCAACGCTAGATCATCATTATTATCCTTCCTCGAGCAGGAAGGAAAAGAGCCCTAGACTGCGAAGGTCCGTGCCACGTTCAACAGCATAGATGTGCGAGTTGGCTATAATAAGGTAATTTATAGGCCTCATATTGTATAATAATATTTCAAATTGCATGGGTCCGGATGGCAGAATTCAGTACTGTATCTACAAAACCTTCCGTTTAATAATCTTCGCTTTAATAATTTCCTTAGATTATTTTGTACACGTGATCTCAAGAAGGTACTGAACGAGCTCAGTGGCAGATTTTCATGTCTGGTCATGTTTAGCATGGTGTTATTCACGGTCAAAGATGCGAAGACAAATCATATTCTCCTTTGTTTCATAACAATTTAAGCCTAGTAATAGACACAATATTTCTGACAGTACATTTCGCAGAGTAAATTTTACTGACCGAGTCCATTTGAGCCCAAGTGAGTAACATTTTACTCAGTTTGAGTAAAATGTACTCAGTGAATGTATTTTCACTGATAATACATTCACTGAGGTCCATAGATGTCCCTATACCAAGAACATGCAAATGGACCTTGTAGAAGTGGAGCAATCCCCATTTACTTGAGTGTATTTTTCCGAAAATATGAAAATATGGCTACGGCTTAACCTGTTGATCCAAAGATCAGTCAGCCATATTGTATGCCAAAAAATGCTATAAATTGTCCTAACCATGCCAAATTTGAGTGGTTCACGTGGAGTAGATAGCAATAGCAAATGATTGCATTAAGCTCATTTTAATTTATTGTTTATATTGTCTTCTATATTCATCTTTTTATATACACCTTGGAAATGAGGGAAATGTAATTTCACATTTCTGTACGTCTTGCACAATAGAACATTTACAATAAAGTTGACTTTGGTAGCAAGCAGAGACAATAAGAAAAGTAACGCGTGGTAGGAAGTTCACATCCATGTGTATTCAATCGCAGTCAAAAGGTTTATTTTAATAGAGCAGTAGGTACACGTATAAATACCCACCTCTGGCGTATCGAAAGACAGCTCTTTGATAACCGTCACGGCAGGTGGTGTCCTATAAAGTTGTCGCCCCGTCGAAACCCCTCCCAGACTGTATTTGTTCGCCATGAGTCTAAACTATAAAAACAAAAACAATTGGTGAGAGTTAAAAAAAAAAAAATGTCACTAGTTTCACCCAGGTCTCCGACCCAGAAGCTCACAACAGATCCTACTTCCACTCTCCAAAGTAGCCTTATTCACACGGTCAAGTTGTATGTATTTGACCTTGTGCACCGTCCCCAACTTGAAAGGATGTTGCTTGTTCACCCAAAGGGTTAACTGGGCTTTACTCAAAAGATCCAGACCGAATTACCTTTCTCCCTTTATTGATATTCAAAAGGTTCTCTTTTCATTCATCCATTACTTCAGCCATTTTTAGCCAGTAGATGGTTTTGGTCTTAATAGTTAGCATTTAGGTACAAAATAAAACTTGCCACAAAAATACAAGCAATAAAATACACATTGTAGAGGTTTTAACAGTCAAAAGTCAAGTAAATACTCTTACCATTACGCATCATGCAAGCTAAATTGTCTATGCAATGTACAAAGATCACCACTTGTGTGACTACTGTAATGTGGGCTAGTGAATGCAACATACCCAACAGTAAACCATACATAAATACATCCCCAACTTAACAGTGAACACTTACACCACATAAATACATCCCCATCATCTATATTACACACACAAACATTCTTACCTGCTGCCTATCAGGATTGTGACAAAGCGGTTTGATGCACAGTCCAGCTAAGGTAACATTGCATGGAGAATGTTCTCCAGACTCCTGTTAAAAGCAGTATGCTGACAGCTGCTGCTGATTGAACCCTGATTGGGGTGGCACGAAGAGTGAGTAGTTGATTGGTAACCAATCAGCCAGTGTGAGGGATGCAGTTTGACCTGACTGTGTGTGTGTGTGTGTGTGTGTGTGTGTGTGTGTGTGTGTGTGTGTGTGTGTGTGTGTGTGTGTGTGTGTGTGTGTGTGTGTGTGTGTGTGCATGTGCGTGTGCATGTGCGTGTGTGTGTGCGTGTGTGTGGGGTGTAAAAAGTACCCAGAAATTATACTTAAGTGAAAGTATGGGTACCGTCTCAAAATCTGACTCAAGTAAAAGTCAAAGTATCTGGCTAAAAACACACTTGAGTAAAAGTAAAAAAGTCCTACTTTTAAATGTACTTAAGTACTAAAAAGTAAAAGTAATTTTTTTTTTAAAGGGATAGACCAGGGGTCTCAAACTCATTCCATCGTGGGCCAAGTTTTCATTTTAACTACACATTGCACCAGGTGAGTTAGTTGAAGAGGTGAGCCAATTAGTGAAATCATCAGCTGGTGTTTAGGCAAGGCTGGAATGAAACCAAGCATACACTGTGCCCACAATGGAATGTGTTCTGCGATAGACAATGCTGAAATGAAAGAACAGAGGACACTTTTTTTGCATTACAATTATTTAATGCACTTCTCCATTGAAGGTAAACTAACATGGACGGCATTCACATCACAGCATGAATAATATCACAATATTAAAGACCGAATACTGTAGTATCCTGAATAATATCACAATATTAACCACAGCATACTGGATTATCCTGAATAATATCACAATATTAAAAACAGAATGGTGTATCCTGAATAATATCACAATATTAACCACAGCATACTGGATTATCCTGAAGAATATCACAATATTAAAGGCAGAATACTGGAGTACCCTGAATAATATCACAATATTAAAGACAGAATACTAGAGTACCCTGAATAATATCACAATATTAACCACAGCATAATGTGGATCTGACTGTCTATTCTTCTGATAGCAGGTGTTTAATCAAAGATCCCCGCTTTCTAGTCTTGCACAAGGACCAATCAGCATGGGTATGGGCGGGTTCATTTTCCATTGATGGGGATTTGATTGTCGGTCGCAGGATTAATAACGTTCATGTTAGTTCAGCCAGATAAACAATTAAAATATACTAATTAAAATGGTTGGACCTGTGAGATTTGTACTTTGTACTTTGTAGGTCTGCATTTTAAATGTAAGGAGTAAAAAGTATGTTTTTTTTCTCTGAAATGTAATGGAGTAAAAGTACAAAGTAAACAAACCTAATAATACTTGAGTAAAGTACAAATCCCCCAAAACAGTACTTAAGTATTGTAAGTGTGTGTGTGTGTGTGTGTGTGTGTGTGTGTGTGTGTGTGTGTGTGTGTGTGTGTGTATGTGTGTGGGAGGGGGGGGGGGGGCATGTCTGGGTCCCGTCTAGTTTTTTACCAACCCATTTCCAGTTTCGCGTTCGCGTTCTGCGATCTGATTGGCCACTGACGTTTCTGGTGCGATCTGATTGGCCACTGACGTTTCTGGTCATGTGACATGTGCGCCCAATCGTGTGACGCTGTTTCTGCGCCCATTTCCGCCTCTAACAGCCTGCAAACTACCCAACGCCTAATTTATCACTGGTTAAGCTTAGGCGACTCTTTCGAAGTTGGTTAAGGTTAGAGTTTGGAATCACGGCTGGTGTTCTATCGCCCTGCTCTAAGACAAACTCTAACCTTAACCAACTTCGAAAGAGTGCCTAAGCTTAACCGGTGATAGAAACAGGCGTCACACGATTGGCGCAGATGTCACATGACCAGAAACGTCAGTGGCCAATCAGATCGCAGAACGCGAACGCGCAACTGGAAATGGGTTGGTAAAAAACTAGACGCGGTCTGCGTCATGTCTGGGTTCAGGAGGTTAAATATCTAGTTTGATTTGACACCTCCCACTCGACAGCATTTGCATTTTTGTGTTCTGTGTTGCGGGTTAGGGTTAGGGTTATGGTTATGGTTATGGTTATGGTTATGGTTATGGTTATGGTTAAGGTTAAGGTTAGGGTTAGGGTTAGGGTTAGGGTTAAAAAATAAAAAGCACAAACTGACTACTTCCGGGTTTTACCGGAAACAACACACAGTACAAGCCCCGACCCACAGTCATACACAGTACAAACCGGGGCTCTGCAGATATACCCTACTCTGGTAATTGGGTTCTCCTATGTGTAATTGGGTGTTCAAGTACCGCAATTTGACCGGTAGATGGCGACAAATAACCAAGTTATCGCTGGTGGGAGTAGGCTCGGGCTGAGAGGGGCATTCTATGTTCAACTGGGCCCCATATTCACAAAGCTTCTCAGAGTTGGGACTGGAGCGCTGATCTGGGGTCAGTGACCACTGTCTTTCATCAGCTTATTCAAAGTGACAGACTGCGTTTAACTCTAGATCGGCGCTCACACTTTCAGAGGCTTTGCGATAGACCCCATGTGGGCTCATTTCCCTTGGGTCTCTCAACTCTCAACCAATACTTGTAGGCCTGGCCTACTCTATGGGTGGATAATGTTACTATCGCCGAAATACCTCGGTCAAGAAATTATTCATGCAGTTTGGAGGAAGAGAGACAGAGAGATGGAGGGAGATAGAGAGGAGGGACAGCAGACCGGTGGGACTAGTAGACCCAACTGACTCCCAACGCCGACAGCTATCTTTAACCGCAGCCCCTGCCTGGCCGCGGGTGTCACGCTGTAATGTCATGCCACCAAATGTTGTGTATAGAGCTCCAGGAACTCAAGATGGAGAGTGAGTGCTGCTGAGTCGTAAATACCTCTGTTTTTAAACTGTCCAAAGCGTCACGCCGAGAGAGAGGGAGAAAGAGAAGGGGAAAGAGAAGGGGGTGGAAAGGGGGACGGGTGGACTGTTAAACTGGGGGTTTTATGGCACTGTCTCGCCGTATATTGATGGCCTGTAAGTGGAAAACACTTCCATGGTTTTGCATTTGCACCCAACATAATTATCACAATTATTGAAATTGAAAAAAAATGTATATTGTTTATTGATGAAGATAATTTTTTTTTGTATTATTCTCATGTTGTCAACATGTCTTGTGTGCGTGCTTAACAACACTTTTGTAAAATTATTGGAAATATAGTTATGTTTCGTTTTGTTCTATGTGGACCTCTAACTGTTGCCTTTTTTTTATCATTTTTTTTTCTTTTGACAACACAACACCAACACCACCAACACCACCAACAACAACAACAACAACAACAACAACAACAACAACAACAATAATAATAATAATAATAATAATAATAATAATAATAATAATAATAATAATAATAATAATAATAATAATAATAATAATAATAATAATAATAATAATAATAATAATAATAATAATAATAATGACAAGATAATAATAAATAATAAATACAGAACAAAACGTAACTAATAAATACAAAATACAGATACTAAGTATAAAATAAAACACCACAATAACTCACTTTTATTTTTAATTTATTTTTAACTTTTATTTAAGAACACATTCTTATTTACAATGACAGGACGAAAGGGCCTCTCGAAGGGAAACGGGGAATGGGGACAAAATAAATAAATAGAAAAGAGACAGACGATACATGCATCGCAGAGGTATACACAGTAAGGGAAATAATTCAAACACACATCAAACACACAACCAAATAAAATTACAAGGTATGTATGAAGCAGAACAGACAAATTACAGTTAAAAGGCCGGTAAACAACTCTGCGATAGAGTCCTTAGTGAGGGCGATTCATTTGTCCCAAAAAAGCATCCAGCATGTAATAGAGAAAAGAAATTACTAATTGACTAACAAAGTCTTAGTCGATGAAGACCAAAGTGACAGATGGATTGATTAATGGACTGTGGGTGGGGGGGGGCGTGGACTGTGCTGAGGAAGGACTTCACCGATCAAATACGTCATTGGTAAGCAGTGTTAATTTTGGCAGCTATTTTCATTTTAGTTTTAGTCTTAGGCCCCGTTTAGACGGAAACGCTAGCAGGTGAATCCGCAAAAATATTTTTTCGGATGTGCCTTTCGTATATACGGAAACAGCGTTTTTACGGGGTGAAACCGCAAAAAAGTGAGACTACCTTCCAGGGTGGAATTCCTAGAAACGCAAAAGCTTTGCGCTCTCGTCTAAACTGTTAAACCGTATAAATCTGTTAAAACGATGACGAAAGGGTTGTCACGGCTCTGGTCGCGCGTACTGCTTACGTCACAGGTAGCAGGTATGCGCCAGTAGCCGAGACGTAAACAAAGCAAGTATGTCTGACTATATCAACGGAGATCACCTGAAGGCTACATTGGCAGTACTTTTAACCCTTTCACTGCCACACGACAGAAGGTTAACCCTTTACTATCACACAACCGGCTGTCGTGTGGCAGTGAAAGGGTTAAATACACAAGAATCTGTCCCGCGGCGTGAGTGGACCCACTGTCTGCGAGTGACTCTGCTTTGGTCCAATCACATTCCCCATCCACAGTCTGCGAATCAGAGGCAGAGTAGGGCGGGTCTTCACAGCACGTCATGTGACATATGCGCCAATCGTGTGACAGCGGGGCTCCGTCGTTACAGCGTCGTCTGCACGGAGAATTCCACCCCAAAACGCTCGTCTAAACGTAAAATTAAAAGTGAAACCGCAAGATGACTTTTGCGGTTTCTGTTCACAAAACGCTCGTCTAAACGTAGCCTTAGTCATGTGTCAAGTGCTCCTTTTTCGTTTTCATCATATTTAGTCATCTCCATTTCTTTTTCGTTTAGTCAGTTTTAGTCAACTAAATGTCTGAGCATTTTTGTCTTAGTCAGTTTTTGTCTCAATTTTGTCTTTTTTGTTCTAGTCTAGATTTTGTCGACGAAAACGGATGACATTTTTGTCTATTTTTAGTTAATGTACAAAAAATATATATATTATATAAATTATAAAAGTTTTTTTTTTCTTCTTTTTACAGCTACTGTTTTATATACTGTTTTTTAGTAATAACTAGAAAGTAATGGTATTTATTCAACAACAGGTGATTGTATAGATTAGTATTAGTATCATTAAAAGTTCTATGCTCAACTATGCTTCACCCACGGAAAGGTTGTTGGCACATTGGTTCCACACGGACATTATACGTTGTTGCGTACTTCCTCCTATCCAGAAGGCTCCGTTTAGGTTAGCTACTGTAGTAGCAGAGGCTCTGTTGTGATTTTAAATGCACAATAAATATTCAACATTCTCTTTTGAGACTCCGCCTCAGACTCTTATCATTTGGCACTAAAAGCTAAACATTGTCACCGGTATGGCTGTCCGCAACATGTCATTCATTGTGTGGGAGAGGTCGATCAGTTAGCTACATTAGCGTGAGCTAGGTTAGCCACTAGCTAACGCGAGCTAGATGGAAATACAAACAATGTAACGTTACTGGTGAAAAAGTGATTTACCTTGGAATACTCCTTTGCCAACTTGCTGTACTTTGCTTGCAGGTCTGCAGCTGGATTATGAATAGTCCCAACTTTAGCCAAGGTAACGTTAAGCTAAAACTAGCTTTTAAAATAGCTCCAGCTAATGCTAATAACATAGCTTCCCGTCACACTGCTCAACTCGGGATGAGGGCATTAAGAAAAGTTATAATTATTTTGTCTCGTCTTGTTTTAGTCAACAATATCAACATACATGAAGAGAAATTTCGTCCTGGTTTTTGTAAATAAAATTTTTGTGTCCTCAGTTGTGGTCAACGATATTTAATAAACTATTTCGTCTCGTTAGCGTCACATGGTATTCAAATGTGACGTCACGTCTCGTTGTCGTCATGAGAAAAACATTTGCCCCCCACTTGCCGGTCTAGGGAGCTCTGAAGTCTATCACATGCTTCCTCCGATACATGTGGAGACAGCCAGCAGCCTCTTTTCACCTGACAGCGAGGACTCTCACTGGGCAAGTGTAACGCGTGGGAGGATCACACTACCTCCCCCAGTTCCCTCCCTCGCTGTGCAGGCGCCCTGACCAACCTGTAGGAGTCGCTGTTTACAATGACCAGGACCCACCCCACCGGCTTTCCACCCGCTGACACTGCCAATTGTGTCAGTATGGACGACCGACCAAGCCGGAGGTACCGCAGCAGCCGGATTCGATCCCACTGTATCTGCGGTGGTAGACAGACGCTTAGTCCGCTGCGCTACCCGGCCGCCCTAGAAGTGGTCTACATGTTAAATTTATAGCCCTACACTCCCGACAGCCATCACTGATATAAAGTGTCTGGTCAGTGACATGGGTCTCCCAGTCCCTCCTGCTTTGCAGTAAACAGATAATAAATGTTCTGGTATCCCGTTCCCACTTTATCCAACTCAGGAGAGAGAACCCCCCACTGCAATCATGGTCTGACAAAAACAAGAAATAAGAACTAGCTTTAAGCAAATGTGTGCTTGAAACAAGAAAATAATCTACCAGTGCAATAAGTACATCTGGCTTGGCAAGTACAAGTATGTAGGGTTCTCTCTCCTGATTGGATAAAGTGGGAACTGGATACCCGGAAATGTATTCTCCTCAGTGATGGCTGTCAGAATGTAGAGCTATTTAACACGTAAATGGTAAAAGTAGGTAAAACACTGGAAAAGCATGATGTTACTGATTCTACGGTACAATTGTTGACAGAGTCACCTGTGGAGCGACAATAATTTGGCCATGACGACAAGGTTCCTCTCTTTAGCCTTTGGCGTGGTTTATTATTCACACATCATTATGCACATGAGACCTTCTCTCGTGAGAGGCGACGGAGGAAGAGATTGAGGGGGAGGTAACAACTCCTTTTATACCTCTTACCTGACGTCAGCATCAATAGCTACGTCCCCTTGCGCCTAGAGCGCCCTCTTGTGGAAACAGTTAAGCAGTTACATGCAATCGTATATAACACATAACCTCAACAACAATAATGAAATATATTATTACTGATTCTATGGTACAATAATGAAATATATTATTTTATTCATATCAAATGCCTCTCATCCATTGTGAAATGTCACAACTTGAAACATCATGGAACTTGGGTATCATTGTTATGTCCCACCTGTAATTACGACCTTGAGGTGGGGGGAGGGTACAGATATGGGCAGGGTAATAGTAGAAAGACATAAATATAAGCAATACAATTGGCTCTGAATATAAAAATATGAGAAAAAACAAACAGTGTAAACAATAGAATTAGCTTTGAATATAAAAATATGAGAATAATAAACAGTGTAAACAAAGTTGCAGATGAGTACATACTGAATACAGTAAATATTATGTTTCCCAGGAGCACTTGAACATATGATGAGTTGCAACAACATTGAAATCCACTTGGCATGTGTGGAGTTCAGACACACCCAGCATAACGACTTGATGATGATGGTGGTGGTGGTGATGATGATGATGATGATGATGATGATGATGATGATGACGGTGTTGGTGATGATGATGTTGATGATAATGGTGGTGCTGATGATGATGGTGGTGATGATGACGATGGGGGTGATGATGATGATAATGTTTGTGGTGGTGGTGATGATGATTATCACGGCTGGACTGGTAATCTGGCATACCGGGCATTTTCCCGGTGGGCCGACTCACCTTGGGGCCGATATAATTTGATTTATAATTTTTTTTTACTGTTTGGTCAACGACCGGCCCATAACGCAGGGGCAGCAGCCCATTTGTTAATTTTCTATACTGACACTGGGCTGGCCCAATCACATCTCTTACTAAGCCCCACCCCTCCCTCTCTGTCCTCTCTCTCTCTGATTCTCGTATGAGATCAGATGCCGCTCAGAGACTCACAGGGAGGTAGTGTGAGAGTGATGCCATGATGATGATGATGCTGATGATTAATTCAATTAATGTCAATAATAATATGATAACATACTCGTAACGCTATCATAAAGTGAGACCGTCAACTACTGCTGGTGGTCTCTCAGTCAGTATAATAATAATAATAATAATATAATAATAATAATAATAATAATAATAATAATAATAATAATAATAATAATAATAATAATAATAATAATAATAATAATAATAATAATAATAATAATAATAATAATAATAATAATAATAATAATAATAATAATAATAATAATAATAATAATAATAATAATAATAAATCAATGTCAAATAGCGCAGCATTAGCTATTGACATTGTTTTTGTAGCTTAGCTGCTAGCTACTGTAGCTTAGTTCCCTAATGCAGTCACAACCCCCTGTTGACTATTCTAATGTTATTTTGTCAGCATCAAGATGGGTAAATGGAGTTTAGATGGGTTTACCTTCCTCTACTCTACATACCTGGCTGGGACAGGAATATCCCCAGCCCCCACAGCCCCCAGCCCAGACCGTCTTCAGGGTGATGAAAGATGGCTAGGGGGAAACCTCTAGCCATGCACTTTGAGACGGGCAGCGCTTGGAACCTGTCAGTGAGGTTAATTTTGTGATGCTAGTGATTAGTGACTGGGATACAGTTACGCCTGGAGGCCTGAAACTTACAGTAGAACACTGACACTATAGGAACAGGCCTATTGGACGGGACACTGGTACTGTAAGAACAGGCCTATAGGACTGGACACTGATACTGTAGGTACAGGCCTATAGGACTGGACACTGATACTGTAAGAACAGACCTATAGGACTGGACACTGATAATGTAAGAACAGGCCTATAGGACGGGACACTGGTACTGTAAGAACAGGCCTATAGGACTGGACACTGATAATGTAAGAACAGGCCTATAGGACGGGACACTGGTACTGTAAGAACAGGCCTATAGGACTGGACACTGGTACTCTAGGTACAGGCCAATAGGACCGGACACTGATACTGTACTGTAGGTACAGGACAATAGGACTGGACACTGATACTGTAGGTACAGGCCTATAGGACTGGACACTGATACTGTAGGTACAGGACAATAGGACTGGACACTGATACTGTAGGTACAGGACAATAGGACTGGACACTGATACTGTAGGTACAGGACAATAGGACTGGACACTGATACTGTCCAACCTGTTGAATGTCCCATCAACCACAAGTAAACATCAATTTTCTGTTGACATTTTTTCTCAAAGTGAATTGATCCCACCTGTGAGTACAGAGCCATGTATTAGGGATCAATCACTCTGTATCAGGGATCAATCACTCTGCTGAGGGCTTTATGACCCACTCTGAACAAAATATCATTATCTCCTAGATTGTTGGAAATGGCCCCCTGCACACGAGTGATGACTCTGTCCAATTCAGAATGATGTCACTGTCCTGTCATCGTTGTCGCCCTATGGAAAGGCCCAAAGCATTGAGGGTCGTTCCAAATCGCCTGCCAGCGGGCCCACCCTTGCGTCCCCTTTCACAGATCTATGCTGAATGGACATTATACCCAGCATGCATCATGCCACAAGACTCTCTCTGAAACTTTGAATACGATTTTACTGATTGCTGAAGCAGTTGTATTTATTGTTAGCCTCTAGGAATGTCACCGTTACATGATTGAATCGAATACATATATATATATTTTTTAAATACATTTTATAAAAAATATAAATAATAATAATATTATATTATATAATATAATATAAATTAGAAAAGGCAGTTTAATGTTCCAAAAGAATATTCCAGAAAAATCATTCAGCACGAAGGTTCATCTAAAAAATAAAAGCAAGTAAACATAGTCAATCATTTTTGAATTATTTAAATAATTGTTAGCGTTTAATTGTAGTAGGATTTATCTAAATAAATGCAGCTTAATAAAACACCATTGAAATAACATTGGTCTAACATTGGCCTGGATGTCGGGAAAGGCCCAACGTGCTAATTAGGCAGCTAATATAGCCATGGCTAATGGGCGGGTGGGTGGTTCAGAATTCTATTCCCCATGCCAATATTTATAGATCTCAGACTAGAAGGGAAATTAAAGAATATTAGGGGGGGGGGGGGGGGGGGCAGTTTAAAAATAAAATATATATATGTATATATATATTTTTTTTTGTTTTTGTTTTTTATCATAGCAGCATGGGGGAGGGGAGTTACAGTAGAAGTATGGACAGGGTAATAGTAGAAATAAATAAATATAGGCAATAAAATTAGAATTGAATATAAAAATACAAGAAAAATAAACAGTGTAAACAATATAAATAACTCTGAATATAGAAATATATAAGAAAAGGATACAATGTAAACAAAGATGCAGATGAGGGTCTGTATGCCCTATCAGTTATACTTTACGTTACAATAATATAAGCAATAAAGAATTAGAATCTGATATCAGCCAAATATCAGACAAATCAAGTAATTATCAAGTAAATATCAAGTAAATATAAAGTACTCCCAGTGGCGTCGCATGGGTAAAATAACAGAGAAAACCAAAAAGAAAAGTTATAAAAAAAACGTTGTATTAATATTTTTTTTTTTACTTTTTTTTTTAAATATTTAAGCCAAATAATATTGTGACTACAGTCAAACCAAGCAGTCACCATGTACAGTATGGCTCGGCGGCCAGTCAAACCAAGCAGTCACCATGTACAGTATGGCTCGGCGGCCAGTCAAACCAAGCATAGCCCCTTTCACGAAAGGGCTAAACCAAGCAGTCACCATGTACAGTATGGCTCGGCGGCCAGTCAAACCAAGCATAGCCCCTTTCACGAAAAGGGGCTAAACCAAGCAGTCACCATGTACAGTATGGCTCGGTGGCCAGTCAAATAATAACACAGTATTACACTCTGGTGATAATGTTAGTTAGCAACCAAGCTAGCCTGATAACGTTAGTTAGCAACCAAGCTAGCCTGATAACGTTAGTTAGCAATCAAGCTAGCCTGATAACATTAGTTAGAAACCAAGCTAGCATATGCATTGCAGGCTTACCTGGCCAATCAGCACAGAAAGACTCAGAAGAAGCTTCTATCCCCAGGCCATCAGGCTGCTAAACAAACAATAATCACTATGCAACAACCATCAAATGCACACAGCACACACACCCACACGCACACACTCACTCAAACAAACAACACACTGCAGCACCCACTCTCCACACTTTAGATCACACAAACACACTTACACTTTATATTTATTGATAAAGGATTTGCACTACAACTCGTACACCTACTGTGAATTGTACCTAAATTGCACCTCGTCCCATTTCTCCATTTCTGCCTTGCACTATATAGTATTGTATATTAGTACACTGCACAGTATTGTATATTGTATGGTAACTACGTCTATTCTGCATCGAACATTGTACATATGTCTAAACTGAACACTGTGACCTCATTTTTATTACTTCTAATTTTACTATGTTATTTTATTTCATACTTATCTTGTCTTGCACAGTCTCTGGAGCGCAACAGTAAGAAGCATTTTGTATAAAAGTATTCTGTACTTCTGTATGACAACTATTAAAGAAACTTGAAACTTGAAACTTGAAACTTGGTCCTCCTGGACAGATAGATTTGTTGTTAAATCAGAATATCCACAGTGGTGTGCTGTGCTGGTCCCCAGTAAAGGTCCCGCCGGCGAAAAATAAGTTGCTGCTCAATGAATGAATCCGAGAGAGGAATCCGAATTTCCCCTCTAACTAGTGCTATATGCTTCATTGCGTCTCCGCAACGCTATCTACAGTACTAGATAATTCGAAAGTGCCTGCGAGGCGAAGACGTTTGGTCACGTTTAGCTTTTAATGTGATTTGATTGGCCAGAAGCCAAATTAGAAAAAATGCCACCTAACCTAGAACCAAGCTGGGCCGTGTTAAGGCTTAGGCGCTAAGTCCAACCCAGCTCTAATCTTATTGGCTAATAATTAAGCAATAGGACGAATAAACAAAAAAAAACTGCCTAGCGTCCAAAAGACTCCAAATGTCAATCAAAATAATGGTACTGTTATGGTTTGTAACCGACCCCAATCGCACAACACAAGACAGGTATGAGAGTAAGCCAAGAACTGGGCATTTATTGAATACAACAGAAAAGCGGCACTGTCCCTTTAAGGGAGAACACAAAAATACTGGAACAAGGAAAAAGGGCAATGTGCCTTTAAGAGGCGAGCAGGCTAAGGGGAAGGCTAAGGGAGAACACAAAATACTGGAAACAAGAATTAGGGAAAATTGGCACTGTGCCTTTAAGAGGCGAGCAGGCTAAGGGGAAGGCTAAGGGAACAGGGCCAGGGCAAAGGACAGGGCAGGAACAGGGGCACAGGAGAGGGGAACAGGGACAGAGGCCCGGGGAGGCGGGCTGGAGACAGGGACAGAGAAAACAGGGTTAAGGCCTTGGGCAGGGCGAGGGCCAGAGCTGCTTACAGGGATGGAGTAGGAGCGCACAGGCTAGACGTCTGGAGTGGTGCGCGTCGGCTTGAAGAGCGCGCCGGCTCGGAGAGCGTGCCGGCTCGGAGAGACGCATCCTCCCGTAGAGAACTAGAGAGCGATGCGCGTCTGGAGTAGTAGTGCGCCGGCTGGAAGTCTGGAGTGGTGCGCGTCGGCTTGAAGAGCGCGCCGGCTCGGAGAGCGCGCCGGCTCGGAGAGACGCATCCTCCCGTAGAGAATTAGAGAGCGATGCGTGTCTGGAGAAGTAGCGCGCCGGCTAGAAGTCTGGAGTGGTGCGCGTCGGCTTGGAGAACGTGCCGGTTCGGAGAGCGCGCCGGCTCGGAGAGACGCATCCTCCCGTAGAGAATTAGAGAGCGATGCGCGTCTGGAGTAGTAGCGCGCCGGCTAAACGTCAGAAGTGGTGCGCGTCGGCTTGGAGAACGCGCCGGTTCGGAGAGCGCGCCGGCTCGGAGAGACGCATCCTCCCGTAGAGAATTAGAGAGCGATGCGCGTCTGGAGTAGTAGCGCGCCGGCTAAACGTCAGAAGTGGTGCGCGTCGGCTTGGAGAACGCGCCGGTTCGGAGAGCGCGCCGGCTCGGAGAGACGCATCCTCCCGTAGAGAATTAGAGAGCGATGCGCGTCTGGAGTGGAACGCGTCTGCTGTAGGAGCGCGTCTGCGCGGGGTCTGGAGTGGAGCGCGTCTGCTGTAGGAGCGCGTCCGCTGTAGGAGCGCGTCTGCTGTAGGAGCGCGTCTGCGCGGGGTCTGGAGTGGAGCGCGTCTGCTGTAGGAGCGCGTCTGCTGTAGGAGCGCGTCTGCGCGGGGTCTGGAGTTGAGCGCGTCTGCTGTAGGAGCGCGTCCGCAGTAGGAGCGCATCTGCTGTAGGAGCGCGTCTGCTGTAGGAGCGCGTCTGGCGCGGGGTCTGGAGTGGAACACTGGAATACCTCCCGTAGAGAATTAGAGAGCGCAGGCTGTGTCCCACTCCAGGCAAACGGCGACAGGTGGCGAAGGCTTGCACCTCGTCTCACGCCGGAGATGAAACAGCATACAGAATACAGAAACAGATACAGATAGGGAATCTCCCGTAGGAGCTTACAGATAGAGAACGACCCGACCAGGACTGGGGGGAAGATCGAGGTATTTAAAGCCCACTGGGGCGCTAATTAGAACACGCATCAGGTGCGTGATGGTAATTGATACTTGACTTAGAAGTGTGTGTTCGGCACGGACCAATCAAACACAAAATCCTCACAGTGCCTTAAAGGAACGGAGCGAGGCAGGGAATGCAATAAATAAACAACGACAACGCGAGGGTGGGGGCTGGTGAGGTGAGGAGACAGGGAATCAAAGGTCCAGGGAACAGGAATTAAAGGTCCAGGGAAGAGGGGAACCTCACATGGGCTGGTGAGGTGAGGAGACAGGGAATTAAAGGTCCAGGGAACAGGAATTAAAGGTCCAGGGAAGAGGGGAACCTCACAGGGGCTGGTGAGGTGAGGAGACAGGGAATTAAAGGTCCAGGGAACAGGAATCAAAGGTCCAGGGAAGAGGCGAACCTCACAGTAACGACAACGCGAGGGTGGGGGCTGGTGAGGTGAGGAGACAGGGAATAAAAGGTCCAGGGAACAGGAATTAAAGGTCCAGGGAACAGGCGAACCTCACAGTACCAGGGAATGCAATAAAACAACAAAGTACCTTAAAGGAACGGAGCGAGTGGGTGGGGAGACAGGGAATTAAAGGTCCAGGGAACAGGCGAACCTCACAGTACTCCCCCCTCCACGGGAGCCACCGGGCGACCCAAAAATAAAGACAGAGGGGCAGGGGACATAACAAGGCAACAAACAAAAAATTGGGCCATGCTAGCGGGGAAGCTACACCAAAAGTGGGGCTAGCAGAGGGACAGGGTAGCTGCCAGGGCACTGCTAGCTACAGGGCCTATGCTAGCTGTACTGCTACATTAACATAGAGGCTGCGCTAGCTGCCGGAGCTAGGCTAGCAGACAGGGCTGGACCAGCATGAGAGAACAAGCTAGCTGGAAGGACAGTCCTAGCTGTGGGGAAACTGACCTTGCTAGCTGAAGGGGCAGTCCTAGCAGTGGGGAAAACTGACCTTGCTAGCTGAAGGGGCAGTCCTAGCAGTGGGGAAAACTGACCTTGCTAGCTGAAAGGGCAGTCCTAGCAGTTTAGAGAGCGATGCGCGTCTGGAGAAGTAGCGCGCCGGCTAGAAGTCTGGAGTGGTGCGCGTCGGCTTGGAGAACGCGCCGGTTCAGAGAGCGCGCCGGCTCGGAGAGACGCATCCTCCCGTAGAGAATTAGAGAGCGATGCGCGTCTGGAGTAGTAGCGCGCCGGCTAAACGTCAGAAGTGGTGCGCGTCGGCTTGGAGAACGCGCCGGTTCGGAGAGCGCGCCGGCTCGGAGAGACGCATCCTCCCATAGAGAATTAGAGAGCGATGCGCGTCTGGAGTAGTAGCGCGCCGGCTAAACGTCAGAAGTGGTGCGCGTCGGCTTGGAGAATGCGCCGGTTCGGAGAGCGCGCCGGCTCGGAGAGACGCATCCTCCCGTAGAGAATTAGAGAGCGATGCGCGTCTGGAGTGGAGCGCGTCTGCTGTAGGAGCGCGTCTGCGCAGGGTCTGGAGTGGAGCGCGTCTGCTGTAGGAGCGCATCCGCTGTAGGAGCGCGTCTGCTGTAGGAGCGTGTCTGCGCGGGGTCTGGAGTGGAGCGCGTCTGCTGTAGGAGCGCGTCTGCTGTAGGAGCGCGTCTGCGCGGGGTCTGGAGTTGAGCGCGTCTGCTGTAGGAGCGCGTCCGCAGTAGGAGCGCATCTGCTGTAGGAGCGCGTCTGCTGTAGGAGCGCGTCTGGCGCGGGGTCTGGAGTGGAACACTGGAATACCTCCCGTAGAGAATTAGAGAGCGCAGGCTGTGTCCCACTCCAGGCAAACGGCGACAGGTGGCGAAGGCTTGCACCTCGTCTCACGCCGGAGATGAAACAGCATACAGAATACAGAAACAGATACAGATAGGGAATCTCCCGTAGGAGCTTACAGATAGAGAACGACCCGACCAGGACTGGGGGGAAGATCGAGGTATTTAAAGCCCACTGGGGCGCTAATTAGAACACGCATCAGGTGCGTGATGGTAATTGATACTTGACTTAGAAGTGTGTGTTCGGCACGGACCAATCAAACACAAAATCCTCACAGTGCCTTAAAGGAACGGAGCGAGGCAGGGAATGCAATAAATAAACAACGACAACGCGAGGGTGGGGGCTGGTGAGGTGAGGAGACAGGGAATCAAAGGTCCAGGGAACAGGAATTAAAGGTCCAGGGAAGAGGGGAACCTCACAGGGGCTGGTGAGGTGAGGAGACAGGGAATTAAAGGTCCAGGGAACAGGAATTAAAGGTCCAGGGAAGAGGGGAACCTCACAGGGGCTGGTGAGGTGAGGAGACAGGGAATTAAAGGTCCAGGGAACAGGAATCAAAGGTCCAGGGAAGAGGCGAACCTCACAGTAACGACAACGCGAGGGTGGGGGCTGGTGAGGTGAGGAGACAGGGAATAAAAGGTCCAGGGAACAGGAATTAAAGGTCCAGGGAAGAGGCGAACCTCACAGTACCAGGGAATGCAATAAAACAACAAAGTACCTTAAAGGAACGGAGCGAGTGGGTGGGGAGACAGGGAATTAAAGGTCCAGGGAACAGGCGAACCTCACAGGTACGCTGCCTCAGTCAAGTTTCCATTTTCTTTATTAGTTATCATACAGAAGTACAGAATACTTTTATACAAAATGCTTCTTTCTGTTACGCTCCAGAGACTGTGCTAGACAAAAAAGATAAGTATAAAATAAAATAAGTATAGCAAGTATAAAATAGAAGTCATGTACGTAGACACAAGTGTTCAGTATGTACATATGTACAATGTTCAATGCAGATTAGAAGTAACTGAGTTACCATACAATATACTATACAATATACTAATGTAACTGAGGGGTACAATTCCCTGACTGTATTGTTAGATATGATATTTAATACCACTACCTCTTGTACTTTAACTTCTGGCCATCCAGTACATGATATAAGTATGATGAACACTTTCCCACCTGATGAAACGAATCCACACAAATGTACCAAATCGAAGGTTTAATATAGCAAAAGGTATATACAACATTCACTTAATTACATTTATGATTTGAAATATGAAATATGCACTTTTATGGCAAATGAGTATTCGTAGGTAAATCAACATTGAATGTCCAATCTCTGGTTACGCAGGGAGCAAGTATACAACCTGGAATATTTAGGAAACGATAGCGATGGTACTTAGATGATTATAGCTGGATACACTAAAGGGGGGGGGGGGGTCCCGCTGGTTGTAAGACAGTAGGAGGGGGGGGTTAGAGAAGCCGCTGGCGGTATCCCATCTGGCCGACGGTGTCTTGGGAGAATTCAAAGTCTTGAACACGGTGCCCACAGAACCTCGGTCCGCAGACGAATACAGCTGGACCCTCTGTGGACGGTAGCTGCCGGTCCACAACGGAGAGACGTGAGGCGACCTCACTGGTGTAGAGCACCGTCTCACCTGGAGTCCTCTCCGGGGGGTAGTTCCAACACTCCGCAGTGTTGGCCTTTATCCATGGAATAATCAAAGCACCCAAAGCATAATCCAAGCCGTGGAAGGCTCGCCGTCGTCCGGGTAGAGTAATCCAATATACAGGTCCGGTCGCCCTGGCCCGGAGCTCCTCGGATGCAAGCACCACTAGGGGTCTGCCCAGCCTGGTTAAGCGTCCAGATAACGTCAGGAACGATGGGGGTACTGATAACTTTAGAACTCTAACCGAACGATGCACCATACATAAATAGACTATTATTAGCTTAATAGAATACGTCCAACTCGACGGTATAGTGCCAAACTATGACTATTCAACTATTAATCTACACGATATCTCAATGCCTATTCTGGGGCCAAGTAGGCCTTACTACACCACACGTGCGTCGTGGGGAGGCTTCGCGTCTGTCACTCTGTTGGAGGGTAAAGAACTGGACTAAAAAGAAAGTTCTACTTTACTTGCGCCATATATATATGCGCTATGAACAAATAGTACCATTCGTATTTCGCCCGACATATTCCTGCGCGGAACCGGGGCTTGCCACGACATGTTAGGCGGCACGATTGAACTTGGACCTAGGGGTATGGCAACCTGGCGCCAGGTTCTCGTCCAATGGTAGAATGAAACTATTATGGGCTGTTTAGTAGACTAAAGGGATATTCAGTGCATATTGTACAAGGAATATACAGGGGATATCAAACGATATACAAATACAATTAAATATATATAAATAAATATATATATTCGGTTTAATCTGATCCTTCACAACAACTAATATACAATAAACTATATAGTGCAAAGCAGAAATGGGATGAGGTACAATTTAGGTACAATTTACAGTAAGGTGTACTGAGGTATGGGTTGTAGTGCAAATTCTTTGCCAATAAATATAAAGTGTGTTTAGGTGTTCTAAAGTGTATAAAATGGGTGCTGCAGTGAGTTGTTTGTTTAAAGTGAGTGTGTGCGTGTGGATGTGTGTGCTGTCAGAGCATTTGATGGTTGTTGCATAGTGTTATTGTTCGTTGAGCATCCTGATGGCCTGGGGATAGAAGCTTCTTCTGAGTCTTTCTGTGCTTGCCATGAGACTCCGGTATCGCTTGCCTGACCGCAGCAGTTCAAAGAGGCAGTTGTTTGGGTGGCTGGAGTCTTTGATAATTCGCTTAGCCTTACCCATGCACCGCTTGTTGTAAATGTTCTGGAGAGTGGGAAGCCCCCCTCCAATTGTGCGTTTGGCTGAACGGGCCACTCTCTGTAGTCTGCTACGGTCTTGTGCGGTGCTATTCCCAAACCAGAAGGTGATATTGCCAGTCAGGATGCTCTCTATTGTACATGAGTAGAAGTTCTTAAGGATCTTCTGACTGACTTGGAACTTCCTTAGGCGCCTGAGGAAGTAGAGGCGTTGCCGTGCCTTCTTCACAACACTGTCAATGTGTGTGGTCCATGTCAAGTCCTCGGATATGTGGACTCCGAGGTACTTAAAACTGCTCACTCTCTCAACCGGTGCCCCGTCGATGCTGAGGGGGCTGTAGTCACTGACCCCCGACCTCCTAAAGTCCACAATCATCTCCTTTGTTTTGCTGATGTTCAGGGAGAGGCTGTTCTCTTGACACCATCCCGCTAGGACCTTGACCTCTTCCAGATAGGCCCTCTCGTCGTTTGCAGAGATCAGGCCCACCACTACTGTGTCGTCAGCAAATTTGATGATCGTGTTGTTGTTCCGCTGTGCCACACAGTCATGTGTGTACAGGGAGTAGAGGAGGGGGCTCAGAACACAGCCCTGGGGGGCCCCTATGTTGAGGGTGATGGATGAGGAGGTGCAGTTGCCTGCTCTCACCACCTGGGGTCTGCCCATCAGGAAGTCCAAGACCCACTGGCAGAGGTCATAGTTCAAGCCCAGGTCCCTGAGCTTGGCTACGAGTTTGGAGGGGACTATGGTATTGAATGCTGAGCTGTAGTCGATGACAGCATTCTCACATAGTTCCCCTGCCTCTTGTCCAGGTGTGATGCTGCTGTGTGCAGCACATGGGCTATGGCGTCCTCCGTGGACCTGTTGGGGCGGTATGCAAATTGCAGGGGGTCCAGGTTGATGGGGACGGAGGAGCAGATGTAGCCCTTTACTAGCTTCTCAAAGCACTTCATGGCTATAGAGGTGAGTCGTTGAGGCAAGCAGGCTTGGATTTTTTGGGTACAGGGATGATAGTGGACTGGGGATGACAGCCTGTTCCAAGGACAGGTTAAATATGTCAGTGAATACCGGGGCCAGTTGGTCGGCACAGACTTTTAGGACGCGGCCGGGGATACCGTCCGGTCCTGCTGCCTTCCTGATATTCACTTTCTTAAAGGTCCTCCTCACCTCATGTTCTGTTACCCTGAACACTGAGTCTCCCTCAGCAGCCCCCCCCCCCCCCTCCATTGCAGTGGCTTGTAGGCTGGTGTTGTTATTCCCAGCCTCAAACCTCGCATAGAAGGTGTTGAGATCATTTGCTAAGGAGATGTCACTGTTCAGCTTGAGGGAGTTGCCTTTGTAAACTGTCATCGTCAGTGACATTGTTAGAGAGAGTGGGCACAGTTTCGCTTGTTCGGTTAATTTTTACTGTTTATGTTTTTTCTGTTTATATTTTTGGGGAAGCTTGGCTTCCCTTGGCTCCCATGAATATTCGCCACTCCTTTACATTCCTGCCCACTGAGCATTTTTAGATTGACTAAAAGACGTGTGTATGGTACATAGCCGTCTAGGCTCAAATCTGGCAAAAAAAATATTAGATAGTTTAAAAGTTAAAGTTTAGTAGACATCTACAGTTGTTTCTAAATATTGTCACCTGAAAAAGGTTTGTTTGCCCAACTCATCTCTTCATGATGCTGGCCACCTCTGGTACAATCGCCTACATCCTTAATTGAAAAGACATGCAACTTAGGTAATTTTACAAGTTTTCAAATATCATATTTATACTAAATATGTAATAATGTTTGGGCTAGAATGGACAACCCCCTGGGTGCTGTCCACACCCTGCACTTTCCAACCAGCTGTGAGGGTGTGAATGATGTTTTTATTGAGTACAGTATGTCCTACCCTTTCTGGCGTGTGTTTTTTAAACGTTTATTTTTATTTTTACTTTTCTTTAGGAGTTCAAAGTTCCATCCTTTAAGTTTCAAAAATAAACTTAAAAGGAGCCATAATCTAGAGCCATATGAAATCCGTTTTATTTTTTTCCAAATTCCATTTAATTTTTTTCCAAATTCCGTTTTTTCCGTTTTAATATTTCAGAATTCTGTATTTTGCTTTGTACGCTCATTTTACCATCAGAAATAGTGTCTAATAAGTGGGAATGAATAAATGTCCACAATTTAATAAGATATAACAGTCCATTTAATAGGGCTGTCTTAAATACTTTGAAGCCTCGAAGCATGGGATTCGAATATGAAAATAAAATTTGATTATTAAAAAAAAAAAAAAAAATTATATATATTTTTGCAAAATCATCTCTGCCTCGCTTTGTTAACTACAACAAGCAATGCTGTTTGTTATTTAAGATGAGGTCGGACTCGGCACTGACAGATTTGTGTTCATTGTGCTGCTTTTAATGACGGCTTACAATATTTCATGAAGCAAAGTGTTTTGTTTGTCTAAGATTTTAAAAGGTTTAAACTTTACAGCACTGACAAAGTTGAACAAAGTGCTGTACAAGTCCCACAACATAAAAAAAAAAAAAGTAAAAAAAAAAAAAAAAAAAAATTATTTAATCTTTTTATAGTTGATTCCATTTTTATTGCTCAATTCCGTCCACGATTCCGTGATCGCGGATTCCATATGGCTCTACCATAATCTGGAAGGAAATCAATATATGTCATGCATAAGTGTAGCTGCAGCCATGTTATTCATGTTAACTTCTTCTGTTTACTTTGTTTTTGTTTTAAAGGTATGATGAAATGGATTCACCTATGGCCAAAAAAAACTGATTTATACTGAATGTTTCATATTTGTATGTGTATATCTGTGCGGACCCCAGGAAGAATAGTCAATCCTAATAAACATAAACATAAACATCTCGCACGTGAGACAGTGCACCTGAAAGGGGCTAACCTGATGTACAATACCGAAGGATCTTTTTTTTATTGACGCAGATGAGCAAGGTTTGATCTCTGTGTCAAATGTACTTCTACTACCGCTGGTGATGTAGTAGTAGTAGTAGTAGTAGTAGTAGTAGTAGTAGTAGTAGTAGTAGTAGTAGTAGTAGTAGTAGTAGTAGTAGTAGTAGTAGTAGTAGTAGTAGTCACGAATAAAGTACAGGTACATTACAGTGAGATGCTTGGTTCATACACATACAGCTCATTATAGTAATATTCCACAATTATTACAGTTGATAGATAGTAATAATGGCACACATACATTTCACACCGACATGCGCATTTGATGATACATGCAGGCCTGGATGCCTAAATATTAAAGGCAACCAACTTGTGTCTAACCACGCCCAACTTGCGTCTAGCCACGCCCCTGCGGCGACGCGGCAGCAGCAGAGCTCTGCTCTGCCGCGGAGCGTAGCGGCAGAGCGGAGCTCGGCCGCGGAGCTCCGTCGCGACAGCATTATATGCCAGTAACCGCCCCTTATTCAGTATCCAGAAATAGCTCAATTGGCAAAGCTGCATGGCTGTGGATCCTATGGAACGTTGCTGGCTAGTTCGATTCCCTTCAATTTTTTTTTTTTTTTTTTTTTTAACGTGCATTCGCATTCTTTCGCCGTTAAGTTTAGGCATAACTTTAAGCATTGTTTCGGAGTTGGTTAAGGTTAGGCATTGTTTCGGAGTTGCTTAAGGTTAGAAGGGTTAAGTTTAGGCGCTGTTAAGGAGCTGGTTAAGGTTAGAGTTTGACTTAGAGAATGGCAATATTTTTTAACGTGCATTCATTTCGCCGGTTAAGTTTAGGCATTGTTTCGGAGTTGGTTAAGGTTAGGCATTGTTTCGGAGTTGCTTAAGGTTAGAAGGGTTAAGTTTAGGCTCTGTTAAGGAGCTGGTTAAGGTTAGAGTTTGACTTAGAGAATGGCAATAGACAGCCTATTTCCACGCTGCAGCGCGAGGCAATAGACAGCCTATTTCCGCGCTGCCGCTCTCTCGCGCTGCCGTGGTCACATGGGCGTATTGGCCAATCAGAGAAACGCTAAACACAAGTTGGTTGCCTAAAATATTCACGCGGCCTGGACGCGTCTGGCCCGCGAGGGCCGCGAGGCCACCGAACTGCAGCCTCAGGCCAACTGTGTGTAAGTCATCTTCAGAACTGACCCGTCACTTAGCTCGTAGTAAAGTGTGACATTCATCGCAGAGAGAGAGACGTTACCCGAGATGACTATACTGTACACCCAGGGACACTGTCTTTTTCTAGCAAACGATGATGAGGTGTTTTTAAAAAGCATGTTGAGCATGCTGAGTGTACAACATATTAGAACCCCTTGGTGCACGCACGCACGCACAGAAAACACTACACACATACACACTGTGCACAGAAAAATGCAAATGGGGTTCATCTATGAAAAGTCTTTTATGATCCAATTATTCTCCTTCTTGTCCTTATTCTTGTTCTTCTTCTCCTTCTCCTTCTTCATCTCCTTATTCTTCTCCTTCTCCTTCTTCTCCTTCTTCATCTCCTTCTCCTTGTATTTTAATAGCTGTCGACATCTGTATCATATTACAGGTGCAGCTCAATACATTTGAATATCATGGAAAAGTCAATATATTTTGCTGTATTGATGCAGTCATTTGTGCAAAAGGAGCCACAACCAACTACTGAGTGAACATACTGAAATAAAATAACTTTCCAACGACATTCTAATTTATTGAGCTGCACCTGTATAAACACGAGGACAGTGCTCCCTGCATTCCGTCCTCTGCGGGAGCAGGGTGAACGGGGACCTCCTGCGTCTCTTGTCTGTCCAACTTTATTGTCGCCCGGGGGGGGGGGGGGGGGGGGCACGACAGGTGTCTCTGGTTGCCTACGCACGAATCGCTGTCTCCATAACAATGTCTAGCGCACTGTAAATAAGTCGGGGATAGCGCCAGGGGCGTTTTTAGGGTTAGAAAGGGGCTTCAGTCCAGGGGGGTGGAGGGGGGTTCCCCCCCCCCCCCCCCCCCCTTTTTTAATTTTTTTTTTAAACACAGTAATACGCAATTTTAGAGTAATTAGAGATGAATACTGAAGAACTAGAATCATTAGTGGTTCTCAAAGTGAGGTCCATGTCCATGAGAGGGATCTGGGCAGTCCCCATAGAAAATTCAAAGTTAACAGGACCAAATCATCAGTTTCTTATTTATTTATTTAACCTTTATTTAGCCAGATAAAACATTGATCTGGTCCAAGAGGCCCCAACAGGAGTACAAATATACATATATACACATATATATACATATACTGTACATACATACACACATATACACCAATAACAAAATAAAAACAGTTAAGAATCATACACATAAGCACAGGGCCGGACTGGGGAAATAATTCATACCGGGAGATATAGCGCGAAATATAGCCCCAGTCAGGCCACTTTTTAAGCGGGGGGTCTGGGGGTCCCCCACCAGGAAATTTTTTGTTACAAAGACTTAATTTCCTGCATTCTGGTGAATTTTAGTGCATGTGAATCACAAACTAATGAGCCAACAATTGCTTAGTACAATGTACTGTTATGGACCTCAAATAAAACTGTTGTGGCACTAGCAATGCTACTCTCTCCACCTTCAAAAAGAAAAAAGCAAGAGCACAACATATTTTTCTATTTACTAATACACTCTCTCCTGTAAGGGCCTTTCTTTTTCTTTGTTTTATCCCTCTCTCCTCCACCCTTTCTCTTTCTTCCACTGTCCATCTTGACATCAACGTTAATTGACTTTAGCTCTACTGTATCTCTCCCGAGTCCCTCACTACCTGGCTCATTGCCTGGCTGTTATTCTGCATCTGAGTGCTGTCTGCCATTCCATTCGGCGCCTCGGCTGTCAATCAGTTGTATCGCCTGGTCCCGCCTCCACCAATCACAAGCGGCAGCACGGCTCCATTGTGTGTGTGTGATCCGCCGGCCCGTGAGAGAGAGTCAGATAGTTCTCCAACTCTGTGGCAGACAGTGAAATCCTGGGTGTTCCCCACCCATCTAGGTTATCTAACTATCGCGCCGCGCCGCCGCCACAACTAAAAACAATCGCCTGGCAAAAAAAAAAAAAAAAATTATAATAATAATTTTTTTTTTTTTTTTTTTTTTTTTTTTTATACATTTTTTTTCTTAAATCTGTGCAGGCCAGGCCACCGGGAAAACTCCCGGTGCTCCCGATGGCCAGTCCGGGCCTATAAGCAAATAAACAAACAAACAAACATATGCACAGCCTATGTACAAAAGAAATAAACAGTTCATCTCTAGTCTTTACAGTTTTCTTCAATTGCATAAACACTCAAATCAAAAGTATTACACAATTATTAAAACCTTACACTCAAGGAGCAAAACATAGGCCCAGATTTGCACCCCTATAAGCACAATGTCAGCCTCACACTTTTTGCAAAACAATACACAGAGCAAAACATTTCCTTGCCAGATCCAGCTAGGCAAAGAGATAATGTCTAGTATTTTCTGGACTCTATTTAAATTTTTTCAAAATTGTTTTTGTTTTACTGTAATTTTAACCTGTAGGCCTACTGGATACAGTATTTTATGTTTGTCTGATATTTGCTGAGCTTACAGTGTTATGCACATAGTAGCATGAAAACTGGGACATGTTTTGTTGTGATTCTCCATGTTGAAATGTTGACTGATTTGGTTATATGGAGAGAAAATTTATATTTTCATCAGTCTGCATCATTGATTTGGGTATATGGAGAGAAAATGTTTTTTTTTCAGCAGTCTGCATCATTGATTTGGGTATATGTAGTATATCAGTCTACAGCATTGGTCTTGTGTAGTGTTTGGTGAATTTATTGTATATTTGCACATTCTCTGCGTACTTCACTTACAGTACTCTAATCACTGAGAAGTAGAATTGCTAAATGTGTTTTAGGTTAAGCACAGCAGTGTGAGTAACCGGTTCAAACAGAATTAAGTCATATAAAACGTGTTTCATATGGTAACAAAATGTAGTTTTTTTAAATTAGTGTATGGTTTTGACAAGTGTTTAATTTAGCAAAGGATCTGAGGTGTTCTGATAATTGTGTGTGTGGTTGTGCTAATTGTGTGTTTTGAAACACCGGGCCCCGTTTTAAAAATCATGCTTAAGCAATCGGAAAAAAAAGTCTCATAAAAAAGATATTAGATTTTTGGGTATTTTCCTGCCTTTGGTCCGCTTTGCATTCACATCTCAAATGCAGGGTTCACTTGCAAGAGTGAATGAGCTTTCACACCACCCCAAACCAACCGGACTATCCGAGGAAATGAACCAGGGTTCGATTAAAGCTTATTATAGTTTATCACAGTATCATGAGCATGTCTTTGTCAGTGGACACTGGACATAGGTATGGATGGCTCCAGGTGCTGCTGCGTTAAAGTGCACATCTTCAATACCTATCTGTACTATTTAAAAGCACAGTGCAAGACACACTCAAAGGTTATCGCACCTCAGAGATGGCAGTGGACATGTATGACAGGACAAAGGCCATATGTAATGGCATCTTGTGGCACAAGCTCAGACCTCAGCTCAGGAGATCAGCTGAGACAGAGACTGTTCTAGAGCTTGAGAGCAGGTTCTCATGAGTTGGATAACAACTTATGAGAGACATACACAGGCATGTTATCCAGCCTCAGACCAGTTTCTCTCAGTGGAATTGCTGCAACCCCTCGCCACATATTACAATATCCAACTATTGCCAGCAGGGACGTAGCTGTAGAATCCGGGCCCCCTGACAGAAACGACTTATGGGCCCCCTAGGGAAAGCAAGCGCGCGCCAGCGCGTGAGCGAAAAATGTTGGCCATGTATTTATTGATGAAAACGCATAATATGTTTTTTATAGAGGTGGGCATAGATTAATTTTTTTAATCTAGATTAATCTATCTGCAATCCTGGATTTAATCTAGATTAATCTAGATTAAAATGGCTAATTTTTTTTTTTTTTAAAAACCTGCCGAAGGCATTCAAAATATGTGTGTTCTACCCAAATAATGACCAGAAGTAAGTCCTTACTTTTTCTTTCCTCCTTATGTTTCTCAGGCCAGGTGGCCCATTACACCATGAGCCCATCTCCCGTTTCCAAAATGCATTACAGACTGTTTGAAAAAGCTGTTTTGCTATGATAATTGGTAATGAAATATCAAAATAATGTTCAATAAGATGTACTTGTGTTTAATAAGTTGTTTTATTCAGAAGTTAACACAAATAAATAATATTACCAGTACAGTACAGTATCTAGCACTCTCAGGAGCAAAACAGAAAGAATCATTTCAAACTTGAACTATGTGACATGGCTTGAATCAACTGCTCCAGTGGAGTTGCTCAGTGGCCAATGGTGTCAACTGTGGTTGTACTGGGCAGCTCCCAGGTGTGAATGGAACTGTGTGAATGTGAAACAGGGTGTTCCTGAAAAAGAGCATATGTGCTCAGCGAACCTACCATGGGTAAATAAAGGTACAAAAAAAACTTTTTTTTTTTTTTTTTTTTTTTTTGATTGATGCGTTAATTATATTATCGCGCGATACTAGTATAGCGTTAACGCAGCACGTTAACGCCGTTAACGGCCCAGCTCTAGTTTTTTACCTATACATTTGGATCAGCAGTTCAGCACCTGAACTGTTGGTGGGTGAGCCTAGTAAAGGATGTCGCATTGCGTTCATCTTCAATGAATGAACCAATGCAATAGTCTACCAAAGAACCTTGAGTCGCACTAGGCTAGGCATATTTTCCCCTATTCTTGTGACAATGTTTTCTGATACTCAACATACAAAAGCTGTTACTTGTCCTGTCTCTCTGTAATCCCATCTCCCACACAAAGTCTCAAGCACACTATTAGGTTGACAGACACTTACATTTTTATGTGCTCTGTAGTATACAATCACTCCCTACTTCGATATACACAGTAAATTTCGCAGAGTAAATTTGACTCAAACTGAGTACATTTTACTCAAACTGAGTAAACTGTGTACCTTTTACGAAGCAGATTTTGATTTTGAACTGTCGCGGGCGGAGCACTCGCTTTTTTGCTGTAGGGGCCGGGTTGCTGCCTTTCTCAGCAGAGTGCTAAAGCCCTACCTGTTACACGCGCAAGTAATTCAAGGAGGCGCAAGTGACAAGTGTTGAGCTATTGGTGGGGACAATTCAGGATTCTTGGATACTGGTGGGGTCATGACCTTGTGTTCACCCCATAAATGACACAATGATACCCAACCTTGAAAACCCTGTTGAAGTTAATGAACTGTAATGGACTGCAAGAAATCAACATGACTATCAACTTTATCTTCTGTCTATTTAATTGAAAATTAAACCCAATATAGGAATGAACAAACAAAAAATCTCAACATTCTTTGACTTATTCAATTAATCATATGGGATCCTAAAGGATTGCTATAGGGTTCCAAAAACTTATAGAGATTCCTATAGCATTTTTTTTTACTAGGGATGTTATCCTACACTTTAAGCTGTCTGATATCCCATTACCTGTAACTCTTGGGTCTCTTTCTCACTTCCTCTGCCTCCTCCCTGAGTCTGCAGTCACCACATCATTCTACACAGGAGAGCAATACACTTAGGAATACACTGAACTGGTTTGAATACATGATTTTTTCTTTTTTCTGCCATGTTCTACCTGGTTGGCTGGCTACACACACACACACACGCACACACACACACACACACACACACACACACACACACACACACACACCACACACACACATATATATATATATATATATATATATATATATATATATATATATATATATATATATATATATATATATATATATATATATATATATACAGTGTGCAGGTTAGTTACAGTAGGAGATGGGCTTCTATCATAATTTATCTTCTATCATTCTATAATGCATTCTTCTCTTTTATTTTATTTTCAGGTAGTTGTACCTTAAGATACTTGAAGGCTGGCATCTGTAAACGCAGATATAAGTACTTTATTCTTATTTTATTATCATTCTTTTCTTTCCAATGAAATGAAATCAGAAAGTGGTATATGATGGAAAATATGAAAGTCAATGCTTGAAGGAAAATTATAGTTGTGAGTTGATTTGATTTTTGATTTGATTTGAAGTCTTTATTTCGAACATGCAATGAATACAACAAACAATAACAAAAAAGAAAAAACAACTCAATCTGCATGTTCGAAAAGGAGTAGGAAGAAGTATACACTTATTTAATCCTACCCCTTTTCCACTACTCAAATGAGTGTACTATTTTAAACATAAAAAAGAAAAGAAAAGAAAAGAAAAAAAATATATATATATATATATGCAAAAAAAAAAAAAAAACTATATATGTATAAAAAAAAAAAAAAAAAAAAAAAAAACAAAATAAAAATGTAAACACCTGTGAATATCAAGTCCCTTCTTCATCCCTGTACCTTGTGAACATAATTTCCTTATACATCAGTTTGAATTGTCTCATGTTTGGACATTGCTTTAACACCACATTAAGACTGTTCCACAGTTTCACTCCACATATTGAGATGCAGTGTTTTCTCTTGTTAGTGCGTACGTTTAGCACCTTTAAATTGTGTTCTCCCCTCAGATTATAACCCCCCTCCCTATCAAAGAACAATTCTTGAATGTTTCTTGGAAGTGCATGACTTTTTGCTTTATACATTAATTGTGCCGTTTTAAATTCCACAAGATCATTTAACTTCAATGTCTTTGACTCCAGAAACAATATGTTAGTGTGATCACGATAACCTGCAATGTGAACTATCCTTATGGCCCTTTTTTGGAGTATAAAAAGTGGTTGTAGTGTAGACTTATAATTGTTTCCCCAGACTTCAGCACAGTAATTTAAATATGGTAAAACTAGTGAACAGTAGAGAATGTAGAGTGATTTTCTATCCAGGAAGTGCTTTACTTTACTCATGACTGAAATGCTTCGTGAGAGTTTAGATTGGACATGTTTTATGTGAGGTTTCCAACAGATTTTATGGTCTATTATTACACCTAGGAATTTATTTTCATAAACTCTTTCAATAATCACATCATTTATTTTTGTTGATGTAGGAGTGGCAGCTGTTTGCACATCTGTAATCAGAGGTAGCAAGAGAGAGAGAGAGAGAGAGAGAGAGAGAGAGAGAGAGAGAGAGAGAGAGAGAGAGAGAGAGAGAGAGGAGAGAGAGAGAGAGAGAGAGAGAGAGAGAGAGAGAGAGAGAGAGAGAGAGAGAGAGAGAGAGAGAGAGAGAGAGAGAGAGAGAGAGAGAGAGAGGGGAGGGGTCTGGATCTTGACAACACCGTTAGCTAACAGCTGAGCTATAGCTAACATAAAGACTGTGACCTGTAATTCAAAGCAGCGAAAATTAAGAGGAGATGATGATTATAAATGTGTTTTTTTGTATTGAGCATTGTAACTTACATGAAAGGTCTGCCTGCCACCACCACCAATGACATACCGTCTTTAAACACACCATGACACACTCACTCAGCCGACACTCACTCAGCACCTGGCTTCATGCTCATGGTGGGAGGGACCATGAGCGACTCGTGAGGCAGTAGATCAAACCATTGTTAGAGAAATGCAGGGGTGTCACAATCTATGGAAACTTAAAAAAGCACCTGTTTGTTTCTTTTGTGACGTTTTTCTTTTAATACAGGCAATTATACTTTTAAGTCATCTACATTAACTTACTTTAGGATAATAATAAAACCATATTAATAAAAAGATAATAATAGTGTTCTCTGGGCCCCCCCCCCAGTGCTGGGCCCTTAGAATCATCCTAATCTCCCCCCCCCCCCAGCTACGCCCCTGATTGCCAGAGGAGATCACAGTTGCAAAGTGTTTCCTGGTCAGGACAGGCAGAGATGCAGTCCCTACTATCCAAAGTGTCTTTTCCCTCCTGGATGATGATAATAATAATAATAATAATAATAATAATAATAATAATAATAATAATAATAATAATAATAATAATAATAATAATAATAATAATAATAATAATAATAATAATAATAATAATAATAATAATAATAATAATAATAATAATAATAATAATAATAATAATAATAATAATAATAATAATAATAATAATAATAATAATAATAATAATAATAATAATAATGCATTTGATTTATAAGGCGCCTTTCATGATACAAAAAAAAAGTCCACAAATCGGTGAATGAAAAAATTATAGGATCAAATGAAAACTACTTACTAAAAATGGATTAAAAGTACTTAAAACCAAAAAAAAATACCAAACACTAACAAACATTCAGCACAGACAATGGGGATGCTGACATCTTAAAAACAAAAAAAAAGGTTTTTTTTAAGGTCCGGGGCTAGGAGAAAAACATCCGGGGCTAAAGCCCCGGAAGCCCAGGGCTAACGACGCCACTGGTTAGCGCGGAGAATCGGTCTACGGGGATCAGTCTAACATACATATATATGGCTCAATCACAGGGACAGAGAGGCCCAGGTTCAATCATCTTGAGAGGCTGGGGTTGTAGTTGCCAGGGCAGGTGATGTTATCTTTGCGTGCAGAGGGAAATATTCACTCTAGAAATCGTTATATCTTCCAACAATGTGTCTTTATATTCAACCCGATCCTACGTTTGGGGGGAAAAGCCTGTGCTAGAGTTGTGGTTTTCAACTCGGGGCTCTGGTCTGGTCGTGAAAAGATATGCTGATGCATATGTTATATAATATGTGGTATAAATGCTTTTTTTGTGTAACAATTAATATTTTTTACTTCAATCTGTCCAGGTTCACCGATCTGTCCAGGTTCAATGCTCTGTCCAGGTTCAATGCTCTGTTCAGGTTAACGGCTCTGTCCAGGTTAACCGCTCTGTCCAGGTTAACTGCTCTGTCCAGGTTAACCGCTCTGTCCAGGTTAACTGCTCTGTCCAGGTTAACCGCTCTGTCCAGGTTAACCGCTCTGTCCAGGTTAACCGCTCTGTCCAGGTTAACTGCTCTGTCCAGGTGCTCTGCTCTGTCCAGGTGCTCTGCTCTGTCCAGGTTAACTGCTCTGTCCAGGTTAACTGCTCTGTCCAGGTTAACCGCTCTGTCCAGGTTAACTGCTCTGTCCAGGTTAACTGCTCTGTCCAGGTTAACCGCTCTGTCCAGGTTAACTGCTCTGTCCAGGTTAACTGCTCTGTCCAGGTGCTCTGCTCTGTCCAGGTTAACTGCTCTGTCCAGGTTAACCGCTCTGTCCAGGTTAACTGCTCTGTCCAGGTTAACCGCTCTGTCCAGGTTAACTGCTCTGTCCAGGTTAACTGCTCTGTCCAGGTGCTCTGCTCTGTCCAGGTTAACTGCTCTGTCCAGGTTAACCGCTCTGTCCAGGTTAACGTACGGTTATGTATATAACCATAGTTATATGAACATAGTGACGCTCAGCGTCTATCGCACATATCTCACTTCAGTACTTGTGCACTGAATAAAAACTCACAATGTACCTTTACATACCAACATCCGTCTGGCCACACCCCCATCCGCTACCTATATAAGCAGGGGTGTGGCCATACACTCACCTCCTTCTCAATCTTTCACCACAAGGCAAGATCAAGGGCCGCAGTGGCGTCCAGACGCTGAGCGTCACTATGTTCATATAACTATGGTTATATACATAACCGTACGTTATATTATCACATAGCTCTGCTCAGCGTCTATTGCACCACAGGAGCTGAGCAGAGCTTACGCCCGACAAATGTACCCCACTGAGGCCACCCACAACCATCAGAACCGGGGAGGACCCGAGCCCCCACGACCCTCCCTATTGGAGGATGGGAGGGAGACGGATCAGACCGTGCGAAGAGGTACTCAAGCAACTTAACGCACAGGGTGAGCAGACCGTGGGGCGCACCCACGACTACGCACAACCCGCATGCCACCAGGGAACAGACGGAAGGAACAAACCTTGTTACCACCCCCAAAATCACGGGGTCAAGAGCAAATCGCAACCCTGTGGCAAGGCCGTAGCAGCGGAGCACGAAGGAGGACCCAGACCCAGAAGGGACTGGATCCCCCCGGAAAAAGGGGGCCCGGAGAGGTCAATGACGACACAGCATCAAGACCTCACCAGGCGGTCACTAGTGACACCGCCCCCCACATCGCCAGCGTATTCGGACAGGGCCCATCCAAGAGCAGGCCCTTCCCCCCAACAGCACGCCGCCTGGCTCACTGCCCCTGGCATATCCAGGCAGTCACCAACCAAGCACAACCCAGGCCTGAACCTACACCGCCTCCGAAATCAAAAGAGATCCGACGCGTTCAGGGCGGCATGGCTGTAACTCGAAGCACTCAAGAGGCTACACTACAGCAGGAGCAGGCAGCGCACCGGGGAGATGACCTCCAGAAGAGGCCGATCCCTCAATCCAGGCAGCAGGCACTTGACCCGAGCCTGGAGCACTGCGGACGAGACAGGCGCCAAAGGGGTCAACTGAAAACAGCACCCCGGCGGAAGGGGCGTATGCTGGCATTGTTGAGCACCATGTCAAAGCCTCCACAAAAAAACCCTGACGATCTAGAGGGGCCGAGGCAGAGAAGGCTGACACGACTGGCAAACGTCATGAGCGTGCAGGGGCACACTCAAACGGGTAACCCGGGAGTTGACTCCGCTCCAACACACCAGGGAATCAACCACCCTCTTGGTTCAACAGGAGGTGGTTGTTCCTATAACCCCTAGGAAAAAACTCCAAAACACACCTGCGGGTATACACTGGCTATACCGCAGTACAAGTGTTTCAGTTTTCAAAAAGGGGTTATCCCGGGGCCTACGGGTCGACGAAAACAACTTCGGACCGTGCCCGGCGGACCGGGACGTACAGAGGGATGCCAGAGGAGTTCCATAAGAACCACCTCAACAGCCCCCTCTCAGCCATGCGTAAGCAGGAGAAGAGAGGGGCAAAAAGAATGGAGAAGGACCAGGCCCCCTTAGCGCAGCTCAAGGTACAACACAACATGGACCAAGCAACAGTGAGGGGTAATACGTAGTAACACAACCATGAACATCTCCATAACGCCAAACCCTGGTACCCCCTCAGGGTACCAGAACAGCAGATATGCGTCCCCGGCGGACAACGGATTAACTGACCTGGACCGGCGTGACCAGAACCAGTCCCGTGCCCTAATCACGCCGACATCCCCAACACTAGGAGGGGGGGAGGTACGCGTGTCGATCCAAAACATTATAGAGGGCGCCACCCAGACGGTCCCATTCGTACCGCGCTCAGTGGCCCACCCCAAGGGCGTGAGACCCCTCTACCTATGCTTTGATCTATTCCGTTAACATCCCCCAGATATGAACGAGAATTCGTCGAGACAAACCTAGTAAACTGGCGCTCGGAAGAGACAAACTCTATCCCAGTTGCCCCATAAAAACTATGTTTTAATGATGAGCAACCAAGGCGCGCAAGCCTCATGCGTGATTCCTATCAGAAACACCCAGGGCCAGCACTATGTACACGTCGAGACCCAAAACACATCAATGGATAGTCTAACAAGACACCAGATACCGTTCCTCCAAGCCGCCTGGGAGAACGACAAGAAGCCGCTTTTTAAATGTTTCATTTTCGACAAAAAAAATAATAATAATACGGACATGGGTCCCATGCGATGCGGCTGAGGGAAACACCACCCCGTCAACCACACTTCATAAGAGGGGACGGGGAGCGACGTACCCCTATGACGGGGGGAAACCCATGACTCAACAGACCTTTAAGGCGAGGAGTCAGGGAAACCCTAAACAATACCCCGTCCACCTACTCCAAAAAGGAGAGGACGGGGAACCCCCAGAGATACTTCCCACGTGAGCAATATATTGAAAAGACATATTGCAACCACATACAACAGAGTAGAGCTGCCGCGATTACCGCGGTATCGCTGTTACATCACGGCCACCGCAGAGTAGGCTGAATACCGCATCACCGCTGTTTTTTATAATAATAATAATGAAGTACCCTCCTCTCGTTGGGCTTGCGGCTCTGCAGATATACCCTACTTCTCTATCGAGGTTCCAAGCGACCCTATTGGGTACCAGAAAAGTCACGTGAAACATTGCAGACCACTGATTGGTCAGAAGAGAGACGCGTCACACGTTGGGAGCGTCCTGCAGTTTTTTACATCCTGAATGTCAGCCATTGATCAGAGCTCATCACAATACGGCTAATAACGTTAGCTTTAGCTCCCCGCCGGAGTGGACTACCATCGCTCCTCAGGAGTAGTAAACGAGACATAATGATTTTACTGTCTGCAACGAATGTTATAATAAAAGCCCTTCGTTCTATACACTTGTCTGATTGAAAACTTTATTAACAGACCGCAGAATGGGACAACTCAGCACGCTCTGAGCAAAGAAAGGAACTGAGATGGTCCGGTAAATACGCTGATGTTATTGAACGTATACTATATAATGGTAATGCCACAAAACGAATGCCTTTATTATAAAGTAGTAACTTTATAGTAATAATAATAAGAAAGGGTCGGGGGGGTAACCACCCCTGCCCGCGACACCGAGTGAACGGCGCACGACCAGAGGGAAACTTCGAATCCGTGTTTCACTTTCAATAACTAATGCGTGCTTGCCGAATCCCAAACAATATTCATGCTGCAAAGTCATCCTCTAAAGATCGACATTTAGACTAGAGGCAGGCTATATGCTATAAAAAGTAGACTACTACTAAAAAAAAAATGCATTCAAACTTTTTTTTTTTTGTGTGCGTGCGGTAATAACCGCGCGGTAGGAAATATTTTGCAAATCCGTGCGGTAAGGAAAACATCAATACCGCGGCAGCTCTACAACAGAGCAGAACTTCTTCTTAAGTTCTACTCACCTTGACAATCTGAGGAGGAGGCTCTGAAATTCTGAGTAAGCTCCCTCACTGGGAGGGAGGGTCTGAACTCACAGGAGGCTCTGAAACTCCCTGAGGAGGAGGCTCTGAAACTCCCTGTAACAGAGGTCCATAACATGGAGCCTGAATAACCCACGGAAGTCTTACCAATAGAAACGCGCCCAGTGACGTACTCTATGGCGGGGGAATTTCCGCGGCCCGCACGCCCAATCTTTCATGGCGTGGGACCAGGAAACTCCCCCCCCCCCCCCCCTACCCTGTAACGTGCTGACCCAGCAATGTGACAGGAAGCCCGAAGGACAGGGGGTTTTAACCCCTGACCAATCAGAAAAAGGGGAGGAAGGTTTACCAGTTCACCCCTTTACGACCCCTCACCCCTGATACGATGTAATGACAAAGTAGAGCCATGACACCAGTCATAGCATGCTACCTGAAGCGTTTAACAGCTTCACATAGACCCATGTGCGAAACCTGCCACCTGAATTTTACAAAGAAAAACACAGACCCAGAGAAAACAGCCATCTGATTTTTACAAAGAAAAAACACAGATCCAGAGAGGGCCCTTCAAGAGCCCCGGTACCAGACTTACACACGTGCTTCTGTAGGCCAACACCTAAACCAGTTGTGGATCTTAACAACACACACAACCCTTCATCACAATAAAAAAGGCAAAGTACACTCTCACTACCTTAAGAGGAACGCAGTTTTTCATAACGAGAGAAGACACAAGTCCTTGATTATGTATTGGCCACAGGCCTTGCTAAGCACACATGACAGCGACCAAAACAATCTTTTCCCTAGGAAAAAATCGTTTTCTCAAGCAGGAGCACAACCCCAGCAGTTTAAACTGAGGGATTACACCATATCCCCACAAACATAGTGACACAATATATTGTAAACAAAACATGTTTGAGAGGAGGGGGGAAGCCCCAGGGAAACCGTGGGGATCACCCCTTCCCACCTTACCCTTGATACGACCAGGTTGAACAGGTACTGCCCTGTTAATATGTGAACACGCTACCTGTTTATTGTCATCACAGGCTGAGAGAAGGACTTACTCCTCGATCACATGTCACTAAGCATAGCTTTGCAGGGTAAACAACCCACTTAGTTGTGAGCTCAACCACGTTACTAACGTTACATGAACACACATGTTCTCATCACAACTAAACCAGTTCATTTTTACTCACGTAAAAAACAACAGATTTTCTAGGTAGAGAGAGCCTATAACAGTGACAAGACAATTCACACACAACACGCGTCGTATCCTCAATGTATTGCAGCAACATACATTTTGGAAAACATCGTTATTACAAAACATTTAGAAGGGAAGGAAAGAAGAAGTGTTAAGTCCAGCAGGACTCCTACCTACACCCTGAGCGCAGGCTGAGAGGACTGCAAACACTGGTTAACGGAGACAGCCGAAGTCGAACCCGGTGTCTCTTGCGTTGGTGACGAGGGCAATGTCCGCTGCGCCACCCAGCCGCTACGTTCTCCATGTTGGCGAAGTCCTCACTGGCAGGGCCCCCGGTGTAGGGTCGACTAACATCCTCTGTCAAAGATGACGTCGTAGTCAGAGTGTTAAGGCTTGTTATTCTCACTGTAAGGTTCAACAGTGTAGCATTAAGCTAACAGCCAACTCCCGACTGATAGCAACAAGCTAACGTTCCTAGCCTAGTGAACGCAACGAGCTAGCGCTGCAACTAACAGCTAACTGGCTAACAGGTAGGCCACACAACTAATGGTAAATGGTAAATGGCTGCTTTTTTATATAGCGCTTTTATCCAAAGCGCTTTACAATTTGTTACTCAAATTTTTTTACCCATTCACTCACACATTCACACACCGACGGCGGAGGCAACCATGCAAGGTGCCAACCTGCTCATCGGGAGCAATTAGGGGTTAAGTGTCTTGCTCAAGGACACATCGACACGCTGCCCGGGAGGAGCGGGAATCGAACCGGGAACCTGCGGATTGCCAGACGACTGCTCTACCTCCTGGGCCACTGTCGCCCCCAACTAGCATGCAAGCTAAGCAGCTATCACCTGAACTGTACACAAGAACATAATAAGCCACACTTCAGACAGGCCGCCGTCTGAGTCTCTCCTCATCCTAAGAGAGAAGAGAAAAAGAAACGTCAACACAGTTTTCAAATGGTGATTTAACAGACATACAGTGGAGTCGGCACTATTCCCTTATGGGCTGCAGCCGACTTGAGCATGGAGCTTCCGATAACGAAGATCCAGACCCACTTTTCCTCGTGATTAGGGTTTAAACTTTCACTCATTTGAAAGATGGGGCCTACACGGGACAGAGAAGAATCCGCTCGTCCAGAGACCCCGGGTTTAAACCAGATCTCGGTCGCAGCCCACTAGCTTGACTATCATGGGCTTCAAACCAGGACCCTCCATCCGTCGCCTAAGAGGCCGAACAAAGGACCACAGTCTGGGGCCGGCCTTCATAAAATTGTGCAGCTAACCCCCATAGCATTAGCAACACAACCGGAACTCTCATAGCAAAACATCACTCACCCCAGAGGCAGCCAGTTTCTCACAAACAGCCGACGCCTCCTGCACAGTCCAGCTGTAGAACCGGAGGTTTAATACCTATCCAGCCGCAGCTTTGGAGGACTGCAGGTGGGGATTAGACCAGCGACGTGAGCCCCTAATACGAAAAAGCCGGTGGAGGTCAGAATGATCATCATCTTCCAGACACCCCAGTGACGAAGACATTATCGCCATATTTTCTCGAAAATAGTGAGAGAGAAAACAAAGATATAACGTCAACGTATCTCCTTGCTCTTCTGTTCTCCTTTCTTCAGCTTAATAACCTCGTCAAAGTGATTGGTATACAAGGCACTTTCTTGTGGTGAAAGTGAAAAAGGAGGTGAGTGTATGGCCACACCCCTGCTTATATAGGTAGCGGGTGGGGGTGTGGTCAGACGGATGTTGGTATGTAAAGGTACATTGTGAGTTTTTATTCAGTACAGTACTGAAGTGAGATATGTGCGATAGACGCTGAGAAGAGCTATGTGATAATATAACTGCTCTGTCCAGGTTAACTGCTCTGTCCAGGTGCACTGCTCTGTCCAGGTTAACTGCTCTGTCCAGGTTAACTGCTCTGTCCAGGTTAACCGCTCTGTCCAGGTTAACTGCTCTGTCCAGGTTAACTGCTCTGTCCAGGTTAACCGCTCTGTCCAGGTTAACTGCTCTGTCCAGGTTAACTGCTCTGTCCAGGTTAACTGCTCTGTCCAGGTTAACTGCTCTGTCCAGGTTAACTGCTCTGTCCAGGTTAACCGCTCTGTCCAGGTTAACTGCTCTGTCCAGGTTAACCGCTCTGTCCAGGTTAACTGCTCTGTCAAGGCTAACCGCTCTGTCCAGGTTAACTGCTCTGTCCAGGTTAACTGCTCTGTTCAGGTTAACTGCTCTGTCCAGGTTAACTGCTCTGTCCAGGTGCACTGCTCTGTCCAGTTTAACTGCTCTGTCCAGGTGAACTGCTCTGTCCAGGTTAACTGCTCTGTCCAGGTTAACTGCTCTGTCCAGGTTAACTGCTCTGTCCAGGTTAACTGCTCTGTTCTGGTGCACTGCTCTGTCCAGGTTAACTGCTCTGTCCAGGTTAACTGCTCTGTCCAGGTTAACTGCTCTGTCCAGGTTAACTGCTCTGTCCAGGTTAACTGCTCTGTTCTGGTGCACTGCTCTGTCCAGGTTAACTGCTCTGTCCAGGTTAACTGCTCTGTCCAGGTTAACCGCTCTGTCCAGGTTAACTGCTCTGTTCAGGTTAACTGCTCTGTCCAGGTTAACCGCTCTGTCCAGGTTAACTGCTCTGTCCAGGTTAACTGCTCTGTCCAGTTGAACTGCTCTGTCCAGGTTAACCGCTCTGTCCAGGTTAACTGCTCTGTTCAGGTTAACTGCTCTGTCCAGGTTAACTGCTCTGTCGAGGTGCACTGCTCTGTCCAGGTTAACTGCTCTGTCCAGGTTAACCGCTCTGTCCAGGTTAACTGCTCTGTCCAGGTTAACTGCTCTGTCCAGTTTAACTGCTCTGTCCAGGTTAACCGCTCTGTCCAGGTTAACTGCTCTGTCCAGGTTAACTGCTCTGTCCAGGTTAACTGCTCTGTCCAGGTTAACCGCTCTGTCCAGGTTAACTGCTCTGTCCAGGTGCACTGCTCTGTCCAGGTTAACTGCTCTGTCCAGGTTAACTGCTCTGTCCAGGTTAACTGCTCTGTTCAGGTTAACTGCTATGTCCAGGTGCACTGCTCTGTCCAGGTTAACTGCTCTGTCCAGGTTAACTGCTCTGTCCAGGTTAACTGCTCTGTCCAGGTTAACCGTTCTGTCCAGGTTAACCGCTCTGTCCAGGTTAACTGCTATGTCCAGGTTAAATGCTCTGTCCAGGTTAACTGCTCTGTCCAGGTGCACTGCTCTGTTCAGGTTAACTGCTCTGTCCAGGTTAACTGCTCTGTTCAGGTTAACTGCTCTGTCCAGGTTCACCGCTCTGGTGGGGGGGGGGGGGGTTGTGACAAGCATCCCTCTGTTTTATGGGCAGTTCTAGGGCAGTGGTTCTCAGCCTTTTTGGTTCATGACCCATGAAAACATTAGGTTATGACTATAACCAAGTTCTGTTAACACTAGTGGACGCTCAGCGTCTCATTGCATATATCTCGCTTCAGCATATATACACTGAATAAATTTCAAAATGTACCTTTAAATGCCAGCATTCATCTGGCCACACCCCCATCCGCTTACCTACATAAGCAGCGGTGGTGCCACACACTCATCTCCTTCCCAACAAATTTCACCACAATGAAAAATCAAGGGCCGCAGCGGCGCCTAGACGCTGAGCGTCCACTAGTGTTAACAGAACTTGGTTATAGTCATGACCTAACGTTCTGTATCACACTAGCTCCCGCTCAGCGTCTCATTGCATAATAGGAGCTGAGCGGGAGCTAGAAGCTCGACAAATGTACCCCGCTGAGGCCCCCCACAACCATCAGATCAGGGAGGACCGAGCCCCCCCGACCCCCCCTAATGGAGGGCACCCCCCCTATTGGGGGCCTCACGGGAGGGCGACGGACCCGACCATGCGAAGAGGCACTCAAGCAACTCAACGCACAGGGTGAGCAGACCGTGGCTTGACCCCACGACTACACACACGCACAACCCGCATGCCACCCGGGAACGAACGGAGGGAACAACCTTGTTACTGCCCCCAGAATCACGGGGTCAAGGGCAAACCCAACCCCGTGGCAAGGCCGTAGCAGCGGAGCACGAAGGAAGACCCAGACCCACCAAAGGGACTGGACCCCCTGGAACGGGGGCCCGGAGAAGTCCATGATGCCAGCATCAAGACCCCACCAGGTGGGCACTTAGTGACCCCGCCCCCCACATCGCCAGCGTATTCGAACAAAGGCCCCTCAGCCGAGCGGGCCCTGTCCCCCCAATAGTACACCGCCTGGCACACTGACCCTGCAGAACAGGCAGTCAACATGGCCGTAAGCACACAAAAAAGGTTAACCAACGGAAGCAGGCAGCGCACCGGGGAAAAACCAGGCAACAGGCGGTTAACCCTAGCCTGGAGACTGCGGACGAGACAGGCGCCAGAGGGGATAGCTGAACACAGCCGCACCGGCGGAAGGGGCGTAAGCTGGCGGTGTTGCATGACCAAGCCTCCATTTAAAAAAAACCCACCCAGAGGGGTTGAGGCAGAGAAGGCTGACACGATTGGCAGACGTCATGAACGTGCAGGGGCACCCTCAACCGGTGAACCCGGGAGTTGACACTGCTCCAACACACCAGGGAATCAACCACCTTGGTGTTACCCAATGCGGTGGTTGTTCCTATAACCCCTCAAGAAAAAAACTCCAAAACACACCTGCGGGTATACACCGGCTATACCGCAGTACAAGTGTTTCAGTTTTTCAAAAAAGGGTTAACCCAGGCCTACGGGTCGACGAAACATTACTTCGGACCGGCCCCCGGCGATACGGGAAGCACAGGGTCACCAGAGGAGACCAAAGACCACCCCAACAGGCCCCTCTTCGCCATGCGTGAGAGAGGAGCGAAAAAGAATGGAGAACCAGCCCCAAGCACACCGTACTTGGTATTCCCAGGCGGTCTCCCAACCAAGTACTAACCAGGACCAACCTGTGTAGCGGCCGAGATCTGACGAGATTGAGCATGTACAGGTTGGCATGGCCGTAAGCCATTACGACAGTGCTGAGTAAAAAACGTACCCAACCAGGGTCTCCATAGTGCTTAACCCTGTGACACCCGGACCGACCTGGCATTTTTCCCCCTGAAAAATGCCCAAGTCCCTCAGGGTACCAGAACAGCAGATCTGCATCCCCGGCGGACAACGGGTTCAACTGATCCGGACCAGCGTGACCAGAACCAGTCCCGTGCCCTAACCACGCCGACATGCCTACTCCAGGAGAAGGGGCAGATATGCGTGTTGATCTTAAACATGAAAAGAAGGCGCCACCCAGACATTCGGGCGAACCGCGCCCGGTGGCCCACCCCCAGGGCGTGAGACCCCTCTACATATGTTCAGATCCATTCCGTCATCATCCCCCAGATATGAACGAGAATCCGTCGATAACCAAAACCAGGTCGGCGGATTTGGTCATCGGAAGAGGAAAAACCTCCATCCCAGTTGCTTTATAAAAATGCCGTTTTAACCTCAAGCAACCAAGGCGTGCCAATCAGTCGCCTGTTTACAGAACACCCCGAGCTAGCACTATACGTGCATCGGGACACACCCACATCAATGAACAGGCTATTTAGACCTGTCATTGAATCCCCAAGGCGCCCAGGGGAACGACAAGAGGGGTGTGATACTTCCAACTCCAACTCTTTTTAGTAGAAAAGAAGGAAGCACCAACAGTATGTATCCCAGTCTACACAGCCGGGGGTAAAAAATGTTCACATTTTTACATCCCACCACCCTCCCATAGGAAGGAGACGGGAATCCCCAGAGAGACTTCCCACGCGAGCTGTACAGATTGAAAAGAATATATTGCACCTTGAGCCATGTAAAAAATTGGTTTTAGGGCTCTCCGGGGAGGAGGCACTGAACCCATACACACTCAATAATCGAATTGAATCGAATACATACACAATAGAGTAGGACTCCTTCTAGAGGGTCCACTCACCTTGACAATCTGAGGAGGAGGCTCTGTACTCTGAAGGAGTCCCAACTCACAGAAGGCCCGAATAGGAGCTTGGTGAGGAGGAGCCCTGACCACCCCCCCGAAACAGATCCATCACATGGACCTGAACAGCACACGGAAGTCCTACCAACAGAGACTCGCACGGTGACGTACTCTATGGCGGGGGAATTTCTGCGGTGCACACGCCCAATATTCCAGGGCGTGGGACTAGGAAACTCCCTCCCCCCCCCCCCCCCCCCCCCCCACCCTGAAATGTGCCGAACCGCAATGTGACAGGAACCTTGAAGGACAGGTGGGTTTACCCCTGACCAACAGAAAAAAGGGGGAGGAAAGGTTACCAGTTCACCCCTTTACGACCCCACACCCATGATACGATGTAATGACAAAAAGAGAGTATGACAGTCATAGTCAGCTCTATGAAGCGTCTGACAGCTTCACACAGCGCATGAGCTAACCTGCTATCTGATTTTGTTTTTACTAAGGAAAGAATAGAGAGGGCTCTCCAAGAGCCCCGGTACCAACTTACACATGTGCTTCTGTGGCCAGTCCAACCCAGTTGTAGGTCACATGACACACACAACCCATCATCACCAGAAAAATATGCGTGCATCCTCCCAGCACCAAACCAAATGTGCCTAATATGCCAAGAAACGGTAGCTCTTGTGAAGAGTGGCAATTTGAAACGCCACTACGAAACAAAACACAGTTATTTTTATGCAGCCTTTCCTCAAAATTCAGTGCTAAGAACCACACAAATAAATGGAATGAAATCATATCAAGCTGCAAGCAGAATTATTGTTAAAGCTATGTCACAATGAGAAAAAGCAACCAAGTCCTCACTCAGTGGCATGGGTATTGGCTAAACACAAGAAGCCATTCTCTGATGCATAAATAATAAAATAATGTATGACTGAAGTGATGGAGACCATGTTTGAAGGCAAACAAAAGCAAATCCTCCTCAGATAGCACAGCAACCAGAATAACTAAAATACTGGCTGATGATTTGATTAAACAGCTTTGTGATCGAATTAAAAAAAAATGCACAGTGCATTTCCATAGCTGTGGATGAGTCCACTGACACCACTGAGAATGCTCTGTGGCTGGTGTTTGTGAGGTTTTAGTGAGTTTGTGAAAAGATTGGATCAGTTGTACTTTTTTTTGGAATACTTTAAAATATTTGATGCGGCCCAGCCTCACCCAGACTCTACCTCCAGCGGCCCCCATGTAAATTGAGTTTGAGACCCCTGGTCTAGGGGAATATTTCAATCCAAGACATTTAAAGTGCTCCACCATAAGTATGTTTGCAGGAAGGATGGTAGAATTTGCAGCCTCATTAAGTGGAAGAAAGGCAGATTTGGCCAGTTGATCTTAAAGCCGGATAGATTGCCAAAATCATCTATTACGCTGAGAAGATGAGATAGAGAGATGGCAGGGTTTTGCATAAATAAGAGTACATCATCTGCGTATAAGCTGATATGGTGATGTGTGCCCTGAATTGAAACAGGAGATATAATCTGGGATTGTCTTATGTATTGAGCTAGAGGTTCGAGAGACAAGGCGAAAAGTCCGGGACTAAGAGACAACCCTGTCTAGAAGAGCGCGAGACAGAGAAGTGTGACCACTCCAATCTGTCAAAGGCCTTTATTGCGTCCAAAGACAAAATTACAAACATCTCAAAACAAACTGGTCAGACTACTGCTTGACCTTACTCCTAGAACCCACCTCACCCCTGCCCACTTTGACAACCTAGGATGGCTTAGAGTAGAGGACAGAGTGCAGCAACTTGCAATGGGCCTGGTCTACAAGATACACTACACGATCAAGGTACCATGTACATGTCAAAATACTTCCCAAAGTCAGTGAATACCACGATCACAACACCAGAGGGAGCTCCACAAATCATGTTAAACCCAGATTCGGCTCAAACAAGGGACTAAACACGTTTCGCAATTATGCCACATCAATGTGGAACGCCCTACCCAAAGCTGTAAAGGAATGTGAATCACTACCCACTTTCAAAACCACTCTCAAAGAACACCTACGGGAGACTGCAATTCGAAACTGGCCCCTGTAAATGTCCTAACCCAACGCCCTCCAATGTACAGTAAATGACCAAGTATGGTTTTGTCATTATTCCAATGTACAGTTTTGCTTGTACAGTTGTACAGTGTCAATTTATCAATCAATGGGTCCCATACTGCATTAAAATCAGCTCCAACTATAAACGAGTAATCAGGTAGTTCTAACATAGCTGCAGTGAGTACAGTATAAAAGTTAGCATCATATAAATTAGGGGCGTATGCAGAGATCAGAGCAATTTTCCGGTTAGAGTATTCAATTTTAGCAATAGTAATTCGACCATCTGCATCAGACCACACATCTAACAGTTTAATATTTAAATTTCGCTTCGCTATTATGGCTACCCTCGGGTCTTGGTGCTAAAAGAAGAAGAACTTATGTTATGGTAACATCTATTTGCCAGTTTTGCAGTATCAGCCATTAAAAGGTGCGTTTCACTCAGTAAAGCAAGGTCCACTCCCTTCCTTTTTAGCAGCGTTAGTACACTTGTGCATTTATGATGCTCATTAAGACCCCCTGTATTCCAGATCAATATATTTAAACTAGCCATAATCTAAAAGAGCTGCAGTATGATTGATTGTAATTCGTTTGGAGTAGAGCATTAGAAAAGTCCCATATTCACATGTTAAATTAAGGTCCTATTGAGTTCTGAGCATGAGCGTGAAAACAAGATTAAATAGTCGAGTCGAGTCGAGTGAAAATAAAAATAAAAAGCAACGCCACCCCCTATTCCCTCCCCCTCCCCCCCATTAGAAGATTAGTCCGATACAGATCAAACATCAGTTGGCCACTATGACCGAGCATAACAACAACAACAACAACAACAACAACATTATGTAACTTAACCATACAAAAGCTTGCAAGGTATATTGTAACAATTAGAAAAATAACCCATATATGCGAAGTTCAATGCGAAGTTCAAAGTGAAGACGACAAAAAGCAGAGACGTTAAAACACAGGTCGTCTGAGTTAAACTTGAAAAAAGTCAATATGCATACCCGTTGTTGAGATAATACAGCAGAGATAAACCTTGAGCGTTACCGTTCTGTTGGACCGAAAAGTTATGGTAGGCGCATAGTAACGGTAGTGTTAGCTAGGAGAGCCGGATAATAAGCATGCCTCGTACTTAGCTCATTCAGGCTCAGGGCCTGTTATACCCTGATGCCCGTAGTCAGCTCCGCCGAGGAGGGTACGTCCCCATGATATGCTTATCATGAAAAAGAAATGCATAAAAAACAACCAATCAATTAACAAGATCTTGGTCGACTCTCTCTCTCTCTCTCTCTCTCTCTCTCTCTCTCTCTCTCTCTCTCTCTCTCTCTCTCTCTCTCTCTCTCTCTCTCTCTCTCTCTCGGCGGTAGGTGCTGACAGACATGACATGAGCACTGGAGCTAGAAATCTCCTTTGAACCTGTGTCCTGAAAAGGTTATAGCCTGCGGTGACATTAGGATATAGCCAGATACAAATGTATACAACATGTTGCTCCCACACC